>NW_028277063.1:2422352-2725147 GCF_059951505.1 Python bivittatus
CACATTAGAAAAAAAGACTGTCTCTTCAAGTTTTACTCATCTCAAAGTGGTGTGGAAATGGGACATAAAAAAACAAATGACGGAAAATGAGTAGCAAATCAAAATGGATGGATTTCTCCACCCCTGCCCAGAGGTACTTAGCTCCAGTACTGTATAGTTACTGCCTTGTATATCTGTTATAGAACATATTAATTCAGATGGGACGAAATCACTGAGTCAAATGACCAAGAACACAAAAAATCTGGAATCTGGTCGCACCTTTTCCAATTAACAACTTGTATTAAAAGGCATAAGCTTTATCAGAAACTTATGCCTTTTAATACAATTTGTTCACCGGAAAAGGTGCGACCAGATTCCAGATTTTTTGCCACCACAGCTCCTCCTACAATGCCCATAATAGGCAGTGTAACAAAGAGTGATTCAGATAATAAGGAATTATAACAAGGGCCGTTTACATCTGATCAAAACAGAGAGGGGAGAGGGAAAGCACCAGGTTACAGAATCACAGCTGGGCAAAGGATGGGCAGTACAAAAGCAGACATTGATCCAATATGGAATACATGAACTGTGAGTTAATAATGAATTGTGGAGTAGGCACAGGGGTGAGGCTATTTCAGGCAGCTGTTGAAGTCATCTTTAAGTAATTTTAAACTCAGAATCTATTTTTTATATTGTACTTAGCTAGGTTTAGTTAACCATGGCTTATTAAATAAACTGTCTAGGTTTGCACAACACACTAAGTCATAAGTAATGGCTTGCAAACCACAATTACTCATTAACAAAATACATTCCACAACATAAAGCATGTTATGGGTTAATGCAACATGTGAACCAAATGAAGAGTTTAAGCTAACATGGTAGAGTTTCAACCCACCCTGTTCAATCCATCCCCATACCGAAAGAATTCTGCCTGGGAATTCTGAATGTGGCAACCCAAACACGTCTAGAGGATGCCAAGATGGGGAACGTGCTGTATACACACCTGCCTGGAAATAAATCCTATTGAACTCAGTGAGCTTCCTTCTGAGTACACATTCATAGAGGATCACTCCATATGAATTCAACATTAGAAAAATAATCTTTTCAAAGATACCAGATACAAGACCGTATTGGTGCTCCTATACCTACAACTTGGTGCTTCATGCTTCATCTCCTTACACATGCATGCACCACTTTGTAAATCTCAGGGAGGCAAAACAAACAAAAAACAAACAGAAAAAAGCCCACGATTGCTACAACAATTAATGATATAGTGCATGTCTCCAGCCGCCATACTCCAGCTTTTTCCTGACACACTATATAATTAACATACAAACACCAGTTTTGTGATGCTGGAACATGAATACCATAACTGATTCTCTGACTGGCACAATTCTCCAAATTCATTCGAACCCTCAGACAGGGAAAACCTCTGTGCATAACAAGTCATACCGACTTACTGATTGTCTTACAAGCAGCGTCACCAGCACACACAAGCAACTGCTACCCCGTTATTTATTTTGTATTAATTGGCTGGCACACTGACAAGAAGAGTGACACATGGCACGGTGGTACAAATGTCTCTTTCCATTATTTAGTTAAACATGCTCATATAAAAGAAACACCTGACTTGTTCCTCTAAACATTTTGACTGCTCATCAAACAGAGAGAGAATAATGCCTCCATCTTTGTCTGACTTCTCCAATTACGCCCGACCAATTTATGTCTGTCATCACCAACATTTGCAGCCCGTTGCTCTTCCTGAGAACCTACAGTTTGGTTCAGCTTGATGGCCTGGCCTGGTTTCCTGTCTGTTGAATGCACACGCTGCTGATGTCACCGGCAGATGCAATGGTCCCAGCGCTAATTCTCTTGGTCTTTTAAACCCCTGATGCCATTACATCACATCTTGAGCAGTGTTATTATTGTTCCCATAAACTAGAGGATAAAAGTCATGCCCAGACCCAGTACTTCAATCATCTTGCCCTCCTTTAATCTGAGGCAGTTCCTCAGAATAATGCCTCCATCTTTGTCTGACTTCTCCAATTATACCTGACCAATTTATGGTCAGGTATACATACCTGACCTGAATAGATACCAATTATGTATTTTTCACTCACCTGTTTAATCCTCTGAGGCAACTATAATTCATGCTTGGAAAGAGATTCCTAACAATAAAGCCACATTACTTCATAGAAAAAACTGATGACATTTCAACAGGTCTCTCTTACAAAAGGAACAGGACGTGTTTGATTATTAAGTTATGCAAGTTTTCTAAAACCAGATTAATTTTTATCATCTGTGGATGGGGAACAGGTGACAGAGTCACTGGTCACAGAAAAAGCACTTGATTCTATATTGGAACAGCTTCTTCTTATTAGAGAAACCACCTGACACAAAGGTGGGGACCTGTGGTCCTCAATATAGTCTCCTCCACTCCCATTATCCCTTTTCTTGGGTTGGTTGGGGTTTGTGTGAGTCCAACCTCTGTGCATGTTTTCCATCCTAAGATAGATGCTTTTCTCTACCCCTCCAGTGGCTCAAATCTTTCCTGTCTAAATCCCACACTGAATGGGTCTTATTGATTCCCTTCTCTTTATGCATACCTTTCCATAGCCACGTCAATTTTCTCTTTCCTCTATCTGTCTTCTCTACCAGCCAGCCCCATAACCATTGCCTGGGCATAGTACATATCTCAGATCACTCAGCGCCATCCAAGCACCAAAACCTCTTGAGTTGGCTGTTCCCCAACTCCTGGGGTTGAATTCACTCCCACAAACCCTTTGCTTTCACGCATTTCTTCTCCCACTTCCACCCCTCTCCCAGATCTACTTTCTACCATGGACAGCTCCTTAGGAGCCTCACTTACTTTCAGCTGCCACCCCCCACCGCCCCCCAGTCTTCCAGATCTACCTCATGGCTACTCACTGTCTCCACCAAGTTGATCCCCCACTCCCTCTTCCACTCTATGGGCCATTCGCCGCCCTCCCCACTTTCCTGCCTTCAGCAACGCCCGGTGCCACCCTGCGCCTCTCTGCTCTACACACGCGACTAAGTGTGCATTGGACCTTGCCTTTACTCGGTGTCCCCGCCTTCGCGTTTTCCCTTTTCAGAGTAGAGCAGAGTAGAGTAGGGTAGGGTTCTCTGGAAGACCCACAACTCCGTCAAAAGCCCTCATTCCCAAGCCCTCCCTCTCTCCGTTTTCAACTTCCCTCACACACCCTCTTCCCGCATCCCCAGTTCACACCCATGTTGGAGCAAAGAAGGCCAGTCCCTGGCTTTCCCCTCCAGCCATTTCGCCGGGCGGGAGGCGCGCGCACGCAGACATGCAGCGGAATATACTCTCATCGCCCATGTCTCCTCGCATCCACCAACCCGCCACTTTCCTCTTTCAGCTCCTTCCTCCCACGCACTCCCCCCGCCCTTTTACCTGCTGCTTAGTCTTCCCAGTCTCCAGAGGAAACCTCAGCCAAGGATGGGATCCACGCCCACCCAGCATTCCTGACTGCCCCCGCCCTCACTTCACATCCCGACACATTCCCACAGCCAGACGCCCCCGGGAGTCAGGACACCCCTCCATCTACCACAGAGCGCCGCACCACCGCGCGCGACTCCTCTCACCCACACCCAGCTCACTTCGGTCTTTTTGGTCTCCCCCGCCCGCTTGCCGCAGCAACCGATCTCCTGTTAGACTGAGAGATAAGAGAGGTTTGGGGCTGGGGCGGGGGGGGGGGAAAGACTGGACCCAAGCAAGGTCTCCCGTTCTCCTACCTGCGCTTCTGGCTATGTCCAGTTGGCAGAAGGTGTTGGGGTAGGGTGGGGTGAGAGCTGGAAGGATTGATGCCCCCCTTACTCATACATCAACCCCCTCCCTCTTTCTGCTGTAACCCTCCTTTCTCCCCTTCCATGAACAAGAGGAATACTGTAGATGGAAAAATGCAGCCTCCGCCCCCCTTCCCTCCCTCCCCCCACACACCCACTCCTCTTACTTGCTCACTCGGCAGCTTTGTCTGCAAGGACGCCCCTTCCCCTCCCTTTGCACTGGTGCGCGTCAAATGGTCTCATCGACCCTGCTTCTTCAATGCAAGCTGTGGGGGGAGTAGTTGTGGTTTGAGTTTTATGAAGAATCAGCTGATCTGGCAGGGGCAAGAGATTAGCAGAGATGGTGCTGGTGCTGGAAAGTCCCATATAGTCTCTTATTTCCTTCCACCCAGTCTTTTCTTGCCAATGATAAAAACTTCACATTGGCAAGCCACAAGTGCAGTGAGTATCAAAGAACTAGAGTCCCAGCACAACTGCCACGATTTCCTCTGGGACCGCCCAAGGACTAAATGTGCAAAACAAAACCTGGCCAAATTAGAAGGGATTGGAAGATGATTAAAGCCCCATCAAGGGTGCAGAACTGAGACACCAGTCTAGGTAAGCTGGGAGAAAACAGACTCATGATGCTTTGGATCCAAATGAGCTCAGCAAGCTGATGCAGGAGTTTGATGCAGAAAATGTTTTCGGGGAATCCTACTTCCTCAGGAGAAAATTATATAAAATCTCTCGCTTCCAGTTCTTCATCAATTATTTATAAGCTGCCCAGGCTGCTGCAGGAGGGAGGACGAAAAGAGCCCACAAATTAACTCTAACCACAGCAGAGCTCCAGTGCAGCATTTAATGTCTTGCCAAGGCACAGCAACTGCATCACACCATGATTACTGGCTCCAAAACATTCAGAATTTGCTCCTTCTCCTATAAAGAAGGCTATGCCCGCTAAGCCATGATCCAGAAAGCATTCCCATGGGTAATTGAAAGAAACAAGAAAGTGGCTTGGGAAACTCACTTAGAATGGAGATATGCAACCGGGTGTTAGATCCATTACATATTTTAACTAGATATGAAAGGTCCCAAGATAATATGATGATAAAAGGAGGTGCAAGAGAAGGCAGAAAGCAGGATACTTTTTTTTCACACTCAGTGATATAGAAATAATCTGACAATAAATAGACACAAATGTGGATTTTTCCCTTCAATTGTTTTACTAAAATCTTTTGCTGCTGAGACACAGATCCAGAAAGGGTGCACAGAAGAGGAAAAGATATGGGGGGGAGGGGCTTACGAGAGAAGGAACAGGGAGAGCGGATATAGATGGACACGGCTTCATTACATTTGTGTTAACAAAAAAAAAAAAAAACACAAAGGAGGGTTATTTTAAATGTCAGGGGATTTTTTTTTTTAATATATATAATACAAAAAAGCGAGACTCTAACCCCAAACTGTGGGGGTTGCATGCAACAAAGGAGGTGTTCAGCAGGTGGGGCATCAATGCTTGGTGCGAAGGGCTGATGCACTTGGAACACGAATCACAAGAGAAGCTGAGGAAATGGAGCATTAAACAGACACCATGGAAGAATGAGGCGCTAGGGCAAGGCGGGGAATTCAGAGCAGATTCTCAGCACGGAAATGGAGAACACTCCACACTGAAGCCATGGAGAAATACAGCCCTTCTCCATCTCATCTCACTGCAGCCCCCGCAACCCCAACCATGAGCACCAGGCACCCATGATGCCCCTGAATCCTAACCTGCACCCCCTTCTAACTTCTCTGTAGTTCCCCAAGTTTTGTCAACCCCTCAACCAACAACCCATTATTCCTAACTCTGTACTCCCTCTCCTGCAATGTTGCTTATACTATGTCCCACAACTATCCAGTCTTCAATCCCCCTTGGTCTGTGGGCTGAGCTTACTAAGTCATTCTGTCTCATTGTCTCACTCCTTTTGTGTAGTTGATCTGGGGGCAATAGGGGGCACTGCTGGAATAAGCAAGAGATCTATTGTGGTAAAGATTATCGCTATTTGGCTTAGACCATGGACTACAGAAATGAGTGTATTTCCAGGACTGTTCTGAGGGCCACAAGTTAATAATAACAGAGTGAGGGAGTCAATAAAATGAGGGTGCTCTTGAAATGCACACAGTCCTTTCATGGCCCTCTGAACTAGAGCTGCCTCATTGGCTGAGCAGATGCTTTCCCAGCTCCACTATTTTATGAGCACAGGCAGGGGGAGAGAATGAATGAAACTGCCATTACATTAGAAACCCATATATGGCCACTGAATATCCATCTGGGCTTGAAGGCTCCAGCTGCCAGTGAGGGAGAGGGACGGGACTGGGAGGGTTGGCTTCTGTCTCCCCACTCCCAGAAATCACCAGGGCTGTGTGGGGAGGGCTTGGCTCACAACCGAAGCTCCCTCCATGGGCAGCACCGTGACGGCGGCAGGAGGTGGAGCCGAAACGGCTGCAGCGAGGGGGCAGACCTCACCCGTACCTGTGGAGAAAGAGAAGTAGAAAGTCAGAATGTTCACTTGCAAAACTCTTATTGTTAGCACAAGCTTTCAGCTTGCTTCCTACATCCTCTTATCACCTTAAACTAATTCTGGTTTAATCATCTGGTTTAATGAGGTAAAGAAGAGATGCAGCTGTCCCTTCTCCAAAATGCCCTATTTATCCACAGCCTGGCAAAATTTCTCCTCTCTAAAAAGCTGAACAGATTAAGTGTCTTAAGTCTGCATATACTAATTAAATAAGGTCAGGCTGGCACTAACTGTTAAGCTTCCTCCTGAAGACATTACAGAAACTGGGTTTATCACTTAAATGCCTGGATTATGAAAGTGTACAGTGCAATATAGAATAAAATGGATCTGTCCAGGATACATGATGCAAGCAACCATCTGTAAAGGCAAAAAGAAGCCAAAACACTTACCAGTGGATTTGTATCTGCTGGTAACATAAAGGTATTTATTGATATCCCCAACCCTCCTGTTTTTGTTTTAACATTAAAAACACACGAAAATCCCCTAGAAAAATATTCAAATAAATACAACATTCAGTGGATTGTATGTCTTTTTAAAAATTAAAGCTCACATCCTGGTTCTGTCCTTTTAAGATAAACCTGCAGGAAGATCAGTCAAATCACACTAGTCAGATACTGCTATATGCAGCACTTTAAACTGGCAAAGAGATTCTAAGTTAGGATGCAGCTGCCCCAGGGAGCTGGGATTCTCCCTTCTCTCACTGAAAATATAAGGACGCATGAATACCCTAGGGGACAGATGGGCCTCCCCTCCCCCTTCCCAGGACAGAAGGAAGCGGCTCTTGCCTGGTGGCCCGGCCAGTGTTTCACCGCAGCGGTTGGCCCTCAGTGGCCGCGGCCCCTTCTCCTGCGTGCGTCTGCAGATGCCCGTTGAGCTGAGCTGGGGTCTTGCAGTGCACGCCACACAGCTTGCAAAGGAAACGCTCCAGCCGCGGGGCGGCTAGTCCATGGTCCTTGACCGCGTGGACCCTGAGGTAGGCCGCTGTGGTGAACCCTACGGGAGGGGGAGAAGGACAAAAACCAGCCAGGTCAGTGTCCGGCCTAGTGAAAGCGTTAACCCGGTGTCCTGCAGTGCTTGGCTGTGCTTCATCCTAGAGGCGGCTGCGTCTTGAAATCTAGTGAAGGATCTACTGCAACAAGCTTCCCTAATTTTGGAGACAGCTTCTCCATCCCAAAGACAGCTGTTTCTTGCCACCAAGCAAGCTATCACTGTACAAACAGCACATCCCACCCTAGGGGCAGCTGCATCTTGGTACTAAGGAAATAACCTAACCCTCTTAACATAAAAACATCAGAACCTACAACAGAGACATTTTGATAAGAGAAAGTCAGTGGAATCCCCCATCCCCCCCAAGAGATTTATAACATGGTATTTAATTCACTATAAGCTTCAGAGCAAAAATGGAACCAAAAATAGTAAACTGCTACTTTATATTTCTGAGATTCCAGATATATCCGCATATATATTATTAATATATGGATAATGCACATTAACAAAAAATGTAATCCAGGAATACATTAAAAGCACAGTTAAACTTTTAAAAATCCCACTGTATATTTTTACCGATTTTAGCTACTTGCACATCATCCAATAATTTTGGTATTAAGGCTATTACGTTTTCTGTCAAGACTAAGCGGGATACTGATATTTCAGATGGATAAGGTTGGAACAGACACATCCACTGCAGACATTAGGGAATCCCCTTGTAATCATTCTTAAAATTATTTCTTGTACATTTCTATCAATTCATTGGATTATATCCATACAAAAGATAAGCATAATCTTTCACTTATACTGCATACTATAAGTCACTTCAATGTCCTGCAAAATGAAACTAAGGAAATGCTTTGACATATAAATGGGAGAATGAAATATTAGGAGCCATTTGCTAATCAAAAGATAAAATGGGGAGCTCGATCAACCCTTGTATACCAAAAGAAAAAAAAAAAGCTTTAATTTCAGTTATCCACACTGTATTTCCAAAGCATATTATAGACAACTGTATCAGGCCTCACCTGCATTTTTAAACAATTGCTCATGGAGAGCAAATTTTGTTCCATATTTAAAAGATTTTAGTTTTATTTAAATTAAGCTTTTTTTCAACACAGGATTTACCAAGAAAACTCTCCCCCTCCATAAGGCCTCAGGAAGTCACTATACAAAGCTGTTTAACTGTATTCACGTTGGTGGGAACTACATAGCTTATTTGAACGTTTTTGGAAAATTAGTAATATCCAGACAGGCCAGAAACCAAGAGACCATGAGTTCTAGTCCCACATTAGGCATGAAGCCAGCTGGCTGACCTCGGGCTGGTCACTCTCCCTCTGCTCTAGGAAGAAGGCAATGGCAAGCCACTAATGGCAATGGCTTGTTCATGCAGTTGCCAGCAATCAACATTGACTTGAAGGCACCCCGCAAAAAAAAGTGCATTATCCAGAACAGAGATTAAAATGGGGGCAGGTAGCACATAGAAACTAAGTTCGACTCAAATTTACCTTTGAACAGATTAGTGAAGAATGAGAGATTAATGACTGAGATGCTCCTCAGGGAAAGATTGTAAGAGAAAAATTTAAGAAAGTAAATTAATTTACCTGGGATTAAGTTCCAATGATACTGAATGGAACCTAATTCTAAAAAAACTTGCAGAGATTCATATACAGGGCCTGCTGGCAAACTTCAAAAGCAAGACTAATATTTATATCTATAGTTACATTCAAATGTTATTCCATCTGAGCCCTGTCCTCTTACCTTTGTTGCACAGTTCACAGACGTGATTCGGCCCTTGGCTGTGTACTTTCATGTGGTCCGTGATATAGGCAGCACTCAGCATTTTTCCACACACATGACATGGCACCTTTTCCTCATGACGGACTGTGTGAGCACGTAGTCGATCCTTAGTGGCAAAAGCTGCTTCACAAGTCTGCAAAAATAGGAGCAAAGGAATCATATGAATGAATATTGTATCCATTGGTCCATCACCTAAGGCATGTAACAGATAAAGACTAAAGTGCGCATCAGGTTTCCTTAATGTACAGGTTATCTCAATTTTGTTCCCTCTTGCATCAGGAAGACTGCCATGAACACTTGAGCATAAATCAGTACAGCAATGTTATCAATGGGAAAAAATACCTCACATTTGAAGGGTCTCTCTGTTGAGTGGACTTGTCGTACGTGGCTGTTCAAATGATCTGGCCTGTGGGAGGAAAGGAAATAAGAAAGATGAAGTGTGATTCACTTATTCTCTAAATGGGGTTGGGCTGATTTTACTTATCCCCTAAAACAAAACTGTGTTGAGGAATCTGATAGTTTGTGATTGAAAGAAGTCTGGAGTAACAGTGTAGTAGATCTTTCTAGAACTAGGACACTTTTTTTTTTTTAAACTGGGAAGGATCACCTACACTTAATAGCTGCAAAAGCAGCAGACATACAATAGGAATAGCCTTCAGAACTTTGGTTCCACTTCTGAATATCTTTAAAAGATGTAAGAACACAACTCTAATTCTCATATGCACAATACTTCAAACTACTACTAATACAGAATACGTTTGGCAATTTAAAGAATTAACTAATGAGAATTTAGATGATTACCTGCTGAACAATTCCTAAGGAATTAATCCACTAAATACCTGATTAATCAATAATAGTTGCAAGTGGATACTAAATAAGTCTCGATGACAGAACAGAGCAGAATAAACCTATTGGACTTATGGAGAACCCATATGGAACAAGGAGTCTGGAAACTATAATCTTAGAACTGAGGGACGTTATAGTTTTTGTGTGTCCAAAAGTTTACTATTAAAAAATGAGAATGATTAAATACACCTAGTTTACCTTGAACTAATTTCTGTAAGGAGTAGGGATTTTGTCTGTTTCCATATGTTTCTAGCATTCATAGTGATGAGAACAATTGTAACTAGATTCAAGTGGTGCCTACTGTAAGTGTTAAATAGAAATGTGCAGAACGGATTCTCTGTAGACAGCTGTAGGTCCTCTATGTCTTATGCAATTCCTTTTGCTTCAGACTATACTCATATTTTGAATACAGGTGGTTCTTGTTTAATGACTGTCTCATTTAGCAACCATTTGCAGTTATGATGGCGATGAAAAAGTAATTTTTACGACCAGTCCTCGCATTTATGACCTTCGTAGGTCTGTAAAGCAAAGGAAAACTGAAGTAAGATTATAGGCACAGCTGCGGTTTCAATTAACGACCGCTTCCCTTAACCAAGTTGCCGCTCCCAATTGTGGTTGCTAAACAAGGACTACCTGTAACTGATTTAACAAACCATTCTAAACCAAAGGTACCAGACTGCATTTTTAATGAAGGTTTTTAATTGATTATTGTTGTAAATTAGAAGTTTGAAAACAGTAAAGATCTCTTATATTTTTGAATCCAAAAGAACTGATTTTTATAAAACAAACTACAGGTTATCTCAATTGTTCTCATTTTATAAGGAGCTTTCCCTAGGAACTTTCAAAGTAAAATGTAATAATTGGCCAACTTGGCAATTTATTTGGCATTCAAAATTATGACTGCTTAGCATTTGCAGAACATGAATATATATGTCTTAAGACATTATTAAAATGTCTTATAGTTAAAAAGCTAGCATACAGCCCCCAGTTTGGGGGAGGTGAAGTGAGGGCAGGTATAATAAACATTCAGAAACCAAGGGAGATTCTTGACCACGAGCAACCTTTTTGATTACTATTATCCCATGTTTCCCTTGCCTTCCATGTAACAAGGTGCAACTTTTATTCAGAATTGTCTTCTTCCCAAAACAGCCACAGAAATTTAATATCCATACTAGTGTGCATGTAAAAACAACATAACTGTAGCTTTGCTCACTAAGATTATATCAGTTGGAATAATTTTTCCTGCGTGAGTATATTTTAATTAAACATTTATGGGAATGTCTGAAAATCAGCAACACAGTAGATTTCTGCATTTCTAAAGCAAAATGCAAATCTCTATCCTTTGGAACTTGCCTTTAGGGCAAGTATGGAAAAAGTGCAGTTCATGAACCATATGCATCTCATCAGCACGTTTTGTGGCCTCCAGAGTACACAGGACCAAAACTTGACTTCTTAGGTATGTCTTGAAGTGATATTTTGGGGGCAAAATCTTAAGCCTCTTAAAAATGTTAAATTTCCCCTTCCCTGCTTGGGTCCATTTTGAATCCTGGTCTTCCCTGCTTTTGTAGTACCACCTTTGAACTGAAGGAAGTTATGCATTGTGAATCTAGGGCTAGCTACTACTCCAGATTTATTTTCCACTTCTTCTCATGTCAGTGTTATGTGGTTTCTTTCTTTTATAATCTGTTTCCTAAATTAAGCAGTTTCACTATTTTAGTCCAAGGGATTCCAGACTCTTGATTGGTTCTCTTATTTCTTCTGGGCAGGTATTTGTTGAAATATCCTGGAGTGCCGAAAGTATTTTGCAGTAATCAAAACTTTTAACCACAGTACATTGACAAATATTTATAAGCTGGTTGCCATTACAGTACCACAATATCATTACTTGATACTTCTGCAAGGTTTTAGTTCTGAAAATGTGGTATTTCCTTTCCCCACAAGCTGACCTCATTGTTGCTTGATCCAAGAATATTTCCTAATATGTAAAAATCACAGAGCCCAGGATCTTCTCAGACTGTACCATTTTGAGCTAAATGTGAGGCATTCCATGCTAACATGCAATTAAGAGTTAAAAACAAAGGTTTCCCAAACGTAGTATGCCAGTAATTACAAGTTTTAAATTGTTCTTCCCCTCCACATGACTTTGTCTTAGCATAGGCTACTTCTTTATATGCAGAAATGCTAAAACTTAGAAAATCTCACCTACTACCTAAAGGGCATCTTTTTAGAAAAACTAAGACTTAAGTTGTTTCAAACTGTGTAAGACTGCTGAGGTAACTTCATAGATAATATGAAAATGAGTGTGCATTGGAATGACTTTAAATTGCTTCTCCCAATTTTTTTTTCTTTTAATTCACTAGATCTTTTATATTTCCTGAGGTTCCAAACTTAATTCTTATAGCTTGCCAAGATATCTCAATTCACCTTTGGTATCGGGTGCACATAATCAGAAAACTGCCTCACAGGTTCTTTGACATCAGGATCCAACAGAACTATGGCAAGAATTAGGAAGCTTTTAAGTTGGGGTTATATACTGTCACTTGATAGCCACACCAAGGAGAAATATGTGCTTTCACCTGTTCTCTCTCTCTCTCAGCTGGAATCTATGCAGAAGAAATGAGGAAGTTGTTGCTAAGATTAAGATTAATGATGAAAGGACAGGGCATATTTCCTAAGGATTTGATTATTATGGAGACCTTTTATAGAACTATGGTCTACGTGTCCCTTAGAATATTATGTCAAAGTAACTGAGAGAAATCTGCGGAAGTTACAAAAGGAGGAGGGCCCAATCTGGCTCAGAGACTTCCCTAGATATGATTTGGTAACTTGCACACTTATATTATGCTTTCCTAACTCAAACTAGTTTGGTATGTTGTATGTGTATCTTAGTCTTTACCAAAAAGGGGAAATATTTTGCTCAAACATCAAAGTCCTCATGTAAGCCCTTCAACAATTCCCATATGAACTGCATCCTCCCTGAACCCTCAACTCCCTCATACCGAGAGAAACTCTTCCCACAGTGGCTGCAGATGTACGGCTTGTGCACAGCACCATCATGTGAACGGACATGATAGCTCATGCGGTCCTTCCGCTTGAACCGTTGCTGGCAGACAGGACATTGGTAGGGCTTCTCATCTGAATGCGACAACTTATGCCGATTGAGATGGTAGACATCCCGGAAGGCTTTCCCACACATCTCACAAGCATGGTTCTTCCGGATACGTTTGCCTGATGCTGTAGTGGTCACTAGGCCTGCACCTGACCCTGCTGTGTTTCCAGCACCCTCAGCAGGGGCAGGTGTTGCTGGGGCTGTACCACCGATGGCAGAAACACTAAGCAAGCTGAGGGGAACCATAGTGGGCATCTTCATGGTTGTGGGTCCAGCGCGAGAAGCTTTTGCTCCTGTGTGTATAGCTTCATGGCGCCGCAGATTGTAGCCATTCTTGAATTCTTTAGCACACAGGGAGCAGATGTAGGGCCCTTTACTCTTCGGTTTCTTCTGGGCCTCAGCTGCCTGTGGGGTGGCAGGAGCTGCCTGTGGGGTAGGGGCTTGCGTGGTTTGAGTGGGTGGTACTACCTGCCCACTCCCACCTTCAGAGGCAGAAGGTTGCTGCTGTTTCAAGGCAGCTGTATCTACTGTGGAAGCAGCTGGTGCAGAAGCAGTGGCAGCAGCAACCACAGCAGCAGCAGCTGCTGTTTCCTGTGCTGCAGCCAAAACAGGCAGGAGGTCCACTTGGAGGGACTCAGCAGGGGTAGCTGTCTGTTGGGGAGGAGCAGTTGTGGTGGCAGTCTGAAGAAAAAGAGATTGTATAATTAACATAGTGATGAACAATCAAGCCTAATACCCTATAGAAATCTAGCAACTTAAATACAAAGATTAGTAAAATTCTTACTTCAAAAGCAAGCATAGTTTTTCCTAGCAAAAACCCCCAGAGCTGGATTAATCAATATGCAGCATATGCTACAAAACAGAATATAAACAAATTCTCAGCTTTTAATATAATACTTGACGGTTCCTCTATGTGGAGAATTTCCCTTTTCTGCTCCCAGCATGTCTTACAATGCCTCACTACTGAGACTAAAATGGTTTTTTTACTGCACAATAGATACACATGGTATGTGTATTTAAAACTGGTGGTTTATGATTATAAGAAACAAAATCAACGTGTGCAATATCCATGGAAGAGTAATAGAAAAATATCTGGCTTTTGCCTATGGCAGTGCAAAAGAGGGAGTAATTCCATAGACAAGAGGAATGATATTGTAGTATGTTGAGGACTATCCCATTTCTGTTTTCTAGAGAATGTCTTTCTCCACACAAAACTGCAGTGATCAGTTTCAGTGTGTGCACGAACAGGAAATAAATAGGAAAATCCTCTCTGCATTGTTGATTCTGCTTGAGGTTCAACTAGAAAAATAATCCATATTGTGGCACAAGCCCTCTACTGTGATCTAGACTCAAGGGTATGTATCTATGCACATGTCTGAGTGATGCATTATATACTTTAATACCTGGAAGGCAGAACCATGTTGTTTTCCCTATGGTTTTCTCCATCAGGAGAAGATATCCAGTACTATTAGAGATTAAGCTCATGTAGTAGTATTGTCTAGAAACTTTCATGCTTTTGACTAGGATTCAAGTTGAACTTATCAATATTACTCTTACCAAATAGTTGGGAATTTCTATGTACTGTACTGCAAAGTGAAAATTTAGGTATCCTTGAGTTATAAAAAAAAAAAAATCTGTAGCAGTTTATTTTTATATTCAAGTAATGCATACCACTAGCCTTAGGGTCCTAGAGGAATCACTTTAATTCCACCTTAATGTTCTAAATGCTGCAGAACTGATTATTCACACTGATAGAGAGCTTATTTTCAGTTTTCTAAGACAGACCTGCTTATAATTTATCCTGAAGAATGTATTACAGTAATATTGAATTTAAATATTTTAAATGATACTCAACAGAAAGTTATCTCCTCTCTTATAGCACATGATATAGTTTTCTTAGTGTAAAACTATAATTATGCTCTCAAGTCTATGCTGCTGTTAAATAGGTTTCTGAGTCAGTTTCCAAAAATATTTTAAAATTATACTGATCTTGAAAATGCTTCCATAAAAATGACTACCCTTTTGCTCAAACATGCTTGCTTTCATTATTTCAGGCACATTTCATAGGCAAAATGAGTAAGGAAAGGCCAACCCTCTTCCTCAGAGCACTAGATGATCAGCTGTTACAAGGTAGATCTATAGAACCCACCAAGGAAAAATTTAGCTGCATTTTAAAAGGTATGGTTATCCTGAACCATGCATTTCTATATGTCTACCAAATTTCTCCCTAGTTGCCCAGTAAAGGTTGATTGCTAGGTTTCAGAAATCAAATATTTCAAACAATTAATTTGAAACAATTTAGAAATTAATTCTAACAAAAACTTGTAAACTGTTAATGTGGTCATATTTAGGCATTTTATTTTGCCTTTCATACTTACAAAAGAAGTGCATCTTCACTCCACAAGGTATAAACTAGAACTAATTATGTTCTGCATATTATCTATACTGCTGATTTAAATGAAGGGCAGAAGTAGGCTCCTGGCAACACAAGGTATGGTATAAGTGATAGTGATACTGCCATACCTATCTGAAAGACAGGTCCTCAGTATTGTAGTGATTGCTCCAACCACTCAACAGAAAGCATGGAACAGGAACTACCATATAATTTTAACTTCTCTAAGACAAATATAGAGGGATTGTACATATAACCTTGTGAAAAAATAGAGAAAAATGCTGTTTGTTAAATAATGGAGATTTAGATACAAATTTTTGCTCAGTGATATAATAATCAATGTAAATGTCCAGATCAGACATTTGTTCATAACTTTGAACATACCCTATTAATTTTACTTGGGAATAAATCCCAGTAAGTTCAGCAGGATATAGTCAAGATGAAACATGCAAAGAATTGCAGCTATTATTTGTCATTAAAATGATATAAGTAACATACTTTACATGAAAAAAAATGGCTATAAAATACTACATAATCTTTGACTCAGAATTATTAACAAGCAGGTTTTAGTGCTTTTTAATGAAAAATTATATTTACATATACTCTTTAAAAAGCAACAAAGCAATTTCTTGACTAGTATCTGCCAATCTCACTTGGCTCTCTGCCCATGACAAGAGGTTGGCAAAACTCCGGTGAGATAAACAATCCTAAGTCTTCCTCTCAAGACTATAGCTGTAACAAGGGAAAAATAATTCCCTCCACAGTCCCCAACATGGGTGAAAACTGCTATTTGTTCTTGCTGGGTGCAAACAAAATTCCAAAGCAATCAAGTCTCAAACTGAAGAGCGAAGGTACACAGACTTGACTTGCCCCTAACAAAATTTGGCACCTCAACTGCAGAGTCAGAGACAGCAACCTGTTTTTGATGTTTACTCTAAGCAGAAGAGGCATGGATGTTTATCTTCATGCCTGCTTGGCAACTGAAACTCTAATTGACTGATAGCCTTGCATGATGCAGCTATTCCAGATGTGTCGTGTTTTTGGACACATCCCAAGCCAAGTTTGGATAGTAAGAATATATAGGCATTTTTTTCTAGGGCTGAGCAACACTCCTTCCTCTGTCAGACATTTGTCAGCATCAAGCTTTTTGCACCTTCCAGAAATACAGTAATGTTTTTGTTCAGATTGGCTTTTTTCGTTAGTAATCATGGGGAAATCTCAGGGTGCAGTTCTACTGGGAGTTAAGCCCCACTGAAAATTTCAGTCTTCACTTTAAAAAACAGAACTGGTCCAAAACCATGCTACAAACTTTAGTAGTCTTGGCCAATTCATTATCTCAGAGCCAATACTATAAAAATGAAAGTAACTTCAAATAATGACTACATTACTGTAAAACTCATTTATAGCAATAGCAACAACTTTTAATAAAAGTCTTGCAAAGGGTGCAATTACTTTTGATATACAAAAAAAAATCTAATCTACAGCAGTGAGACAGTTGCTTCTAGCAATTGTTTTCAAAAGAAGCACTAGATCTTCATTTATTGCCTAAATAGCTCACCTGGAAGGGACTTTGACTACAGCCCTGAGCAGCAAAAAACCTTGACTGGATTTCAGTCCCAACCTGCAGAGGATTCTGAGTATGACTCTGCTAAAGAAACAAAAGAAAGGAGATCAGGGAACTTTAGTAGAGAAAGGATTCTTAACAACCCTAAAAAACCTGTGACAACACCAAGGCAAGTGCAAGGGTTAAATTCAAAAACCAATACAGAAATAGTTTAGTGATTCCACAGGAAGTGAAAGCTGATTTAAACTGAGAGGTTCATTACAGAAAATAGAATACATTAAACTAGATAGCAGCACTACTCTTAAAGAGAAAGGATAAAATATAAATGCATTTATAACTGCTGTAAAGAAGACTGGAAGCCACTTCTTTATATCTTTTTTTCTTTTTCTTTCCTTGTCTTTTTTCTTTCATTTCTTTTCTATTATTACTTTTATTTTTCTTTCATTTTTCTTTATATTTGTATTGTTTTTACCTTGTAAAAACGTCTTTAATAAAAATTAATTTAAAAAACAGCAGCATTGAATTTTTGGATGGAGAAGAAGCTCAAACTTTTCTCCATCTGAACTACATAATTTTAAACACTGTATGCCAGTTTGGGCAATTTATGAGTACATTGGGCAATTGAGTTAGAAATGAAAAAATAGCAGAAAAGAAAAAGAATTTATAACAGCACTTTTATTGAAGTACAGCAGTTAGCATTCAAAACCAAACTACATGAAACAGCATGATATCCAAGCAGATACTTGACTATGTTGGTGGCCAAAATGAATTGTGATTCTATGGACAATAATACAAGACAGAAAGAAAAGGTACTATGAAAATTTTCTGTAAGGAGAGCGAGCAGAAAACATCACAAGTAGCAACAGATAAAGGCAGTTGCTGTGCGAAATGTGTCATATGTTTCTGGAAAGTAGAATAAGGCTATGATTAGGGAGCTGGGGGGGTAAAGAAAAAGCTGCAAATGAAGTTAAGAGTGTAGTATCTGAAACTTAACAAGATAGATAATTTAAAGGAGGATCATTTAGAGGTGGTTTGAAAAATGAAAGGTGGCCTATCTGAAAAAAAGAAGGCCTAGGTTGTCTTCTGCAAAGAGAAATTCCTGATCAGAAAGAGCAAGCACTGTAGAGAAATATAGCACTCATACTCAGTGAAAGATTAAGGGCAGCAAACAACAGGAAGGGGCTAGTCTTTGGATAAACACTCAAAACAGCTGGAGGATAAGACTGCAGGTTCAAAGAGAGTTAAAAATGGGAGCAGATTAAGACAAATGGTTAAATGGGGTGGGGAAATGACAACATGCTGAAGCAAACACAAGCAACTAACATGGGGCAGGACTTAGCCACACACACATTCCCCCCCCCAATGTTGGAAAGTAAATGAATGGAGGTGATGCGCCTCTTATTAGGTACATCTACAGCTGTTTATATAATCTTAACTATTTGTTGGCAAGGTAGAAATAATCTGGGATTAACATATATGTTTGAAATGAAACAGGTGGAGAATGGATTGCAGATTTAAATAATTAAAAGGGGAAGCAAATTAAGACAAGTAACTCAATGGGGTGGGGAAAGGACAGCATGTTGAAGCAAGTACAAGGCAACTCACATGGGGTGGGGTTTGGCCACACACACCAATTCACCAAAAATGTTGGAAAGTAACTAAATGGAGTCAATATGCCTGTTACTAGTTGTGTCTACAGCTGTCTATTATTTGTAGGTCAGATGGAAGGATTTGGCATTTTTCTGCATTATCCTATGGCAGGAGACCACCTATCTCTAAGAGTTCATACAAAACAGATAGAGAGGAAACAGGTGGAAAATTCACACTACACCTGTTGGCACCAGAAGGTAGTCCATAGCCACCTCCTACTGTAAGTGCATGCGCTTGAGGGTAAGCAAATACGGGGGACCGGAAAATAAGAAGGAAGCACCTTTTGAGCATGGGTGGCCAAGTTCAAACTGGTGCGGGGTGGAAACCCCTGGGATACCGGCCTGAGGAGCAGGGAGCCAATATGGATAAGGGGCATTATATTGGCCAGGGGTGGTGGAGGTGTAGAGGTAACAGGAAAGGGGAGGATTATGTGCGTGTGAGAAAAATAGGGCGAGGCGGCTGGGGCGTGCGTATCTTGGGGGGCATTATGGAAGGAAGACTCCCTAGGAGTGGGGCTGAGGAGGCACCGAGGTAGCAACTGGCAGAGAAAAAGGTGGGGGAGCAGCGCGAGGGGCTGGGCAGAGCAAGCGCGAGAGGGAGGTGACCGTTGGCGGGGGGAGAGAAGCGCGAGGGGCTGGGCACAGCGAGCGTAGAGAACGAGGGGGTAGAGGGAGCGCAAGGCAACGCTGGGCGGAGGGAGGTGACCGTTGGGGCAGCGCGAGGCGGACGGTGGGGGGGAGCGCGTGCCGAGTGCGCCCTGCTGGCCCGCGCGCGCAAGGGCCCCCGCCCGCTGGGATTCCCGAGGGGAGGGGCGGGGCAGGGAGGGTGTGAGCAGGGAGCCTAGAGCTCCAGCTTGCGCTCTCTTGTCCTTCCCTGCTCGCGCTCCCCCCCTTTTTTTTTTGCGGAGAAGGGAGGGGGAAGGTGGAGGAAACGGGGGGGGTTACCTGGAAGATGAAGCTGCTCCAGTTGCTCGGGTCCATGGCGGCGGCAACGAGCGGGGGAGGGGGTTCAGCTCGGCGAGAGGGGGGTCGGGAAGGGAGGGGGGAGCGAGTGGGGAGCAGCAGCAACGTCGCGCGGGCGGGGGGAGTGAGGTGGGAGGGGGGATAGAGCGAGGAGGCAGCGGCGCGAGGATTCCTCGGCGCGCACGCTGATTGGCCCCTTCTGCGCGCGCGCGCGCCCCCCCGGCACCAGAGCCTCTCTGAGCGGGAGGGGGAAAAGGGGGGTGTGTGGAGGAGGCGGCAGGTAGTGATTGGGTGGGGCTGTAGTCCTCGCTCCCGACGTGCGCGGGACCGTACAAGGGACCCCACGTGTGGTGCCTGCTGATTGGGCGGAGTGGCGAGCGCTGTGACCGTAGGGCTCATTCTTTTAAAGACGAATGTTGATTGGCCAATGCCAAGGCGGCCACGCGCGAGTAACGGTTGTCTCTTTCTCCCCCCGTTAGTTTTTTTTTAAACTGAGTGACACGGACCCGTCTCACAAAATGGCCGCCAGCCTTGATCTTTTCACCTTCTAATATGGTTACATTTTTGCTTCCAGCCGTGTGTATTAGTTAAATTCTACCTTACATTAATGTAATCTTTACTGTTAAAAAAAATGTAGGGAGGACTAACGAAGTTCATAATACATTGGCCTGTTAAGTTTTAACTACTGTATTGACGAGAAAAGAGTTCCGTTGCAGGGGACAAATGAAGTCCCTTGTAAAGGGACTTTACTTTTACTTTACTTTTGCTTGTATCCGTGAAAAGATGTAACGGAAGTTTTTTTTTCATTCCAGCAAAACTATTCAGGAAGCTTGATATCTTCCTTCCTCTTGTTATTTAGGCAGTATACAAAAGAATAAATAAAAGCATTATCAATGTTTAAATATTATATAAATTAGTTTAAATTTCTTTGGGGAAAAAAGAACAAGTAATCTAAAAAGCAGTCTTGATTCTGGTGTAGTTACCCTATAAATGCCTGGGTGAAGTGGCATCTCTTAATTGTGTTTGCAAAGATGGCTTTAGGCCACCCAATCACTTCAAAGAGATAAGATTCCACTGCTGGATAACCATTGCACCACAATCAAAGTGAGACTGTATTTCTAAATAAATTTTGTTTTAACTATTTTATTCTGCTTTCTGGATAGAAAAGCAGGATATAAATCAAATAATATAAAAAAATAAAAGCAACACATTGATTCAATGATTTTTACTGATTTTTGTTCTTTTTACATATTACTAGGGGCTCCAAGAAAAAGGGAATATAAATTTGTATTAAGTATTAAATATTAATAAACAATAGTAGACATGCTACTGCAGAGCTGTGAGAACTGCACAAAAAATTGGGCAATTCAGATTTTTCCTTTATTTTTTTTTCTTCTTTCTTCCAAGGAAATCCAGTAATATACAATCCCCAAATTCATACCCTCCATGCTGGCTAGGAATTATGGAGGCTGAAATTCAACATACCATGCTGGGAAGATTGTGTATATATATGCTTACTGATCAATACAACCAAAGGGCCCAAATATGATGACTTGGCATGATGTGCAAACTCAGTCAATTGTAATTTATAGTTAAATCATGATTTAGCTTCACCTGAACCCTGTTTTTTTTTTTTTTTTTTTGCTGTTGTTAAGTCGTGTCCGACTCTTCGTGACCCCATGAACCATATTGTGCCAGGCCTTCCTGTCCTTCACTGCCTCCCTGAGTTTGCTCAGTTTCATGCTCATTGCTTCAGTGATGCTATCTAACCATCTCATTCTCTGCCGTCCTCTTCTCCTTTTGCCTTCAATCTTTCCTAGCATCAGGGTCTTTTCCAAGGAGTCCTCTCTTCGCATTAGGTGACCAAAGTATCTGAGCTTGAGCTTCATTATCAATCCTTCCAATGAGCAATCAGGGTTGATTTCCTTTAAGATTGACTCACCCTAACACTGCTAACATTTTGTATTTACAGTGGGGCAAGAAAGTATTTAGTCAACCACCAATTGTGCAAGTTCTCCCACTTAAAAAGATGAGAGAGGCCTGTAATTTTCATCATAGGTATACCTCAACTATGAGAGACAAAATGGGGGAAAAAATCCAGAAAATCACATTGTCTGATTTTTAAAGAATTTATTTGCAAATCATGGTGGAAAATAAGTATTTGGTCACCTACAAACAAGGAAGATGTCTGGCTCTCACAGACCTGTAACTACTTCTTTAAGAGGCTCCTCTGTCCTCCACTCGTTACCTGTAGTAATGGCACCTGTTTGACCTTGTTATCAGTATAAAAGACCCCTGTCCACAACCTCAAACAGTCACACTCCAAACTCCACTATGGCCAAGACCAAAGAGCTGTCGAAGGACACCAGAAACAAAATTGTAGACCTGCACCAGGCTGGGAAGACTGAATCTGCAATAGGCAAGCAGCTTGGTGTGAAGAAATCAACTGTGGGAGCAATAATTAGAAAATGGAAGACATACAAGACCACTGATAATCTCCCTCGATCTGGGGCTCCACACAAGATCTCACCCCGTGGGGTCAAAATGATCACAAGAATGGTGAGCAAAAATCCCAGAACCACACGGGGGACCTAGTGAATGACCTGCAGAGAGCTGGGACCAAAGTAACAAAGGCTACCATCAGTAACACACTATGCCGCTAGGGACTCAAATCCTGCAGTGCCCAATGTGTCCCCCTGCTTAAGCCAGTACATGTCCGGGCCCGTATGAAGTTTGCTAGAGAGCATTTGGATGATCCAGAAGAGGACTGGGAGAATGTCATATGGTCAGATGAAACCAAAGTAGAACGTTTTGGTCTAAACTCAACTCGTTGTGTTTGGAGGAGAGAGAGTGCTGAGTTGCATCCAAAGAACACCATACCTACTGTGAAGGATGGGGGTGGAAACATCATGCTTTGGGGCTGTTTTTCTGCAAATGGACCAGGATGACTGATCCATGTAAAGGAAAGAATGAATGGGGCCATGTATTGTGAGATTTTGAGTGAACACCTCCTTCCATCAGCAAGGGCATTGAAGATGAAACGTGGCTGGGTCTTTCAGCATGACAATGATCCCAAACACACCGCCCGGGCAACGAAGGAGTGGCTTCGTAAGAAGCATTTCAAGGTCCTGGAGTGGCCTAGCCAGTCTCCAGATCTCAACCCCATGGAAAACCTTTGGAGGGAGTTGAAAGTCCGTGTTGCCCAGCGACAGCCCCAAAACATCACTGCTCTAGAGGAGATCTGCATGGAGGAATGGGCCAAAATACCAGCAACAGTGTGTGCAAACCTTGTGAAGACTTACAGAAAACGTTTGACCTCTGTCATTGCCAACAAAGGATATATAACAAAGTATTGAGATGAACTTTTGATATTGACCAAATACTTATTTTCCACCATGATTTGCAAATAAATTCTTTAAAAATCAGACAATGTGATTTTCTGGATTTTTTTCCCCATTTTGTCTCTCATAGTTGAGGTATACCTATGATGAAAATTACAGGTCTCTCTCATCTTTTTAAGTGGGAGAACTTGCACAATTGGTGGCTGACTAAATACTTTTTTGCCCCACTGTATTAGTTTGAATTGCATACTAAGTATTTGATGAAGTCTTCAAAATCCAGTTTACCGTGCTCCAGATAAGCTGTGTTCACACAGCATCTTGGATCACAAATTAGCCAACTGCTTTTGTTAATTTATGGTTCAATATGTTGATCAACTTCAGAAAGTTGTACCAAATAAAATCATAAGAGCCATGTCCTGCAAATCCAAACCTGCTTTCCTTGGATATCTGCAAGGGAGGCAGATAACATGTGCATGATATCATGCAAATGCCCAGCTACATAAATTGTCAGCTGTCAGGATGCAAGAGGTAATGATGGCATTTGTGTGACCCTGTTGTCATGCACATATCATTTTGGTGCCACTGTGGTTTGCTGCAAATGCCACAGACACCATCCATTTTTGATAAATTATTTTCTGTGGATTGATCTGTCATTGTATCTTTTCCAGTTGTTGCAGAAACATTCTTAGGTGCCAGGTTTTCACACTGCCCTGATGGCTTCTAAGAATCTTGTTTTAAAAACACATCAAAATACAAGATCAGCATTTATTTGTACCTATATAATACTGGCCTGGGCAAAGTAGGAGGTGTCTTTTTAGTGGCTACAATTGACCTTCTACATATCTTACCAGGTTATCAGGTGACAGTAATGAATCAATTTTCAAAATTGACAGTAGAAAGGAAGGCAAAATCCAAATGATTATGTATTGTAAAGCAGTAGGATAGTTTATTCAAATGATGTAACAAAATGCCATGACCAGGAATCTAAAACATGACTCTGAAACCCTACTCAAAGTATTAGCCAGAACTCAACTCTGCTACCACAGTAAAAGTACACTGAATTGCAGCTGTGCAATCCAGGTGCATGCCTATTTATTCAATTACATTTACAACCAAATGTAACAAATTGATGCAGTGTGGTGTAATCCTAAACATACAAAAATAAATTTAGTTCAGTAGAGCTAAGAGGTAAAAGTGCTTAAAATCGCAGCTATAGCACTTACTGCAGATAAACATGCCTAGCATTGTATGCAGCAGGTTTATCATAGGAGCAAGATTACATTTGGTGCCTAAATAGAGAAATGGAGAAGTCAAAGAAAATGGCTGATTGATAGCAAAAAGATTACAGCTAGAAGTGAGACACACTCTTCCCGGTTTTGTCTATCCCATCCTTTCAACTGGCTGTACCTTGTTTTTTGTGGAGGCTGACGTGAACATGAGTCACTTAAAAATATAGATACATAATAACAAATTACATATCTGTAGTTCCAGAAGCTAATTTTCTCTAAGCACGTGCGGACTACGTATGCCAATTCAGCGCTCGTAGATCAGAAAGGAACGCATGCGCTTGAGGAAGGAACGGAACCGTGCACGGAGAGATGCGGAGGCACTGCGAAAACAATATGCTCGTGCTCGGCAACCCTGGGCGCTGTGTCGCGCGCGCTGAACGCAATAGAAGTTGTAAATAAACCAGGGCGCATGCGCCTCAAGGGTCTTGTGGTTCCAGATTTACGCCGCGTCCGCAGCGAGGTGCCAGAAGTTCAGTTCACGCATGCGCTTTTCCACAAATGTGTGAATGTGGGATAATATACCGCATGCGTAATAAGAACGGCTAGTAATTTAAACTTCCGGCTGATTACTGGAGGTGGGATCGCTGTTTTATTGGATTCTTGGACAAGACCGGAGAAAGTTTGAATGGCCGTTTAAATAATCGCATTTAGGTTTGTGTTCCGAAAGGATTCATTGACAAGGCTTAAAAGGTGAAAAGATGCAGTTTTGGATTTTGCTCCCCGCGCCCTCCTGGGAATCCGAATTGACATGCAGAAGTTAATTTTGCTACCTTTGCAAAAAACAGGGGGCGCTTTTGTTTTAAGTATCCAGGTAGCCAATCCCACTACACTATAATGCAAGGTTCTTTCTGAAATCTTCACTCCGACCTTCCTGAAAGAGGACATTCCAAAAATGCCATGTTCTTCTTTTATTTCTGCAGTAAACAGTACCCATTCCTCCTCAATTAAAATTGAGAGGAAAGAAACTGCAGGCGGAGAGCTTAATAAAGCATATGCAGAGTATTTTCTCTGAACTTCTCCAACATTATATACTAAGCACTTTTTTTAAAAAAAAACTGTGACAACACACTAAGTTATAAACATTTAAGGTTTATTTATAAAACCATATGCTGTCATATGCAACCACACACATTCAGACAGCAACCATTCAGTTAATGGTGAATATTATAGTACTGCCTGAAGCTTCAGGGATAATCAGTACTGACAATACAGTAAAATTCAACCATTCTGACACAAAGGCAAAAGGTTTACATTTTATAACTCTATAACTTCTCAACCTATTATGAATGACACCCTTTGCTGCAGGAACTTCCCAGGTGTCAGCTCTACCACATGTAAAATACAAACTGTTACACTGTAGAGCAACAAAATGAATACATTTGTTCAGAAAAATACTCCAAAATAAATAAATACAGTATGCATTGGATTCCAAGGAGTAATCAGATTTCTTTGCAGTAGATCAGCTGAATACAATTTAAAAGATGCAGTATAAATTATAAAACAGGCATAAGATGATGACATAAATTATCAGTTAAATCTAAAGACTTATGTATGCAGGGAGATAGAATAAGGCCTAGATGCATCAGACCAACTCTAGTCCCTATGTTTATCCTGCCATACCTTTATTAGATTTAATGCTAAAACCCTATATTAAGGGGAAAAAACCCAAAGAAAGCAAGCACAGATAAATATAGACAAAAATTCTGTACAATGCCCAGCTTCCCTACTAAGGGACTGCCAATTCCAGCTAAAAACAAACTTGGAGATTCCATACACGCACACACACACCCATACGTCCATGTTCAAATGTGTGTATGCCTATCTGAATGTGAGCATATATATCTGTCAGAAGCCATACTCTTAGGACCAGAATATAAACACATATTTAACTGAATTTATAATGAATTAAAACAGATGCATACAGTGTTATTTATATTATTTTACATAGATGGGCTTTTGTAAATGCTACTGTATTTGATTTTACTTATTACATATCTGCCTTGAGTCATCAAAAGTTAGAGCAGTATAAAAATCTTGTAATACACAACCAGATAAATAAAATCAACTGTCTGTAAAATAAGTTCGTCTATTTACCTAAGTAATTGATCCACTTGCATATTGACCATTTTCTCATACACAAACTACTCTCACCCAATAAAACCTACACATACATATAAGCCCTCTGTTCTTCCAGCAGAAACAGGGAAGGAGGAGAAAAACCAGTAGGCTAGAGATTTCACTTATTTATGTTTTTATTTATTTGATTCATATAGCCATAGGTTATAGCACTAGGGTAGAAATGAGCTAAGAGAAGGGGTAGTTACACTGAGAAGGAAAGAAAAGAGGTGAGAACAAAACTGGATAAAAATGAGGCAAGGAGAAAAGGTAACGAGAGAGAGAGGGAGAAAGAAATATGGGAGAAGTCTTGTTTAGGTCTTTCAAAAGAGTTAAATTCACCAACCAAGCAGCAGCTATTCTTCAGGCTTTTTTTCAAAGGCACCCATGTTTTGCAGTGATAATGTCTCCAACTATTTAATATTCCTGCTGGGTAAATACCATTGTGTCCACTGCAATATTCAGGGTTCACATACATGCTCATCTTCCGATGTGAATATATTATCATCTGTCAGCAATGCCCCATGGGTTGTGCCTAGGATAAATAGGACACTCTCTCTACATAAAACAATATATAGACATATAGGTGGCATCAGAAAGGGCAATGTAAAAACGAGGCAAAGAAAGCATGCATAGCATGGTGTGTGGAATTCTTTGCAACTCCTTTACGAGCAGTGCCCATGTTTGTGCGTGTGTTTCCCTTGGGAGGCCTGGGGTTGCTTCATATGCTCCTTTCTGGGCTGCATGACTTGTGGGGGAGGCTCGAATGGAGCTCTAACCAGCATTCCAAGCCACTGCCCAACTACTTTTCCCATAGGGGATTTTAAGGCTTTTTCTCTGCAGCCCTAATCTTGCCTGGCCCATTTTTCAAATTTTTCCCCTCAGCTTTCCCTTCCCCCAAATTTGACCCATTCTATTATTTTTTCAGGGTTATCCCGCTGACAAAGAGGCAGAGTTATCCTGCTGACAAACTCCTAACCTTCCTTTATATAGTTTCTTTCCAACATTTTGTTGGAAAGAATAAATAAAGTAGGGAAATCCCAAACAGCCTGGCTCCTGGAATTCTTTCCAGTCTTCTAACCACAAATGATCATGACTGGTGTCTCTGTTTTCTTCCTTGTAATGAAGTAACATGTTATGCATGTGGACTTTCCCAGCAGGGATTAATTAGGGATTACATATTTATATTGCCTCTGTTTATGATAAGGGTAGATGCATAACCATTGTCTCTGAGTTTCTGCTCTTCCCTTGTGTTATATTTGCCTATCTATGTATGATAATCCTTGACTTACGACCATTCGTTTAGCAACCATTTGAAGTTATGATGATGCTGAAACAAGTGACTTATGACAGGTCCTCACACTTACAATCATTGCAGCGTCCCCACAGTCACGTGATCCAAATTTGGGTGCTTAGCAACCAGCACATATTTATGATGGTTGCAGGGTCATGTGATCACCATTTGCAACCTTCCCAGCTGGCTTCCGACAAGCAAAATCAATGGCGAACCACATGATTCACTGAACAACTGTGAGATTTGCTTAACGGCCACATGATTCACTTGGTGATTCATTTAACGATCACAGCAAAAAAGGTTGTAAAATTGGGTGCGGTCATGTAATGCCTTGCTTAACGACTGCACTGCTTAATGACAAATTTTCCAGTCCCTATTGTGGTTGTAAATTGAGAACTACCTGTACATGAGAAGCACAGGACAGACTGCATATACTCTTTTCACCAGAAGGATGGCTTAGACTGGAGCAGTGCTACTGCCTAATTGCCTTTCCCATAGGAGAGAGATAATTTTCAGGATTTCTATTTTTCTCTGTCCCCAGCCAGATCTCACCCTTCCTTTAATGTAATCCTTTGTCTCCTCCTGTCTTCTCACTAAATTCTTGTCCAGTTCTGTTTTCAGAGAGTTATCCTGCTGCCCAATAAAGTCACCAGCCTCTTTACATAATTCCTTTTACTATTCTTTTAGTTGGCTTTTAAACAATAGTAAAAAACACATTTTTTTCTTGTTTTTCTTTCTGTATTTTGGTCTATAAATTGAATGGATGAATGAAAGCATAATTTATTTCCAACAGCCTGTTGAATTGAAAATAATAAAAAGTAAACCAATTTCTCAGGTTCTTGGAGTTCTTTGCACCTGGATTCACGAAATATGCTAAATTAAAATGTGGCGCATTAGTTTATGGTTTAGTATGTTATGTGAACTCAGCCAACTGGGTTAATTCAGTAAACCATGGATAAATAAACTACAGTTTGGTGTATTGTTTGAACAGAATTCCTAACTCACCTTAAGAGTGTCCATTCTTAAAGACAGAAATTTCAAAGTTGCGGTGCCAAGCTTCCGAAATTCCAGAAACTTGAATTTATTCCATCAAGCACATCTTCTTTCAGATTAACGAACAGAATTTTTTTTCCTACTGAAATCTTGCTGTCACAAGTCAGAATCAGCATACTTAATACTCTTTGTATGTTGGATATTGGGAGAATTATTATTATTTCAGGGCTATAGGAATCTGGGAAGTCAAGACTATCTCACAGAAGAAGATAATGCTAAGCTATTTCTATAGTATTGCTAACAGAACTGATAATACTAACTCCTCAGATAACAAACATTTATAATCTAATCCTATTAACTGACTTGGCATGCATTCCATGTATCTGTGTTATCCCCAAGAACAGCTTTTGAATACTGTGTCATTAATACTGAGCAATCTCTCTCAGCAGTTTATGATCTTCTCGCATCATGAATTAAAATAGAACATGGTTTGAAAAAAGATCTTCACACTTCAAATAAGCAAAAGGTGTTTTAAAAGTCATTTTTAACTTTAAGAGGTGGATTCCTTAAAGCAGCAGCCAACAAAGTCTGGAAAAGCACACAGCTTTAATGAACAGCAGAGAGGTGCTCAGGTCACGGGAAGTCTGAATCACTTCTTTCAAATTATTTCCAAAGTAGGCTTACCCTATATTCAAAGTCATTCACCTGTCCAACAAATAACTTGGGACAGCACTTGATCCATAAAATGTAATGGGTTGCAGTCCACAACTTTATTTGGGGTTTTTATGTATAATAATCCAAACAACCTACAGATGATACCAGAGGGGTACAGAAAATTTTAATTATGTTTTTCAGTTGACCTATTATAGGCTTAGCAAATATACAGTCCTTTAAGTACTATTGTTCTCCCCTACACACATCCACACACATCCACCCAAAATTCCTAGGCGTGATGTTTTAGGGATGATGTTTTGGACCCTCAATCCCATGTGATCCCATGATTCCTTAGGCTGCAAAACAGAACAGCTGAGCCACTTTGCAGTGGGTATATGGCTTAAAATGTTGGAATGGGAGATGATACAACTTTGGTTGGCATGCCATGATGGAACTGCAAAGGTCTTGAGAGTCAGTAGATGGCAGCAAAGAGATTGACATGTGGCTGTCCCTAGAGATATGTTTGAATAGCTGTCCCTACCAGGTAGTTAGTTAGGAATACCAGCAAGATACTTAAATCATATAACCACCTTGAAATTTGGAAGAGCATTAACCATAGCACATTGTAGTGTGCTCACAATGGCTGTTCTTCAAGGGAAATTCAGAAAAACCTCTTACACTGTATATATGAAGGCTCTGCCTTTATGGCAAAGGGGCGATTCAAAATAAGGCTCACGTTTTTGCTCTACTGTTCATTTTACTCCCTTTTTAACTAAGTTTTCAGACCATTCAGAACTATTTTATGTACAGCTGTATTAGCTGATCCTTAGGCCTGTTTGTGGCCAAATTCTGTTTTACTGTTGGTAGAGTTTGCTGTGAGCTAATCACATCGACCATATAGCTATTTCTGCTTTAATTGTTCATTTTCCATTGTAGGTTTCAAATACTGTATTTTGCTCTTTAGCAGAAGTCTCTACAGAAGTCGGTACTGAGATTCAGAAAACAAACTTTTCCTATCCTTTCATATTTGTCTGAATTTTTGCAGCCCAGATACTGTATGACTGTGTTTGGTGATCTGCTATACAGGTAGTCCTCAACTTACAGCCATTCGTTTAATGACCATTCAAAGTTACAACGGCAGTGAAAAAAGTTAACTACAACCGCCCCTCACACTTACAACTATCGCAGCATCCCTGCAGTCACATGATCAAAATTTGCGTGCTTGGCAGCTGGCATGCATTTACAATGGTTGCAGAGTCCTAGGGTCATGTGATCGCCATTTGCAACCTTCCCAGTGGGTTTCTGATAAGCAAAATCAATGGGTAAAGCCAGATTTGCTTAATGACTGCAGCAAAAAGGTCATAAAATTGGGCACGACTCACTTAATGACCACATCACTTAGCAATGGATGTTTCAGTCCCAATTGTGGTCATAGGTCAAGGACTACCTATAGGTATTTCTGAGGTTGCAACAGTTCAGGAGGCAGACTATTTGTTGAGCATACAGTATCCATATTAAAAAAAAGAGAGAGGGGGGGGATATGATAGGTGTCTTCAAATATCTGAAGGGCTGTCACATTGTAGAGCACTTGGACTTATTCTCACTTGCTCCAGAGGGTAAGACTACAACTAATGGGATGAAACTTCAAGGGTGTAGAGATACGGATTAGATATGAGGAAGAACTTCTTGACAGTGAGAGCTGTCAATCAGTGGAATAGGTTACTTGGTTTCTTCCTCTTTGCTGGAGGTTTTCAGATGGAGGCTGGATGGTCATCTATTGGGTATGTTGTAGCAAATCCTGCAGTGTGCAGGGGGTTGGGCTTGATGACTTCTTAGGTCTTTTCCAACACTATGATTCTAGGACAATACCATCTTCAGTCTTCTTCCACAAAGCAGTATTCTTTAATGTGAATAGTAATCAACTTACACAACTGAATATAGGTTAGTGTGGGACAGTGTTTTTCAACCTCAGCAACTTTAAGATGTGTAGACTTCAACTCCCAGAATTCACCAGCCAGCAGTTGCCAAGGTTGAGAAACACTGGCATAGGGAGCCATGGAGATGACCTTGGAGAAGCCATCCAGAAGTTGTTAAGACAACAGGTGCAAAAGAAGTGTGCATTAAGGGGGGAAGTGGGAAAGTATGAGAAGGAATCTCAGACTGGCTCCCCTCAGATTCCTGGGTATAAGAGGAAGGAAGGGAAAACAGAGGCAGATGTATAAGATTCTGTTACTGTAGCCCAGAGCTTCTCAACCTTGGCAACTTTAGGATGTGTAGACTTCAACTCCCAGAGCTAGGCTGGCTGGGGAATTCTGGGAGTTGAAGCCCACACATCTTAAAGTTGCCAAGGTTGAGAAACACTGCTGTAGCCTATATCAATAAAGTAGAGTTCTAGTCTTCCTGTAGAGTCAGTTTCCTGATCTGGTCTACCTTGGCAGTAGAGTAGTTAACTGTTTTCCTGATATGTTTATAACAGCTGGGCCAAATTCTTCCTGCATGGAAACTGATGATGGAAAAAAGGATCAGCTGTCTCATTTTCTTTTTTCATACAGCAGCTAAAATGGAGTTTTGACATGCCCAAGGAAGGGAAGCTTGTTAACAACATGTTTGTTTTGAGCAGGATTTGGATACCTTTCAGAATCCATAACCAGGCAGAATTTTAACACAGCTTTCACAAGCTTCAGGCCCACTTATATCCAGAATATTCTGGATATTTGCTATCACTTTCTGAAGTTTCAACTTTTTTTCTCTCAACTGTATTAAATGACACCTTTCAATCAACTAAGCTAATTATTGAAACTGGAGTTTCTAAGTGTGCAGAGGATATATTCTATTCCTGAGACATAGGCTGGATTCATACATCATGCCAAGCCTTGGTTTACTTAACTATAATTTACTGAATTAACTAGAGTAATTGCTTGGAATCATCTAGCCCAAAGCCATACAGCACAGGTGTGTGATGTGCAATCTTTCAGCTGTTGCGGAACTCAATTCCCAGGATCCCTTACTCTCGGCTGTGCTGGCTGGCGATGTTGGATGGTGTACAAATCATTGTGGTCTACAGACCACAGTGGGGGGGGTCATGGCATATGCTAAACCAAAGCACCACCACATTATGGCTCACTATATCATAGAAATCTAGCCATAGATTGAATTAAACCAATGTTTTTCAACTATGGCAACTTTAAGATGTGTGGACTTCACCTCCCAGAATTCCCCAGCCAGCATGTCCACCAAAGTTGCCAAGGTTGAGAAACACTGATCTATATGTAATGCAGAAGTCTGTTTCCTGGTCAGCTAGCAGTTTCTAACAACTTTTAAAAATAGAGCCTGTGTGTTGTAATGGCTGAGGGGTTGGACTGACTGAAGAACCCCAGATTCAAGTCCACCCTCAACCATGGAGGCTCACTGGGTGACTTAGTGCCACTAACTCTGTCAGGGTAGGATCAAAGTGTTTCTATCTGCCAGGACACTCCGCAGCAGACCTCAAAGTGCCTGTTTTGGAAAAGGAGGAGTTTGACAGCATCATTGAGTGAGAAACTGGTTTCAGGCAATCTCAGAAGGTCTCTTATGAGACAATGGGTTTTTAACACATTAAAATAGTTAATTAATAGGGTCCTTTAATCTCTCTCTCATGTAACCTGCATAACCAACCTGTCTTCCTCTCCCTTTCCCCCCACCTTATCCCAATTTAAATTCTGTATTAGTCTAGCCACTCTATGCACCTTAGGAAGCGAGTTGCAGCTCACAAAAGCTTATACTTTGCTAGTTGGAAAGGGCGCTACCAGACTTATTATCCCAATTTTTAGCTTGGCTGTAGACAGTCTGTCAATTATTCTGAATAATCCCATAAATAATTTCCTTCCTCCTGCTCAGGAAAGGTCCCCAGAGCAATGCTCTCCTTTGCTTTCTCCATCATACATTACTGTAAAGGATCTTCCCAATCCCCATTCTTTATGATCGATTTTCCTGGTTCAGCCTGCTATGCGTAACTCAGCAGAGTCATGAGTTAGATGGCCATGTTATTTTCACTCCATTCTATCTGATACTTGTGAAATCTCCCAAAAAGTGTAGGGGGGAAAGCATCTTATTGCCCCTCACCAAGCTTGTGGAGAAGTCTCTTGTGTTCTCAAGCATTCTCCCGATCCTATGAGAACCCTCCTTGAACCTATATAGCCTACAGTACTTTGGCAGGGCTATTATATTTGGCTGCAAAACTCTGAATGACTACTACATCTGAAATCTGCTTCTCCTTTAACATTTTTCTGACCCGCTTCAGTTTGCTCCTCCTCTAAACCAGGAAATAAATGTATTAGAGAAAGTCCCAGTCTACTGTCACCGAAGCTCCAGAAAGCAACTCCGCCTGGTAAGTTTAGCTCATCGGCTTTACCCTTGTCTCCCCAGTATGCACTGTTCCACGTCGGCGTGGGCCATGCATTTGATAGCCCCCCTTCCCTCTGTCACTATAAAAACTTTCCTTTGCAATACTTTTTTTTTTAACCGATCCATCTTTGAGCTAAGAAGTTTCCCAAAGTGCAGCATTATGCGCTGACACGTACAATCGTTAATTCTAAATGAGTGAGTGAAATCGACTTTCCCACCAAGGCTCAGCCTTTGAGGAACGAGGGTGTTAGTGTGGATCTCTCTCGGCCAGCACGTGCAAAACCTCGAATGTTTGTGTGGGTTTCTCTTTCACCCAGCAAAGCAAATCTTGACAGCCAGATTCGGCGACGGTCGTTGCACGCCGAGCTAGGCTTCTCCGCAATTGCCAGGGGAACATGATTTTACGGAGCGGGTGTGTCGCTTCACCGTAAGGGTGTGGGTTGCTGAGTTAAAAGCCAAGCTGCGTTCTTGAAGGATTAAGCGCCCTGACGGGCTGGCGGATGTGAGAGAGATTGCAGGCTTCTCTAAAGGCCTCCCTGGGTAAAGCAAAGAGGGGGATGACTCAGCGGGCAGCCCTGCCGTGATATTTTCTGGCATTTTTCTAAAATACGATTGCTCTTCCTTTGCACCGCTGCTTGGCAGACAACATGGCGAATGAGTCAATTATCCGGATCCCTCCCTACCACTACATCCATGTCTTGGATCAGAACTCCAACGTCACCCGCGTGGAAACGGGGCCCAAGACCTACATCCGCCAGGATAATGAGAGGTGAGTCACGTCAGAAAGAGGACCGTAACCAGGAAAACACGGTAACCGCCGGGCGAAGTTTCGCGTCTCTCGCTTCCCTGGCGGAATGGTCGCCTGGCTGGGGCCTGGAAGACCGCTCCGATTGGCCCAGAGTTTTGCAACAAAATAGAAAGACATTTTCTGTTTGCATAAGGAGAACCAGCTCCTTTTGCTTTTCTCCCAAGCTTCCCCCACGGGAGCGGCCGCTCAGTCTTCCTGCTGAGCCCAGGCGTTAACCTGCAGGAGGAGGAAGCAGGGGCCCACGTCTTCCCTGCTTTCTTCAGGGCTGGGGTGAAGAAACTCTGCTCTTTGCATACTCTGAGTACAGTATTTGTTACGAGGCCTTTGAACCAGTAACAGGAGGTGCTTCCTTGGGTGAGCCCCAAGCTAAGTTTTGGATGGGGATCGCTTGCGTGGCTGCTTTGAGGGAGTGTTTCTTTACCTTTCTCTTTTCTCCTCCCTCAAATGCTCACCTTTGTGCTTTGATTGGATCCCTTGACTTTCTTCTGGTTTTCTGCCACCCTTGTGGCACTTTCTGTACAGTCACATTGGCGGTTTGAATAACACCTGTAACCTTTGCCCAGGATGAGCAAAGAGCAGCTTCAGGACTTTCTGAACCTTTGAAAGCTATTTTTGCAAGTTCTGAAGTCTCCTCTAATGACAGAGTTGAATTTTGGTTTCCCACTGTTTTGAGATGAGAAACAGACAAATAGTGAAGTATAAATCTAAAGCAGGCTTCAAGTAGATAAAGGAATTAAGAAGAATCACCATGTCTTCCCAGAAAATTGGAATAGATCCTTCTCTGCCTCATGCACATTGCATGGCTGCATCCACCATGCCCCTCCAAAAGCATTAACTGCCCCCCAAAAGTAGCCCACTCCAAGTCCTAGCCTGAACTTAGCAAACATCTCTCAAGAGTGTCACTCTGCAATGTTTTGCAAAACTTAGGTCAAATAAGAAGCATGCCTGAACTTGAGGAAGTCACGCTGAAGGTCATCTCTAACCAGGAGCCTAGAAGCCCAAGATCTTATTTCTCCTTTTGCATTTCCACCACCATCACCACACTTCTTTCCTACTTCAGGATCATATTAGCCCCAAAGAAGATGGTGATGGTTTCGCCACGACATTACTGTATCATCCTCAATCCAGTGGTTCATGGAACAGATGGGGCAGTCCAACTTGATGCTTTGGGGCAGGTCCGGCTTGCACATGCTGACTTGGAGATCAGAATGGCTCAGGACCCTTTCCCTTTATATCCAGGAGAGGAACTAAAACAGGTAGGAGGTGTATTAATTTCTCCTCTCCTCAAATGGCCCACAATGAGTAATCAGTTGGAGACCTCTTGTAGCAAGGGTGGGAGAATGTATGAATCCCATGCTGTAATTTTCTACATGTGATGGAATGCCTAAGGGAACGTGAGAACACAGAGGAGGTAAAATGACAGGTAAGGGAGGAGACAGAGACATTTCAGAAGTGATTCTTGAGTTCAGGGGAGGAGGGAAGTATGAGAAAGAGACTCAGGGTAATCTCACCTTAATTATACTAGGTATAAGTTGTGCTGGAGAATTACTTTGGTAAGTTTTCAAGATTCTATATTTGTTTATTCAATTCAATTTTATTCAATTTTTTGGATGTATTCAATTTACTTTACTACTAATAAAGATCTTTCCAGAAATCCAAATGGTTCCTGTTTCCTGAGTTTGCCAGCCTCGCAAGACTTGACACTACAGAATAGTCCCTGGCATTGCTTTTGTTACCATAGCCCCTTTGTTCATCTGTTTCTCTAGGATGTTACACCTTTACAAATTGTCTTGGCTAACACCGCCCTCCATCTGAAAGCCCTGTTGGACTTTGAGGATGACCAGGGGGGCAAATATGTTGCTGGAGATGAATGGTTGTTTGAAGGACCTGGTAAGTGACAATTGTCAAGGAAGGAAACTTTGCTTTCAGCAGAGAGGGGAGATGTGTGGTCCTCCAGATGTGGCTGAAGTACAGTTCCCAATGGCCCCAACCAGCAGACCCAATGGTGAGAAAGCCTGAGTGCACTACTTCAGCCAAATGTGGAGGGCCATAGGTTCCACATTCCTGGAGGGCACATGCAGATCTATGTAGAAGATTATGGCTTCGCTCCTGATATCCTCAGTTGAAACAAACAGATATTAGGAAATGTGAGGAATCCTGAGATTCCACTAATCTGTTGCCAGTCAAGTAGGCAAAAATGAGTCAGACCCAATTGTTTTTCAGGACTCCTAGGGCCAAAATATTCCTTTAAACTCTCCCCTTTTTTCTCATGGCATCCCATATGAATGTAATTTTTTTCTCTATTTTTTATCTCCATTGAAATTATTGGCTCAGGAAATGCTAATGGTAAAAATTAAAACATTGATAAAGCTCTTAGGAATATGTTTTAAGTAAATAATTGTACTGGTTAAAATGAAAATAGGATCCATTTGATTTTTTCCCCTAAATACCTTACCATATTTTACAAGGACCTCCCTTCTATGCATGGAACCAGGAACAATAGCTTCCATCTCCTTTCTTCCTAGGCATTGTCTTGACTTGGCCAAGTCAGAAGCAGACCACTCTTTCCCCGCCCCTATCATATATGGGTTGGGGCCTAGCTAGCTCGTGTAATAAACCATTGTCCTTTCCAGGCACCTACATCCCACAAAAAGAGGTTGAAGTTGTGGAGACTATCCTGGCCACCACCATTCGTCCCAACCAAGCCATAAGACTTCAGGCACGGAAGGAATGCAGGGACAGAGAAGGAAACAAACGTGTGACAGGTATCTTTTTGGGTTCCTGCCCATGATCCTATGAGAGGGCAGCTTTCCTACAAACACACCCCCCCACACCCCCCCACACACACACACGGTATGTACATATCTATGTATGTATTTATGTATATCTTGAGTTTCCCATTTTTTCCCCACAGGTGAAGAATGGCTGGTGAAGAAGGTTGGGGCTTACTTGCCGGGTGTATTTGAGGAAGTCATTGACATTGTTGATGCTATCATTCTGACTGAGAAAGTAAGTGACAGGTTTGCAACTTCTAGCAGTAGGTGATGGTTATGGGAAAGAGAGGCTATTGATGTCACTTGCCATTGCTTTGGTGCTTGAAGTCTTTGCTGCAAAGCACAGGGCAAACTCTCCTTTGATTCTGAAGCTCCTCCACCTATGGTAGGATGTCCAATGTATAGGCATCTTATGAATGTTCCTTGGCTAACAAATACAAAAAAAAGCTCCTTTTTATAGCTAATTGGATTGAATAGATATATGGAAGCATTTTTACTGGCCCAACCTTATAGCTTGTGTGAGCTGCTATAAAAGATAGTAACCTAGAGTGGTTAGACAAGGAAAAGAAGCCCCAGGTTCTAATACCTGCTGAGTAACAACATTCTCTCAGTGACTTCGGGGGCCTTATGTTGTAGGAGAAATTCCCTAGGAGTTTGTTTGAACCGGAGACCAGGACACATTGCATTGAACCACAAGTAGATTTATTGATGGTGCTGGAGGCAAAGACAGGCCTAAAGAGGGGTGGGGGTTTCGTCCCATTTTATAGGCTTAGAAAATATGTATGATTGGATACAGCATCAGGGTATTTGGTTGAGTATAGACAACAGCAAGTATTTGATCAGATAAAACACATTATGTGTTTAGGGAAAGCAATGAGGCAGTTGGCGGAACTATGGGGCAATGGTGCAGGACTACAAACACAATGGGGTTTTGAAAGAACAAAGAGGCGGTATTTCATGAACACAATTTCTTCCTAAGGAGTTATTTTCTTTTGCTTTCCCAGAGCTGTGCTGGCCTTCCAGTAATCCTTTTCTAAATTACCAGCATTCCTTGGCCTTCTGAATGTTTTAGGGCTGAGCTGACAGTTTTAGTTTCCCTGGGAAAGTGTGTTTGGGTTAGGGGCTTTTAGCTTAACCCCCCAATTTTCCTTCAATATCTTAATAAAAATTTAAAAGCCATTAACCTCTGGTTACATGGAGATAACATCCTCCCAAGACCTTGTATTATTATTATTATTAGATTTTTATCCTACCTTTATATACACATGGTGGCTGGGGAATTCTGGGAGTTGAAGTCCACACATCTTAAAGTTGCCAAGGTTGAAAAGCACTGTACTACACCAAATTGGCTCTCTTTTATGGATGCCCATGGCCTCTCCCTGCTTTGGTAGATCTCTTTTCCTTGAGCGAGCAAGCAGAAGAGGGCTGTATTAAAAACCAGTGCTTGTTGCCAGATGCTGATAGATTTAAATTTCTGTTAGTCCCATACCACCAGTGATCAGGGATGAGAATTTGTAGACCAATATCTTATGAAGGGCTGCATGTTAACCATCTCTGCCTAAAATTTGCTACTGCCACGCATTCTAGTCTGCTTCGAAGTGTAAGGGGATATAATCAGAATGAACATTTTGGGGTGTGGCTTGAACCCTATACATGTCACTTGTATGAATAGTCAGTTCAGTAACAAAAACTGTTAAATCATAAAAAGGGTCCTTTGCACTAATATATTTCTGCCTCTTTTGTTCTTTGAAGAAAGCCCTGCATCTCCGGGCCACTAAAACATTTCAGGACTTTCAAAGTATCCTGAGGAAAACTGGAGAAGAATGGTTGGTCACCATGGCAGACACTGAAGCCCACATCCCTGATGTTTACGAGGAAGTCCTGGGCATTATCAACATCACCACTTTGAATAGTTGTCAGTACTGTGTGATTTGTGACCCAGTAGGTTTAATAGATGGTAAACCTCAACTTGGGCAGAAGAAGGTCATGAAGGTATGTATCTTTATCTCAGTAGTGTGAAGGACTCCATTGATATACTGTTACTGTTCAGTGTGTCAACCCTAGTGATTACAACAGAACTCCTTAAAGCAGCCTGTCCTTGAAGAGCAGCTTGACTGTGTCTCCAATTGGGGGGCAGATTAGAAAGGTAGCCTTGTAGAATAATTTTTTTAGATCCTATATAGCATGGCTGGCTGAGGAATTCTGGGAGTTGAAGTCCACATAGCTTAAAGTTGCTAAGGTTGAGAAACACTGCTCTAAACAGCAGGAAAGAGATCGCAGAGAAGCAGATTTGGGCTAAACATTAAGATTAACTTGCCAGGAGTCACAGTTCTGACAGCGTGCAGCAAATGCCTTGAGAGGTGGATTGATGGTCCTTCTTGGCCAAAAGCATCAAACTGTGTGTTTCTGTATTTTTTGTTAGGGATGCTTTAAATTGGCTGGCAACTTTTGGCCCACATGCAGCCCTGAAATTCAGCCATGTTGCAGTAAAATTTCAGTAATGGGATTTTGGCTTGGCGTGGGTTGATGTGGCATGGCGTGGCGAATTTGAAGGATGGGAGAGTAGTGATTTGCCTCCTGTTCCTTTTCTCTCTTTTAAACTGTCTCCAAGGTGTTAAACATGGGCTGAAAAGAAATGACTACACTTTTTCTGATTAGGTCACCATGTCACTGGTCAGTGTTCTGCAGCCTTCCAGAAGAACAGGCATCTGAGTTATTCTTCCCCAACTTTTCAAATCTGCCCATCTGTGTTCTAGCACATAAATTGTAATTATCACTTAGTATAACTGATACGAAATATAGGCTTGTATTCTTTATATAATAGCTTTACCTATATGCATTCTTACATCTTTTTATTCTGTGCTTTCTGCGTGCATCCCTCTGTTCAGTCTACCCAAAGTAGCCTAGAGGGGGAGATGACAGGAGTTGAGAATAGACAATGGAGACATAGTTTTTAAATGCTAAGATTTCCCCATGAAGCACTCCCAACTCCCTTACATCTCTATCTCTTTCTCTCTACTTCTTTTTGAGTAGATATAGTATGTGCATGTGAATGAGTCTGTATTTTGAATACGCTCTAACGAAGTAGTTAAAAATGATCAGTTGTGTTCCTGATTTGTTTGGTGGGACTTTAAGATCCTATATATAAGATCCTATATATTTTATAACACTGGTCCCATTTTTGCATCCAGTAGTGCTCCCCCTAGCCATTTGCACAGGCAAGCTTCAGTTTAGAAAAATAATACACTGCTGCCCTTAGACAATATCAGTTGTTCACCTATGTCCTGATTAATGAGTGTATTATACTAGGTGGCAACATCTGCCCAACCTTGCCTGTGCTCAGAAGCTAAACAGGGTTGAATTATAATTCTGGGAGTCCTACTAGGGAATCTCAGAGTTGTATGCTAGACTTGGATATCAAAACAATTTCCCAGAAAAAGGCAGTGACAAACTAGTTGTGTATTGCTGCCAAGAAAGCTACAGGGACAGTCACTAAAAGTCAGACTAGTGAAGGAGATGTTATACTTCACCTTTTCTAGACTGTAGGATCTAGGCTAGGGCAGATCTTAACTTTCCCATTAGTATGTGTCTACATGCGTTTACCCTACAGCAGTGTTTCTCAACCTCAGCAACTTGAAGATGCGTGGACTTCATCTCCCAGAATTCCCCTCCCACTGGGAGTTGAAGTCCACACCTCTTCAAGTTGCTGAGGTTGAGAAACACTGCACTACAGTTTCTGTTTCCAGGCTCATAACGGCAGGCAACTTACCAATGATTTTTGGTGATAGTGATTAGAATAGCTTGGAACCAGAGGATACCACTCCTGTAGTAAGCCAAAATCAAACTGACCACATTACAGTACAGTTTAATAAGTAAAGTTAAGCTCCCCCTTTTTTTAAGCCAATGGCTAAAGATCATTCTTGAGTTTTCCCCAACTCTTGTTCCTCCTTCTGCAGGGCGAGATATCATTCTTCCTACAGCCTGGAGAATGGTTGGAAGATGGGATCCAGGACATTTATGTCTTGTCTGAAGAAGATGGTCTCTTATTACGTGCACTTCGTCCCTTGGAAGACAAAAGTGAGGTAGGAGATCCAGAGTCTCTGTTGGCCAGGGTGGATGGGTGGATCGATGTAGCTGGATACGCCACTTCGTCTCTTCTCCTTACTTTGCCTCATACCTAGGACAACAAGGACATTCTGCGCAAGCCAGGTGACCGCTGGCTGATTCGAGGCCCTCTGGAGTACGTACCACCTGCGGAGGTAGAAGTGATGGAGCAACGGCATGCTATTCCTCTGGCTGAAAATGAAGGCATTTATGTCCGGGATATTAAGACGGGAAAGGTGAGTGAAATAGATACAGCAGTGGTTACTGGAGAAGCTTCTACGATGTGGCCTAAAACACGTCAGTCCTTGGGGATGCAGACTTTTAGAGGTCAATGTTAGCAAAAGGACTGCAGTTCTCTAATGTGGCTCATTATTTATTAACTGCTCTTCAGACAAAGCTCTTAAAGTGGGCTTGCAAAAGGAAATCACAGTGGTGGTGAAAAGGATATCTTTCTACTTCAACTTTGGTTATTTTTTTCAGTCCTTTTCCAAAATAAACCAATTTGCAAGGATTTGGTCCCGTCCCCCAGCATCGTCTTCCTCTGGGCATTGGCCAGTATCGCAAGGACGGAGATGGGTATAGGATAGTATAAATACGAAGTCAGTAGGAGAACTTCAGTGACCTTAGCTTGTCATGTAAGATCTAGTAGACTTCTACGTTTTAAAGGGCAGGCTAGCTACCAAATTTGTAAAATAAAGAATAATGGAAAGGAGGGAGATTGCTTTTGTGGTTCTCACTTTTGGTAGCAGTAACCCATTGGCTGCTGTTAGCAACTTAGAATACTAGCTTAGATAGATGACATTAAAATTATCAAGGTAGTTCTTGGCATATGACTTCTCTTTGAGTTCCTTGGGGATGTTGCTCTGTACTCCATAATCTTCATTTCCTTCTCCACCATCTGGCATTTGTGGCATATTGTAGACAGGGTAGGGTCCTAAGAGTTCTGTAGCTTAGATGAATATGAGTTACTTCTACTCATTAGTTCTTTCATACATTCACTTTTTATTCTGTTTATGGCAGTGGTCCTCAACCTCAGCAGCTTTAAGATGTATGGACTTCAACTCCCAGAATTCTCCAGCCAGCATAGTTGAGAAACACTGGTTATAGAGGAGGAGGAATTGGAGTTCACAAATTTGGTCAGTTTGTGAGTAGCACCAGAGTCTGCGCAGCATGTTCATTCTCCCCCCAGAGGTGCGGCAGGCCCCTGTCCTACTGGCCTTCCAATAAAAATGGAAGACCTGGCTCTGCCAGCTTGCGTGGGGGTATAACAACTCTACCCACTCCTGGGGGTGGTTAGCGCCTCGATGATGCTCCCTGAGCGATTGCCAATTATTTTGGATCTTTTTATTTTTTATTTATTATTGTAATTTTGTAATTTTAATTGATTTTAATTGTTTTGTAAACCTCCCAGAGTCATTTAGCGAGATGGGTGGTGACAAATTCGATAAATAAAAATTTTAAAAAAAGGTTGGGGCCTACATGGGGCCAGGACCCATTTTAGGGATAGGATTGAGGTATAAAGAGTAGTGTTGTGCCCCTTATCCCCCCAAAACTCCCAAAAATGCACACACAAAAGCCTGAAAAATGTATGAGCTATTGAGGTGTTAAAAGGCTGATGTGTCATTAATAAATGCCATCATGGTTTCTATTTCAGCACATTTGAAAGATTGTAAATTTGTTTCTGCGTATCCCTATACGGGCAAAGGATGGGTGGGCTCTAGTTACTTTTTCAAAATAATGTAATAGCACTTATCTTCTCCTTCTCCTCCTTAAAAAAAAAAAAAAAAAGCCAGAAAGCAAATAATGCCTCTGCCTACTTCTGATTTGCAGAAAAAATAATTCAGCATTAATCTCCATTAGGCTTGAAATGCAAGTAATAAGGGTCCAGCGCCTGCAAAGAGGAATCTTCCACATAAGATTAGAAACGAATCTTCCGCATAATTACTTGAAAATAAGCATTGTAAAAGAGTCTTGACAATGGGGAAAGGCAGTGCTGGGTAGCATTATCTTAAGCGCTATGCAAAATCTCATTTGTAATCTCACTTGTTAATTGAAGAAAAGCTACTGCTTTATGGTTTCTATATCACCTTGATAGAGTCAGTGCTAACAGAGACAATCTTATTCTTTCAGAACTATAAAGAGACTTCCTTTTTGTAATGTTTTTTGCAATGCTCCTGAAATAAAGAAGATTGCCCAGGAAATTCTACTAAATTTGGGGTGATGCTACATATTCATATATTTGCAACCATTTCTCATTCTCTTCCAGATTAGAGCTGTCATTGGCCATTCTTACATGCTGTCTCAGGATGAGGAACTGTGGGAGAAACACCTGCCTCCCCACGTGGAGGATTTGTTGACCACAGACAGGGATCCTCTTCTTGATCGTTCCAAAGATAGCTCTGAAAAGGGTATTGGGTTGCCCCGTGATAAGACACGCGCTGTGTCTTATCGTGTCCCCCACAATGCAGCTGTACAAGTTTACGACTACAAGGAGCGTAAATCCAGGTGAGAAAATTGGTCTACTCCCTTCTGTGCCAGACTCTTGAGGATGGCACATTCTTCAGGATCAGCTTTCTTGGTCCCTTCTTGATGACTCTACTCTGCTGCCCAAACTTGTTGGAAGACTGCTGACACTCACAGTTGGCTCAGGAAATGGTCTTTGCACGTTTCAAAGCCTCATGACAAATAGGTTTGATTGCTGTTGAGAAGCTGATCCAGTTTCTTGCCTGCAATTTTGCAGCCCCAGATTTGGTAATCTGGTCATTCTTTGTCTTTGAAGTGGAGTCCAGGGAGGGGACTTTGAATTCCCTCTGGAATAAGCAATATGCATGCCCGTTCCAGAAATGAGACTTCAGGGAAAGTAGGTTGTTTGGTTGACTTTTAGAATTGCTGCTCTCTCATTTGCTGATACTGTATTTTTCATTTATTTTCCATCTTTTGTCCCCTCTGGCCTGCTTACACACACACACACACACACACACACACACACACATTTTTATTTTGTGATGGACTAGCCTAGATCACCCAGTTAATTTCACTCAGTATTAATAGCCGCATTACTACATTTCACTGCAAGTCCTTTGGGGGCGGGGGTTTCCCTCAGACTTGATTATTGGCAGTATTTTTCAATAAGATACCATTTGTCCCACCAGCTTTGTAACTTTAATAGGCAAAATTAAAGGAATGGCAGTCCTTTGAAAAGGCTTAATAAAGGACTGCCATATCTTTAATGAAATATTTTCTCTTCACAAGTCCACCCTTTTGTGTTTCTTCCTGTTCAGTGTGGCTGAGAAGTGGATATGTTTTAATTAGTAGGCCTCTGATCTCTCCCTTTTCCCCCTACATTATACTAAATTAGCACTATCCTTCTCTAAAAGAATTAATGCTGCTATGAAGTTAATATAAATATTAACTAAAATGAGAACGGATTCCTGAGAATAGTCCCCATGAATCAGAAACAATCCAATTTAATCTACTGGTGAGAAGGAAACTTGATATTCACAGAGAATGAGTCCTTTAATAAATGAGACATAAAACATGAAAATAAGCATTGCAAAAGAATCTCGGCCTTCAAGAAGGGTGCCACTGGTTCATGCCACGTTATATCCAGTGCTCTTTGGAACCTCCATGATTTAATTTGATCTTCTTCTCCTTCCCCCAGGGTGGTTTTTGGACCAGAACTTGTGCTTCTGGGTCCAGATGAGCAATTCACGGTCCTGAGTCTCTCAGGGGGCCGACCCAAGCGCCCCCACATGCGTCGTTCTCTGTGCCTCCTCCTGGGGCCAGACTTCTGCACTGACATCATCACTATTGAAACAGCTGATCATGCTCGTCTGCAGCTCCAACTGGCCTATAACTGGTGAGTGAAGGAAAACTGATGGGTTGAAAGCCAAGAGATTCATCATTGGGATGGGAAAAAGCTGGGGATCCAAATCGTATTTGAAAGGCTGGGAGCTGGAGCCACCGTCTTCAGGGCCATCCAGATGCACTGGATGCACAGCCAGATGTATAGCACAGCAAATTTTGAGGAGTTCTAGATTGGGAGAAATCTTGTCATATTCACAAATGGATTAAAATATACCTTAAAAAAAGGCCCTTTTTAAAAATTCCAATCCCAACTGTCTTTGCCTTTGATTGAGAGAAACTGCAATAAAAGGTTATCTTTCATTTCACCTTCCGTTTTGCTCTGAACTCTTAACTCCAGCTGCCTTCTGTGAAGGCAAGTTGGCTTTACAGCGCTTTACTTTCAAACAGCGTATTTCTTTTCTTTTTCCCTTGTTTAGCAATATTGCCTAATCTATAAGTAGGTTTGTCTTGGTTCTCTTGACTGCTTCTTTGAAAGAGGACCTGGTTGTCTGAGAACTGCTTGTTCCCTGTAGGTTCTTCCTGTCCCACACAGTCTGACTGAGTTGGTGTGCTCTGGGTTCCATCAATTTAAACCAGTGTTTTTCAAACTTGGCAACTTTAAGATGTGTGGACTTCACCTCCCAGGATTCCTCAGCCAGCATGCTGGCTGGGGAATTCTGGGAGTTGAAGTCCATACATCTTAAAATTGCCAAGTTTGAAAAATACTGATTTGAACAATGTCACTTGATGGGACTCGGGAAGTGGTCCTTCTCTGACATGGCACCTCCCCTCTGGAGCACCATCCTCCCAAAATTTGCATGGCCCCACCCTGGTCCTATTTAAACAAATCCTTAAGACCTGGCTCTGGGCCCAGGCCTTGGTTAAAATGAAGGGATGGACCCTTTGTATGGTGTTATGGTCTTTTAATAATTATTGGGTTTTTTCCAGATTTTTTGATGGTTTTGTGTGTTTCTGTAGTATTTTTATCATTGTATTTTGTAAGTTGCCCAGAGTCATAACAGATTGGGGCAGCTAATACATTCCATAAATAAATTTTTTTTTTTTTTTTTTGTCTGCGCTCAGTCATTGCTGACCCTGCAGTGACTGCTTGGACGAGTCCTTGCAGTTTTCAAGGCAATTGTTTTTCGGAAGTGGTTTGCCAGAGCCTCCTTCCTAGAGCAGAGCTCAGCTGGCGAGCACAGGAGGCGGGGTTTCCGTTGCTTCGCGCCCTTTTCGGGCGCGCATGGTTTTTCGCGCTTACCGGCAACTGCTCCCAACTCCTTTTTGCAAGGCGCCGCCAGCGTTTTTCCTCCCACCAGAGTGAGAGTACCCATTTATCTACTCACGTGAGTTTTCGACCTGTTGGGTTGACAGGAACTGGGGAGGAAACAGGAGCTCACCCTGTTTAATGCGAAGGCTGGACTCGAACCGCTGAAGCGTCGACCATTTCTGGCCGGCAACTTTCAGCGTCATTAAGCCGCTGTGCCACCGCGTCCCCCATAAATAAATATATAAGTCAGCAAACTAATAGTCAACAAACAGTAACAACAGTACTAATTTTATTTAGGTTTCCTTCTATCTGTGTTGTGCTCACTATTCGTTGCACTATTTTTGCACTTTGCATAATATTCCTTACCTTGAAACAGAAGAAAATGCTAAGTATGTATATTAAAAGAAAAAAAAACTTGTAACGTGACTTAGTCTTCAAACAGTTCTACCAAGGGATATAAAATCTGTTGTTCCCACCTAGCAATATCTGTACAATAGTTACAAACCTTCGGTGACTTTAAAAATACACACTTGAGTCAGAAGCTTAATTTTCAACTGAAAGTCATAAGAGGCCATCTAGCTATTTTAATTATCCCTAATATATTTCAACTAGATCTTAAAGTTCCTTTCATTATTAAACATGATCTAATCCTCAGTATGCCATATGATATGGCTGCTTTATCAAATATATTTAATTGCCTTAATTCTCCATTCTGATTTTCTTAATCAGCTATTTAAACCTCTACTTTGAGAATATTTAAATATCGTCTGGACGGATACATCACACTAAGTTATGTTTGATTTTAATTGTGGTTTGTAAAGTCATAATGGTCTGGTTCATGTCATGCTAACTGTTAAGCAAAGTATGGTTTCCTTAATCCAAGTTTAAGAGGCTGCAAGATGTTTGTGACCCACTACACTTGGAAGATAATGCTTCCAAGATACGAGGTAGGCAGAGCTCTGAAGGTTTGACTTAAAATCACTGTCATGTTTTCAGGTTTTCTTGGCAACTGTGTATGGATCTGTTTTCCCATCAGGCACTTTGAGATTCCTTCAGTGGCTGAAGCAACCCGCCTATTCTGTGTCCCAGATTTTATAGGTGATGCCTGTAAGACATTGGCCTCACGCATTCGGGGAGCTGTGGCTGCTGTCACCTTTGATGATTTCCATAAGGTGAGCTTAACTTTACCTTCCCCTCCATGACTATTCTCCCACCAGCTCTTCTGCCATTTACTCCTCAACCTCCTGTGATTTGGTGACTCCCCTTATGTGTAGACCTCGATTTAATTTTAAACTCTGTTATACTGCCCTTCAAAACCAAGTGTTAAAAATACTGTTTCCCTTCCTTGATATTTATCCATGACCGCAGATTGGGATATGTGAGAGCTGTGACCAGCGAGATGCTCCACATTTTCAGTGTTAAGTAAACTTTTCTTGAGACATTGTAGTGAAGTCCAATTTCTACGCAAAAATCCATGCAACTACAGAAAAGTCAGTCTAACTTGGCTGGAGTTTTGCAGCCCAGATATGGTAATCCCAACAGAGAAAGACTCCCAGGTGGGAATGTGGTGAGAGCGTTGGAGGAGAAAGAGTACTTTAGGTTAGTGTTTCTCAATCTCAGCAACTTTAAGATGTGTGGACTTCAACTCCCAGAATTCCCCAGCCAGCATGGCTGGCTGGGGAATTCTGGGAGTTGAAGTCCACACATCTTAAAGTTGGCAAGGTTGAGAAACACTGCTTTAGATGACTGTGAGGGAAGTCACTGTGAGGTGAAATGAGGGAAGACCTTTGGGGGTTTCCATATTTCTCTTCTTGAATTTTCCTATTTAAATTGGTGTTCCAAGAACTCGAATCGTCTGATCTGTGCTGCTGTCTTTGGGTTCGATGGAGAAGGGGCCCTGCGCAACCTCTTGCGCTTTGCCCCAAACGGCCTTGTCATCAGCAGCGTTGACATCCAGAGCGTGGAGCCAGTGGACCAACGGACACGAGACGCCCTCCAGCGCAGCGTCCAGCTCGCCATCGAGATCACCACCAACTCTCAGGAAGCTGCTGCTCGGTACGGAGCAACTGTGGTGGGAAGCAGCCGGGTCCCCCCTCTTCGTTTTATATAATTATCAGTACCTGTAACTTGACCCAGAATCTCTGAACAATAATGGAATAATAACTAATAATAAACATATAAATAAAATAATAAATAATAACTGAAGAATGAAAGCAGGTCTAGTCAAGACATTGGCTGTGGTGAACCTGATTCCTGAAACAAAATGTTTTCTAGATCTGCACAGTACTTTGAACCCTAAACCAAGAGATAGGCAGTGTTTGGATAACACATTAAGCTACTGAGAGGTTATGGTGGCGTGGTTGAGGGGATGGATTGGCAACAGGGAGTTCCAGGTTCAGTTCTCAGCGATGGAAACTCCCTGGTTGACTTTGGCCTAATCACGCTCTGAGCTCAATCTGGAGTTTTGGGGGAGGAAGAAACACAATATATGCTGCCTTGAGCTTCTGAACGAAAGGTGGGATATAAATCTAACAAATAAGTAACAAATCATGGTTAATACTAACCAAGCTTAGCATGCTATGCCAATGCAGCTGCTCAATCTTTATCTGATCTGATCTGATTCAGCGTGTTTTGTGAAGTCAGTCGCTGAGAAGCCCAGGGGGCAGAATGTTCATTTGAATCTGAGCCACCATACATTTTTCTGATTCCATCCTATCCTATGTAATATTTTTTCTTTTTTAATCTCCACTGAAATCAATAGCCTTGCAAATAGGAATGGGTTGGGAAATCTAAAATACTGAAACAACTCTTGGGATTATTTTAATGGATTCAGTTTACTGTTTTAAATTAAAAGTATTGATCCAAGTCATCATTTCCGATATTTGAACCATTCTTTGGCTGAGGCCTCTTTACCTGAGGCCCCCCCTCCCCAAAGATTTTGCATAAAGCTCATAAAAAGAAGTCAGTAGGTTCAGATTGGTCACTGCCCTCTGTAAACTTCCTTGGAACAGCAGTCTTTCTGGAACTCCTGACTCAGAATATTGTAAAGAGTCCAAAAGTGTTTGAGATGTCCTTGAAATCTTTGTGCTGTGATGTTTGTTTGACTATCAAAATATTAATGGCAAGAAGCAGCTAGGTTTAATAGCCTTTAGAAATGATGCAGTATACTAAGACTGAAATCTCATTTTGCAGTCAAGATTGGCCCAAGAAAACAACAATTAAAGTTCACTCAGAGGTATATTAAAATTAAGGATGTTTTTTCCAAGGAGGGGCTAACAAGAGTGGGTGATCTCTTCAGATTGCAGCAGAAGGTGTCAGAAGAACCTGCAGATGAATGGGCCAATTTTAAAATATGCTATCACCACATTCATTTATTTTTTTGTTTTTGTGTTTACAGGCTCTTAGCAGTTAGTGAGCACAGACTAGATTTCTACCTCTAGGCAGAGAAATGAAAGGGATCAGAGAGAGTTTTAGGAGCTGCCAGATAGAAAGGTATCATGATAACAGATGGCACCCGCTCCTTTTGAATAAACAAAGCAACACTACGGCAAAGTTCTTAGTTTTGTCATTGCTCTACTTCTCTTGGCTTGAGAAAGGGCCAGATACGAACATGTGGAACACCCTGACTGTGGCTTCTGAAATGTCTGATGTTGCTGATCTACTTCAGCTATAGCTCTGCCCTCATAAGGACTGTTTGAGACTTCTGAGCTCTTTTTCTGTGGCCATTCATATTTCCAAGTCTGTTGCTTTCAAAACATCAAGCAACCTATGAAGTTCTCATTGTTCACTTATTCTTCTCCAGCTTCTTTTTTTCTCCAAAGATAGACAGACAGACAGACAGACAGACAGAGAGAAGCCCTCCCTCCCTGCCAAACTCTCTTCTAATTAACACCTGGGGAATCCCATTGAACTTTTCCTGAAATAAAGAGATGGCTCTTATGTAAGTTTATGCCTCTTTTTGGCGTTCCTTTCCCTCCTTCCCTGATTCACCTGCATCATCTCCATTGCCAGACATGAGGCAGAGAGGCTGGAGCAAGAGGCACGAGGTCGTCTTGAACGGCAGAAAATCCTGGATCAGGCTGAGGCAGAACGGGCCCGGAAGGAGCTGCTGGAGCTGGAAGCACTGAGGTGAGCATATGGGATCAAGGGCTTAAGGAAGAACCATGGACGTTTCTTCCTCACTTAGTGTTCTCCAGGAACCTTGGCATCCCAGCTCTCTGAGGTCCCAGGCAGTGTTAGCTAACAATCGTGAGAGTTGGAGTCGTCTACAAATCTGGAGGCTGCAAGTTTGGGAAGGCTTGCAGAGTCTTCAAGCCTTGGATTGCATAGTTAGATGCAGTTCCTAAAGGGCTCTCCTTCCGTTTTCCTATTTTTCCAGCACCGCGGTTGAGAGCACAGGGGCGGCCAAGGCAGAGGCTCAGTCTCGGGCAGAGGCGGCCCGAATTGAAGGAGAAGGAGCTGTTCTTCAGGCCAAGCTGAAGGGTCAAGCTACCGCCATAGAGACTGTGAGTCCTGCTGGCCCTCCGAGAACCCTTTGCTAGGCTAACTACCTTCTTGATGGTGGCTGCTAGGACTACTCTTTCCTCTTATGCTGAACATTATGGGGTAGAACAAAATATTGTATCTAAACAGTGTTTCTCAACCATAGCAACTTTAAGTGGAGTGGACTTCAGCTCCCAGAATTCCCCAGTCAATTAAATGGAGCAATCCATGGACAGAGTGGAGTCCCAGTAGCAAGACTGCGCTGTTGAAATTCAGTGGGTTGGGGTTCAGGTTAGCCAGGTGGCACTTTTCTGTTGTTTTGTTTTTTCTTCAAAATTAAGGAGGAGAATGGGAGCAGGAGGCCTCTTGTAACCAATTCTCATCCTTACATGGCTTGAAAGTTCCCTTTTTCAGGCCAGTTTGTGCCTTTCCAAAACGGGGGGGGGGGGGGGGGCTTTTTTGTCAGACCACTCCTGTCCTCCTTAACATGCTGAAAACTACCTAAAATTGGCCTAGAAAAAATACGGCAATTTCAGGCCAGTTTTGGGTGGGAATGGGACTGATTTGGCGCCCGGAATCCTCCCGCTCATCAAATATCAAAAAAGTGCTGAGAAACACTGGCCCTGCCCCTTAAAGAAAATTAGGAGGCCATGTTGTAGCCCCTGGGTTGTCTGATCTCACCTGTTCTAGCTTGATAGGAAGAGGTCTTACAGTCCGTCCTTCCTTGGTTTTTAGCCACAGAATTTTAAGCTTTAATGTAGCTTTAATCCAGTTGAAGCAGGATTTAATGTTTTTAATTTTCAGAACAAAGCATGTGTTGGATATTGCTTTTCTCTCTCAGAATACTAGGCATAATATATCTGAAATATGTGACGCATCTTCTGGTGACTGATGCTCTCACTCTCCAGCTTTATCCAGCCTCCAGTTTGTTGCCAGCTTTAAACTACAGCCATAGGCTACAATTTCTGGTCTTGTTCTTTCAACATTTCTGCTCTTTTCCATCCCTGCTCTTTGTACCCCCATGCTTGATGAAGAGTTCTGGAGAAATCAGAAGTTTGCATTTTGGTGGGTGGCATTTGGTTGGTCCTAGCAAAAGCATTGCATAAATATGGATTATGTGTTTGATTTTTCTCATGGACCAACCAGGCTATCTCTGATCATATACATAATGAAGAAGAGAGTGAGGTGTAAGGGTCAGTTTCAGTCTGTGATGTTGTGCAATCCTGGCACAACAGCTTCTTCAATGAGCCATTGATCCCAGCAGATGCCTGCACTTTCTTGTGATAGATGCTTGTCAGGCTAAGAAGCACATGTTGAATTTTAAAGTCTTTAGACTACATCCATTGTTCTATATGCAGATATCTTCTGCTCATAGAATGGGTATCTTAGTATACTTTGTGTTAGGACTTTAGGTGGGAAAAGTGAAGGCAAACTAGAGAATACCCATCAACTTGTATAGCTTCTCTAGTGGGAAGTAAGAGAAAAAATTGGAATGCAATAGTGTTGAATGAATTGTTGCCAAAGTATTTAAGAAACCACACTGGTAGCTACTTTTCGTTCACTCTGATGTTTGGATCCAGCCTATGTTCAGGATACAGCCTGCCCACCTCCCTTTCTCCCTTCCTTATTCTCTTCTCTAAACTTTTCCAGGAATCAGAACTGCAGCGTCTTAAACAAGCCCGGGAACAAGAGCTTCATTTCTCCAAAGAACAAGCCGACTTGGATGTGGCTCGAGCAGAAGCTCTTGCTGCTGTTGAAGTCAAGAAATTTGAAGCTGTGATCAAGGCCCTCGGGGCCAACACTATCCGAGACATTGCGGTGGCTGGGCCAGAGATGCAGGTGAGAACCAGAGAAAAGAAGAGAGAGGAGGAAAGCATTATCCTTCCAAATAATGTGTGCTTAAATTCAAAGTTTACTCATTTTGAGTTAGAATGCAACAGGTACGAAGTGATGAGGACTGTGGCTTCTAGTCTAAAGAACCACTGGCAATAAGAATAGATCAGCCTTCCCCAATGTGGCTTCCTCCAGTTCTGGTTGGGGAATTCTGGAAGTGTCAGTCCTACCATATCTGGAGGACACCAGGCTGGACCAAATGGCATGAGGACACAACTGAAGGCACGAGTCAACATTCTTATAGATCTAAGAAAAGTGTGGGGCACAGTAGACCACAAGAGCAGGAGCAGCCACACATTTCAGATGCCACAACTTGATAGCAAATCAGATTGTTTGATAGAAATGTTCATCAGAGATTTTGAAACCTTGATGAATGGCTTCTCGCATTCTATTCCTTGCAGGTGAAACTGCTCCAGGGTCTGGGAATCCAGTCCACCCTTATTACAGATGGTTCTTCTCCTATTAACCTCTTCACAGCTGCTGGAGGACTGCTGGGAATTCTGCCCAAGCCTTCTGAGACATGAAATAGGGGAAAAACACACACCACCACAAATATACCAAATTAATACTCTCTATCAAGTTTTTAATGAGTGCCTTACGAGAACATGGCAGGGGACCATGTTGCTGTAATACTGTGCTTCCCCAGAATTTGTGAGCTTTTTGGTGGGGGCATAGCATAAAATAAAAGTTATTCTGTTCCGTACCATCTTCTGCTTTGCTAGTAATATTTTTGGAATGATTGTTCCCAGGAGCAATGATAGAACCTGGAGGGGTGGGGAATGTATCTTGGCTGTTGTGGAGGAGAAGGCGTCTGGAATGTAGGGAGAGAAGCATGCATTGTGAGGTCATAAAGTGTGTGTGTTTGGATGTGAAAGAGACTGAGCAATTATGCTGAGCCAAGGGCAATATTTGTTTCTCTACATCTTATGCAATTTTGCAAATCTCTCCAAGGAAAAATGGATTGACCAACTAATGAAAGGTGAGCCCAGGCCTTCCTGCCCAACTTTCTCCACTCATTTAAAATACTTCCATCTTAATTCTACAGTTACACGTACTGTAGCAAAAGTAACTCTAGCTTGGTGTACTTGACTCAAGTGCAACAGATTGCAGGTTAAATTCCTGCATCTCCTGTTAAAACAGAGCTGCCATATGTGGGCAGATCTGCTACCATCTAGTGGTCATCCATATTTTTGCAGCCAAGCTATGGTAACTCTAATTAAAAGGAAACCTCAACCTTAGCTTGGGATTACATGGAACACTAAGCCATGGTTTGTTCAACTATGGTCTGGAAAAATAACACAATCTCATCCAACACATCAAACTAGAACCAAATAATCCATATTACATCTTAGTACTGTATAAGGAGTGAATCCAGGCTCTGAAAAGCTGAAGTCGATATACTCGCTGAGTTTTTATTTTATTTTTAATGAATCCACTAATTAAGTTCTCTGGGTAGATTTCAGACAGATTCTTAGAACTTGTTTTGTGTGCATCTGAAAAAATCTGCTTACAATATAATCCCATAATTCTCTTCATGGATATGACTTTTATCTCAGAATTGTGTTTAGGTAGAGTCTCCAGCATAGAAATGTATAAAGACTAGCATCAGCGCAAGGCTGAAGTTGATCCAAGCTCTGAACTAAATTAACCCTATTTAAAAGTGATTTATGCCTTCTTTTTTAAAACTACAAGAGATGTTGTTGAAATGACATAGATACTTATAGAACTGCTTACTACCGTGGTGGCATCCATATACAGTCATACTGGAAATATTTTGATTAAATCCAGCATATTTTTCATTTGTTCCTGGGCTTATGCATTGCAGTCAAAAAGTTTGTTCCTTTTTATTTTCTCATCTAAACAAAGGCCTGGGAGACAGTTGAGTGACAGCACAACTGATGGGGATTGAATGCTTAGAAGAGGCCTTCCGTAAAATGTTAAAGGGGGGGTGGATAGAAAAATTATGACAATGTAATCTAAGGGTGGCTACTGCTGTTGGAAAAATGAAGTGACTGGCCCACCGTCTCTGAAAACAGAAATAAAAGGTGGGGAAGATACATGATCAATAATAATATGAACCAATTAAGAAGTGTAACTTCCCACTGACAACAGGAATGCTTTTCTGTGCTCTCTGACGGGCGTGTTTCTTGCTCCTTCGGCCCACAGCACCTGCGGAAGAACTAGATGCCAACAAGACAATGGATTCCTTGTCACATGAGACGCTTTGGTTTGACTACCCTGACTCTGATAAAAAGAAGATCTTTGCTGTCTATAAGTTTATTGGAGAAAAGCCCGAATTTATTGCCCCAAGTGAGATCAGTCTGAATTCCCTCTAGGGATTGCAGGAATCCCCTCTCTGAAGGCTGAAATCAAGCAACAGGAAACACATGAAAACTCTAGTGTAGGACCTAAAAACAGCATAAGCTGCCCACATATGTGATGTACTCCCCTCATTTTACAGCCCTCACCCCCCATGTGGAAGTATGTACCAGAAGTATGTTGCCCCCCACCATTTGGGGGGGCTTCCAAACCTACCTATTAAAAATAGAAATCCAAGGGAGGACCACTTACTGGAATGGTAGCACATAGGTTATGCATCCAAGTCCTTGCCCTGGCTTTTTTTTACAGGTTTACCCCTTGTTAGATCCTAAGCCAGAAAGCAGAGCCCTGTGTAGGCCCTTCCAGCTTGTTTCTGAGCAGTGGGCTTCCTCGGTCTCTGCTAGTGTTGTGGTGGCCCATGGGAAGCCTTCTTTCTCTGTCTCTTACAGGCACCTTCCCTCAGCTACTGCGCTACATCCTGGTGGGATCCATCCTGGTAATCCTGCTGTTCTTTGTTTATCAGATTGTCCAAGGGTGAGTGTTGCACCAAGCCCACATTCGTTGTGCCTTGGCTGGAACCCCTTCCCTTGGTGCTCTTGGGAGCTGTGCTTTGCTCCCACACACTTCCCCCAGGATCTGATTTCTCATCCTTCCTCATTTCAGGCTTTTACGGAAACAACACTACTAGAGAAGGCTACTAGAGTTCCTGAGCCAACTGGCTTTTCCTCTGCTTCATTCCACCATCGCTCCTGATGATTTGGCCTTGGAATTTGTTTGTATTTGCGAGAAATTCATTGATGAAGAAACAGAAGAAGATTAAAGGGAGAGTCCTGGAGGCAGTTATGTGGCCCTCAAAGATTTTAGGAACAGACTGATCTAAATATGGGGCTCGGCAATGCACATGAGGCTGGGAGGGGGAGCGATTAATAAACGACACATGCGGCCCCTCTGCTGACAGTAGATAAAGGCTCCTTTAATACTTGGCAGACCTTGGGTTATAAATACATCCCACCCTGCTCTCTATTTACAGCTGAATCCCTGCCCTATGAAGTGAGGAGGGGTCTAAGAGTGAGCAGTGAAGGAATTCTGTACTGAACAGAGGAGAAGGTGTCAAGAGGAGAGGGAATGTGTTTCCCTTGTTTGGTTATTGCTAGGCAGGGGGGCATATGTTCTTTAAGCAGCACCCCTCTGATCATCTTGCTACAGAGGATATAGTGTGTGTGTGTGCGCGCGCGTGCACACACGCACACGCATCTGTGTGTGTGTGTTCACACACACACACACACACACACACACATATGAATGAATGAAATATCCTGGGTAGGTGACATTCCAGTAATACTGACAACCACATATTTTACTAGCATCCAAAAAATGATAAGAGCGTTTCCTTATTGGTTATTCTACAAATGTAACTAATTCTGCTGATAGATCCCTGATTGCCACATGGGGTGAGGGCAGTCCAAACCCAATATTATTTCTCCATCGTGTTTAAATATGATGGAGATCCTGCAACTCTAAAGAAAATAGTATTGGGGGAATTTTACTTATTCTTCCTATCCAACACTACAGTACTGCTTTCAGGTAATATGAACCACATGGGCTTTCTCCTTGGCTGGCTCAGATAATCTTGGGTCATCTAATCATAATCTAGCAAGAAATAGCCAATATGCATTCTCTGGTTTGACAGAGCCCTGATGCCCTAGTGATCTTGTTTTGCTTCACAGCCCCACGTCCAGTTTATTCTTGTTCTTCTGGTACCCAACTGGCCTGAATATCTCCCCAACATAGATATCCTCAGTATTCCCTTTGGCTTAGGACTACACTCTGGTTCAACCCCAACACAACTCATAGACATTTCAAAATACTGACAGCATTGCAAATTTAGAGGGTTTCCTTTGGCAAAGGATTTTCACATACCAAACCAAGGAATACTTTGGTTTTGTGCCCTCTGAACACTTCATTTGAGACCCTCCCCCCTTCCCAGACCCTCCCGTATCCCTTTTGGCCTAGGAGCCAGCTTCCCCAATAAATCCAGTCCCTCCCATCACCCCAATAAATAAGTTATAGGGGAAAAAGGTGGTCTGTCCGTTTGCAGCTGAGGGAGGGGGCAAGAGAGGCATTAGTCCAGGGCCTGTGTATCCAGCCTGTGCCCATTTCGCAATACTTGTTCTTTGGTGGTACCCCGGCCACGGAAGACACGGAACGCTCCACGGCAGATGAGGCCAAACCAGTATATCTGGGGAGCCATGAGGATGGCCGATCCCAAGTTGTACTCGGCGGGGATGGAGAAGGGTACACGGTAAAAGGGCAAGCCAGCATATTGCCCATATACCCAGTACATATATGGAAAGAGCAGGATTCGGCAGCAGAAGAATGTGATTAGCATGGCCATGCCATTCACCTTGTGGAGAAGAGTGTGCTGCTGCTTGTACTGTGGAGAGAGGAACAAAGAGTTGAAAGGCTAACTTAGGTGGGTTTGGCTAATTGTTCTGTTTCTCAGCTCTCTGTAGCACTGAGTGAACTTGTTCTGCCTTCCTCTTATTTATTTATTTAGATTTTTATGTTCTCCTACCTTACCCTAGCAACTCTGGGCAGCTAACAACAGATAAAAACACCATACAAAATGTCAACAAACAAGCAAAACAACCAATATACAAAACCTGTAATGTACCCCAAGGTAAAAACCAATCTGGACTTCTCTCTTCCCCCCTCCCCCAAGAGAAGCTCAATAGCAGGTCATACTCACCAAGATGAGGACCTTGCCAAGGCAGACAAAAGGGGTGCTGAGTTCAGCCATCAACATACAACCCAGAAAGAAGTCACCTTTGCCCTGGCGCCACAGCTGAAGGGGGGGAAATGGAGAAACATGATAGAACTATGGGGGGGGGGTAGCACCTTCTAAAGCACAGCATCCTTCTTTTACAATTTCTGCTGCATGGATCAATAGCCCTTCCCTTCCCTTCCCTTCCCTTCCCTTCCCTTCCCTTCCCTTCCCTTCCCTTCCCTTCCCTTCCCTTCCCTTCCCTTCCCTTCCCTTCCTCATCTGTGCACGTAAGTTCCCCTGGTCCCACTCACCACAGACACAGGGAAGCAAACCAACACCATGAAAAGATGGTGAATCACCATCAGTAATTCCTTGTGCAAGTAGGCACGAATGGCAGTGTGCAGCGTCTGCGTCCCAACACATCTTGACTCATGCCCTTTGACCTGGTACCTGTGCCAATGGCACAAGAACATAGCGTAGATATCGTAGATGAAGTAGGGGACAGCAAACTGGGTGTAGGTGGAAGTCAGCCAGTGCCTGCAAAAGGTGAAAAAGGGTAAGATAATATAAGCAGCTAACAGCCACAGTAGTCCCTGCAGAGAACTTGAGCCATGAGCAAAGGGGGTAGAAGAGGAGGATACTCCCCACGCCTCTGGAACAGGCTCAAGGCCACAATCAATGAGTAATTGATGACATGCTGATGTGCTTCATTCCCAAGGACAATGATAGCATAGATTCTGCTTTGCTCACATCATCCTGTCTCTCCCTACCACTCCTTGATCCTGATCACAATACTCTGCTACTGGACCAAATGTGGTCCCTCCAGTTTCACTTGCTTACACCTCATTTCTAAGATACTTCACCCACCACTGCACCTAGGACATGAACACTTGATAAGTTCCTCCTTACTTATCAGATCCTACCATACTACTGCCTTTATTAACAGGATGTTTTGACTTTCTACCATCAGGCTAGGAACCATGCTTTCAAGTTTGCTTAGAAACCCACCAACTCTATAAAAAGGCACTGGGATTAATGTAAATTCAAGAAGCTGGGCTTAGTCTCATTCCACTTAAAGCGGTTATCAGGAGAATACTGATGTTTAAAGAAGTTCCTGGTCTGGACAAATTTTTGAAATTGCTAAATAGCAGCTGAAATGGAGATAAATGAAGCAGTGTTTATTTACAGATGGGACCTGACTTCTTAACTGTCATATCCCTTGCTCAGCTAGCTCTCTTTGCTATCTCTCTCACTCTCCCAAGCATTTCTGCTGACAATACTTTCTGCTCCATGCAAGGTGATTAGGCCAAATGCCAAAGCAGCAGTGCAGTGCAGGATGCTGGGCTCAAAAGTCCTTGTGTGGAGCCCAGACCTAAGAAAAAGTAGGAAATGTTGGTCTGAAGCACATTTAGGAGGAATAGGGTATATGCTTTGAGAATGGGTAGAGCAGTATTTGATTTCCATGCTGAAGGATCCTACATAAATCAGAGGAAGTCTAGGCACCAGGGTCAATTAAGAGGACATTTCAAAAGTGTTGAAATGTTGCCAAGGAAACCTCATTTTACTTTCCAGAAAGAGATTTGCTGTGTAAGGGGCACAGTGATATTTTTGTGAGAATAAAAATGCTGAGACAGTTTTCACATCCTTAACAGAAGTCTTATCTCATAGCTCCCTCCCTCTGTGCATATCCAATCAGAGCTCATGGCAGAGGACCCAACAATCCAAGTTCCCTCTGATTTAACCTCCTCCTCCCCAAGAGCCCTGGAATTCCTCATCACTGGCTGCCCAATGAAACTTAATTACACATACACAGAATGCAAATCAGCAAAGAAACAGCTGTTCCTTTGGTCTAATTCCCTCTGCTGCTCCCACGTGCCTATCTAGCGTCACCCAGGGAGGGAATTAATCCCAACTAAATTCATTAGTGAGAAACAAAACTATCCTTGTGAAAAAAGCAAGAGAGGACATGATTGAAATGGATCCAACCACACCCCCTGCCATATCTTGCAGCCACCATCCACCCCCATCTCTATCCTGCTGTGTCCTCAGAATTCCCCTGTGTGGGACTTGTGCTGTGTTTCCAGTCCTACTTGTCCTGCAGAACTGCCCTACTGCCAAATTGGATTCTGCAGAGACTGAGGTCTGGCAGCTCTCCCAGAAGCCAGTGGGACTGACAATTCTTATCCTGGAGCTTGTTTCCTGCACAAATTCTGGAAATCAGCTGTCCCATATATTGTATGAGGATTTAGGAGTACAGTAGTTTGAGTGGGGCTGTCCATGGTGCTGGAAAAGGAAGGTACCAACGCAGAGGCCCGTTTTTCCAGCACCATGGACAGCGCTCTATCGAGCAATTTCAGAAAGGCTTGGGTTTTGCCCTCCTTACTTTTGCCCTGCTTACTCTAACACCCCTACTGGTTTTGTGGAATGTGTATGCAGTCTTCATATGCAAAGCATCTCCTCCCCCTTGTCCCCATTATACCAAAACACCTATTTTGGGGACAGCATCCAGAACACACTCTCTCCATTTCCACAACCCAATGCTTCACCCTACACTGCCTTCTACCACAGCACTTCCTGTTGGTAGCCCCAAACTCTGTGCCCTGCTTCCAGCTTCCTGAGCCAGCTTACTCATTGCGGTACATCTGCTTGGAACATGTCACTGTCATCCTGTTCTAAATTTGGTCCCACTCCTGGCGCAGGTGTCAAGTTTCTCACTAGCGTGACCTTGCCAAGAAGCTGGCTGGGATGCATGCAGAAAGTAAGGTAGGGATGGGGTTAGGGTAGGAATGAGATTACTGCACCACAGTGCTGCCCTGGCATGCACACCATAAATACTGACTTACTGGTCATCGATAATGTGCTTGCAGGATGAGGAGACGATGTAGCCAACTGTGGAAGCCATAATGGCCTGCACTGAGGAGACAAGTCTGTGGTAGGAAATGGTAAATGGTAAGAAGTTTAAGTAATTGTGGTTTCTCCCTCCTCTTCTCTTGGACTCTAGAACCCTATTGCCATTGTAAGTCCGGTTATGAGGCCAAAACAGTAGTTCTCAGTCCCAATCAAATACTCTGGGAGCCAGCCTAGACTAATATCTCCAGAACTTTGCCAGCCTTGACCAACAGCTTTAATTCCAACCCACACTCCTTTTGCCATCCCATAACAGCTGCCATCGGCTGAATATATTTGGAGGTAAGTAGTAATAGCTAAATGGTTCGGCTGTCCATTGACCCTGGCATGCTGTATTATCATGTGATTTCAGTCCATAGAGGAGTGGTTTTCATGCTTCAGAGAAAACCTCCTAAGTGATGAGGGGAACTGGGTGTCCCCCACCCCCATCTCAGAAGACATCCCTGGGGCTTTTACTACATGCCATTTTTCAAACATCCCTTACTACATGTCAACAAAACACCTAACCTCCTATTTTCAAAGAATTTCAATTTTGGAGTGCAGGCTGTGGGTACTTTAACTTACAGCTTAACAAACTTACAATGACCCCAATAACCAGCTTGGTGACACCTCTGTCCTATGCTCAAAACACCATGCTAAGAGGAAACCTTGACTTTCATGAGTTATCACTACTGTTGGGTTATCAAGAGGGGGTAGTGACACCCTTTCAGCTCTTGCTGTGTTCTTTGCTTTTGCTTCATCAGTCCCGCTCCCCCTGTGGGGACCTAGGAATACTGACTGGCTCACAGCCCCAATACAATGCTTCTTCCAGAAAATCCTGGACACCTTTCTATTTATTGAGATCCCTACAGGGCCAAGATAGTTTGAAACTCAATGCACCCTCCTCTGTTCCCAGTGAGTCCCAGAATTGGCTTCCAGCTTTAACCTCTCCTTTTGAAGCCACCAGGAAAGCTTGCTAGTGAGTCCTAATACCACTCCCCCTCCAAAAGTCTCCCTTCCCATATCCATCTCGCCAGGACCCACAGTTTCCCCCTTTCTCCTTAAAACCACCCACACCAAACTAACAAACCAACAAAAATCCAGGTGCCCAGCAGCTCATCCTTGAGGCCTGCTGCCTGCCTACCTGCCTTCCTGCCCACCCTCTGGACTACTAGATCCTGCTTGCATCTCTTTCTGCATCCCTGGTTACCTGGCTGAGACGATGACCGCGTCAGCCTCCTCCCATCGCAGGCCCGGTAGCCACTTGAGGCCATTCTTGGACAACAGGAAGAGCCCAGGAAAGACAATGCTCCCTGCTACCAAGGCGTGAAACATCTCGCTCAGGCTGCAGGGTTGGGGTGATGGGGGGAGGAGGAGGAGGAAGGAGGGCAGAGCGGAGGATGGGGAGGGTCAGTGGGGCTGGGCTCCCTCCGGGTGTCCACGAGGAAGGCTCATGGTCCCCCAGGGGGCGAGGGGGGATGGAGAGGGAAGGGGGGGATGGCGGTGGGAGGGTTGGTCCCTAGCAGAGCTGCTGTGACAGACACAGAGAGAGACACAGTCGGGGGAGGGAGGGAGGGAGGGAGGGAGGGGGAGCAGCTGTCAGCACAGTGCGGGAGCAACTTAAAGAGACAGTGGACTGCGCTGTGCAGATGGACCGGCAGAAAGAGCAGGGCAGCACAGCTCAGTGTGAAATAATCACCGCTAAGGAAGCTCAGGGCCCAGTTTGCAAGGCATGGTGGGAGACGGAGGATGAGGTCTGTGTATAGGTGGATCGTGGGGAACCTGCAGGTTGGGGGGCAGAGCTGGGTGGGATGGATCTGACTCAGGATTGGAGGTCTGAGCTGGAGGTTTGGGGCATCTCAGAGGGATGGGGCTGGAGACAGAGATAGCTGTGTCCTTAACATCTCATTACAGGGTCCCCAGAGTTAACCCGTTGCTTCTTTCAATCTGGAAGCCGGTTGAATGTTGCTCCCCCTTTTCCACAGCAGCTAATCAGGCATCATAATTTAACCCCCAGGACACCAAAGCATAACTTCCCTGAGCTCTGCCTCTCCCCTTCTCTGGCAGGATCACTGGACACTTGGCTAAGCCTATAATCTCAGCTCAGTTTGTGGAGGGGGAAGGAGACTGTGGGGTGGCTAACCTGTTCCCCTCCTAAAGCATTAAGGGATAATCTTCCACCTGCTGAGAGGTGACCCTGATACAACCTTTGATAGGTAAAAGGGAAATTGGCTGCCAGGAGGAAGTAACTAAATCAGCAGTGACACCTTATGGCTGACTGTGGGCATTGTAGCATGCTGGTTTTGTAAAACAGGGATGGGCAGAAGGTGTGGGGCTGGGTGGGTGGGTGCTCACGGAAGAGCTCTGAGTGATTCTCTCCCCTAGTCCTTTAGCATGTGCTCCTTCTAGAGTCCAGGTTTCCAGGGAGCCTCCCACCTGGCAGATACATAGACTGCGTAGAAGATTTCCATTTGCCCGAAGTGAAGCAGGATCCAACGCAGGATGTAGTAGAAACTGGGGTAAGCAGCTAAACCCAGAAGGAAGACGTAGGAGAACTGCCAGAGCAAAGGACAGGATTCAGAGGTTAAGGCAACCAACTTTTGTCTAAATAAACCTGGCCCTATTGCCCTTCTTCCTGAACCCACAAAGAAACTTTGAGCATCAGTTCCATACAGTGGGTTTAATTGGTTTATTAATAAGGCACCCTCAATATCCCACTTTTTCAGGACACAACTACTCCATTGGCTACTCAAGCTTTTTTTTAGACATAAATGCAGAGAGACCCAATTTATCAGGAGCTATTAGTCAGTTAGCTGAAGAGCACTTGAGTTCCACCACTGGAAATGATAGACCTCTGATAGGTTAAGAAAAGCCTCAAACAGATTAGTACCATTTTGCTCTGCTTATGAATTAGTTAAGGGATTTTACTGATTACAGGCTACTAACCATAAACTGTCCTTTCTACAGTTCCAGCCAGACAGGTGGCTTCTGGGGTTCTTAAATAACCAGTTCATTATAAACAAAGCAAGACTGTGATGGCATTGATTAAAGATATTAAAATATATTTAATAAAAATGTTTTGCTTATAAAAGACTGGTTGATTAAATACGTAATTGGGATTGTCTTGCTAGATCAGGTCAGAGGCCTACCAAGAATTGTGGAATTTGCTATTATACTTTGAGACAGTGTAGTGCCTGAAGGAGGTATGAAAAGTGATGCCTAAATACTAAAAGAAAAATATGAAGGGATTTGTGCACATTTAGCTTGGAGAAATAGGATAACCATCTTAAAATATCTGGAGAACTGTCTCATAAATAACAGAACAAATGATTTTTTGGTTGCTCCAAACTCAGGACCCAAACATGGGTTCATTGAAAATGGGGTTTGATGAAATATTACAACCTTCCTGTTGGTACAAACATTTAATAGCGGAGCAGACCATCTGCTCAGTTGGTGGACTCTCTATTGGCATTAAGCAGAGGCTAGATAACCAACTATCTGGGAGAGGATCTCTTCTTCCTTTCCCCTTCTACTGTTGATCAAAACTGGAATCTCCATTGCTTCAGTTAAGAGACCAATCTGGTTCACATTATGTATTACTAATCCACAATGTTTGGTTCTGTTTACTTTGTTGGACATTGTGGTTTCTAAGACACGGTTAATGGTTCGGCATGTTAGTAAACCCATCCAATTGTGGCTTATTTAACAAAGTGAAGTTAGGCAAGCCATGGCATACCTTATGTAAACCCAGCCAGCTTCTCCCCCCTTCACTGCTTCTGAAATCAACTGTGAATGAATGTATACATGCTAGATCTCAGCTGATTGACTCACCAGTTCCTCTGCCATCCTAGTGAACCCAGCAAAGGTGAGAAATGACATCCATGCTATTCCATATGTCCCCCTCTATGGAGGGTACTTCATGTTGTCAAGATGCTTCCCTAAGGGGCTAATTAAGATACAATTGAAATCTCACAATGTAGAAGGGTTTTACTTTTATAATAATGAAGCAATCAAGTCTGAACATTTGGTTAATTAATTCAATGGAAGAAATGACTTGTGACAGTAAAAGAATGTATTGCCTAACAATTGTCAGAATGGCACAAACTAATTAGATGGTAGTTCAAATCCCTACACTGTGATGAGGATTACTTGGGCAAACCCTTGCTCAGCCTACCTCACAGGGTTATTGTGGTTCTAAATGGGGGGTGGATGGCACCCCCCCCCCAAGGATGGGCTCCTTGAAGGAAGAATGTGATAACAATGTAATAAAATAAGTATTTGTGCATGGAATGAACTCTGTAGAAAGAAGAAGTAAATAAATAGCAGTTTTTATTGTAACAGAATATAAAATAGTGAAAACTGCTAATCTATAAATCTCATTAATTTCAACAAGTTATAAGCCATCTGGCTAAGCATGTTTGGCATATATGAACTTATTCTAGATGTGTCTATATAGAATTGCATCCAAAATCGCTTGTTCTGAAAATAATGGAACTGGCATAGGTTCATTTTGGGCAGGACCAGAGATGCAGCCAGATAAATCATGGGTGGGACACCACAAGCTATGTTCACCATATTTCCTGAATATACTCCCTATTCTTTTATCCATATGCTATATAGATATATTCATTTTTAACTTTAACTTAAGACTTTGCATTTGATTTCGGATGCTTTGTGTTGACAGCAGGAAACTCTTTTCCTGACACTATCACTTGTTCTTGTTGACCTAAGCTGAAATGAAGCTTGCTGCCTCAGACTGGAAAAAAGACAAGGGATAAGAATGACAGTGGGTAGGAAACATTATAGCAATTTAAACCACAGATTTTATATAGTGACCTGGTTCATACAGCCATAATATGATTAACTTGGCTTTGGCTTTATGTGTTGTGTGAACCCAGCCAATGGTGGCCTATTGTTTAGTGTATTAGGCAGCCAGCTGTAGTTTATTCAACTAACCATGACTTGCAAGTGGCTTAGTGTATTGTGTGAATCCAGTTAGCATTAAAAGTAGGATTGCAACTCTGGGTTACGAAGTAGCAGTCTTATTTCAGAACAACATGCAATCGACTTAGTGCCCTGATTTAGATAAGTTTTGAATACAGTCCACAGCAAGGCAGAAAGGGCCAATTTTCCAAGATCTAGTTGTGTCCATGGGATTTGAATAAAATACCTTCCTTGATTATGCCTTTAAGATATTAATTCAACAATTCACTGAAATATAAACATTAAGTATGTATTTATGTTATCCATTTCTGTCTGCATTTCAACTCAAGCAGTTGTAAGAGTTACAGAAAGCAAAAAGAAACATGGAGAAGTCATAGACACAAAAAAACAGTCAGCTGGATAATTAATTAGCATTATACATATTGACACATTTCACATATTTAGTAAGCCTTACCAACAATTCACTGGTAAAGATTACATTTCTTTAAGAGATCTAACAATTCAGTAATGAAGCAATGATCTATGCTTTTAATTCTCTTGTATGTTAATGAATTTTAAGGACGGGAAAATTTGTTACTAGTAATGTGTGTATGTGCCTTTGGGTCAGTTTTTGACTCCTGGCGACTGCCTGGACAAGTCCCTGCAGTTTTCTTGGCAAAGTATTTTGGAAGTGGTTTGCCACTGCCTGCTTCCTAGAGCTGAGAGAAAGTGACTGGTCAAGGTCGCCCAATTGGTTTCGTGCCTAACGTGGGACTGGACTAGAACTCACGGTCTCCCGTTTTCTAGCCTGATGCCTTAACCATGATACCAACTGACTCTCTACTAATAATGAACTAATAACTATTTTGATAAAGCATGACACAGAACTAGCTGAAAATGCAAAGGATCTGCAAGCTCTAGTAATAAAAGTCAAGGAACACAATGAAAAAATGGGACTAAAATAAATGTAACGAAGACCAAACGAATGACAACAGGTACAACAACCAGCCTTAGAACTGATGATAATGAAGATATTGAAGTGACAGGTAACTTTTTAGGATCAACTATCAACAGTAAAGGAACAAGCAGAACAAGCAGTCAAGAAATACGCCACAGACTAGCACTGGTGAAGCAGCCATGAAGGCCTTGAAAAAGATATTCAAATGCTGTGAGGTGTCTATACCTACAAAGATCAGAATCACAGAAGCAATGGTGTTCCCTATGGCATTCTATGGAAGCGAAAGTTGGATTTTGAAGAAGCAGGATAGGAAGAGTATTGATGCTTTTGAATTTTGGTGTTGGAGAAAACTCCTGAGAATACTGGAGACAGCCAAGAAAACAAACAAATGGATCATTGAACAAATCAACCCAGTGCCCTCACTTGAGGCACAAATGACCAGGCTCAAATTATCCTGTTCTGGAAACACGTGAAGATCTAGCTCTCTAGAGAAGGCTCTAATGCTTGGAAAGGTGGAAGGAAAGAGAAGAGGATGGCCATGGGTACAACGTTGGAAGACCTGAAAGACAAGGTTAAGGACAGATCATCATCGAGAAAATCTATGTGGACACTAAGAGTCACCAATGACTTGATGGCACATAATCTATGAAGCAACTATTCAAATATTTTATTCTTAACAGCAAATTAAACATTAAGTCTAGCAAATAAATTCTATAATCCAACATGCTTCAGCCAGTGCTTCCAGATATATTGGATTGCAACTCCCAGAATTCCCAGCTTGAAGGGAACGATATTGATGGAGCCTGTTAGAATTTGAATCTTTGTGGGAAAGGGGATGGGAGATATGCCATGATTTCTAGGTGTTGCCCCAACATACCTTTAATAGTTGGAATGTACCTGTCATAGTGTACCTTCTCCTGTATCATAGAGCCTAGACTTCAACCTGTTGGCTGCCCTAGGACAATCATGTCTGTGCTGCAAATCTCTGGATGACTACTAGATGGCAGCAAAGGGTTGTGATTATCTTTGCTGCCCTCTTGTGGCCGCCCAAAGTAATGCAGCTCATTATTGGTAGCACTAGGTTGTCAAATGCATTATTTATACTACTCTTTCATCTCCACTAAGATGGCAGTGGGAATTGTGGGAAGGTTTATTCAACACAAATAGGGAGCATAGCAATTTGGGAAGTCTGGCATTGCCTCCCACCAGTGCAAGGGATGTATTGCATTGCCCAGAGACAGAGAAGGTTTCCTGCCAACTTCCTCTGAGCTGAGAAGCTAAGCACAGGGTCAGGCCTGTTTGGTATCTGCTGTGCTGACTGGTTGAAAACATTCCAGAAGGCCACAGCATCCATTCCTGTTCCCTCCCAAGAAACCTACAGGGACTTCATGAAGTCACCAGGAGTCAAACTTGACTCAGAGGAGACTTTATTTTTTGTCCTAAGAGCCAGGGTGCAATCTAGCATTTGCCTCCGTGGGAATAAGACTCAGTTGATCATGGGGCTATATCTGTTTGAAACGGGCTTTGCATTTTACATAAAATCATGATTCAATCCAACTATGGGGAGGGGTTGCCCCCTGTTCAGCAGCCAGTTACACCGAAGATGAATATTTACGGATAAAAACCCCTTTGAAGCTTTTAAGCTGTCACACTGTCTGAGTTGGGCGGCCTTATACATCATGAAATAAATAAATAAACGCAACAGAAATTGTTAATACATTAGTCTAGCACTCTAAGCAGAAAAAAACAAAAGTATAGAAAAGCTGAACAGCGTTTTGAATGGAGAAATGCATTTTTTGCCAAACTCGGAATCAGGCTTCTGGGAATGCAACCTTTCAGAAAATTAATACAACGAGCTAAACACTTTCCTTCAGTGACGTCATTGGCAGATGTGCTGGTGCTTAATGGCTTTTAAGGACCGGGCGATCATCCCTTCTCCCTTCCGATTGAATGAACTTGCAAAGTGAGTCCCGCCTCCTCCCCGCTTCCGCCAGTTAGGGGGCTAATTAACGAGTGATGATTGGCATATTTGAATTCCTGCGGAGCATCCTCAGGCGCCCCTTAATCATGCTGGCCAATGAAAAGCCCGATCCTTTCGCCCCTCCCGCCCGCCTGCCACGAGCTCCTCTCGAGTCCCTGGAATACCCTGTGGCCGCCACCGCGAAGGTTTGCCGTTCCCATAGCAACGACAAAGGCGCCGCAACGAGGGCAGGAGGCGGGAAGGCGCTTTTTGCGCATGTGCAACAGGGCAGCCGCTCTTTAAGGTAGAGACAGAAAAAGGAAGAGTTAAAGTCTCAATGGACGAGGTGTCTAAGTGAAGTAGAGGCGCTGTCCTATTTATTTATTTATTTTTGCTTCTTCTTCTGGGGCACAGAGGATAACCTAAGAGGCCCTCTGGAAGCTAAACAGGCTTTTCCATTAAAACTGTATAGAAGAGTTGATGATGATGATGATGATGATGATGATGATGATGATGATAACAACAGCAACAGCTTACATCCTGCGACTATACCTTTAACACCATCAAACAACAACATCTGCCTATCCCAGGTCCTTGGGAAGGACTCGATAGGTGGATAAAAATACCAAATCCTGTCTAAACATCTGGCGGACTGTGCGACCAACAATAATAATAATAATAGATTAAACTTGTATGCTGCCCGACTGAGGGCGGCTCACAACAATAAAATAAATTTCAATAAAATAAATAAAACAAATAATCAAATATAATAGTATTTATTATCATTTAATAATCTATTTAATATAATACTGATAATTATTTAATAAAATGTAAATATTAAATACTGTTTAATAATAAACATAAAATAAACATTCAAAATGGACTGAAAAGATTGTTGATTTATAGCCATTTCAAGAGTGTCCTTCTGAATGGCCATTAGATGGCAGCAGAGAGATACAAACACTCTTGCAGACTTAGATATGGTGCTCCCGATGCGACAGCTCTGCAAGGTAGCCCATCATTTCTATAGTGGCTGGAGGCAGTTTGGAGCTTTTAGCAGCAAATGTCAATCTTTGCAACCTTCAAGATGCAGTAACCTCGCCCAGGATAACATTTTCACCTTAAAACCAGCGTTCACATATATATAAAAGCCTCGAAAAGGGTGTCCATGTTTGTCTTGTGCCCTACAGATACAGTCTCGGTTATAGGTAGTAAAAATGAAAATGATTTCAGGAAAATTATATGCGATAATAGACTGCTTAACCATAAGACTGATGAAAAAGGCAGGCTTGCACAGCGCGTATCGATTACGTGAGTAAACCTACAAAAATGGGAAGGGTTGAAAATATCAGAAATAAATCCGAAAGTGGCCTCCCTCTGCACACCTGAACGGTATAAGTCTGTGGTCTACCACCACTGAACGCTTGCGCAGTGCTGTGGAGTACTTTCGAGCGAAGCAAACGCGCAGGTGCGAGCATGCGGGGGAACGGCCGCCGGAGACTGCTACGAACTTCCAATTGGAACACTTCTGTTATCTTTCCCACCCTTTCCCTCCATTCTTGGATTATGATTGGTTGCCGTAATGATCCAATGGCCCGCCACAGAGCAGACTCGTTGCTGGGTAGACTTGTTTGGACGAGACCAGTATGAGAAATTAGTCCGTAATTGATGCTGCCGACGAATAGGAAAGACTTTGATTCCACAGAAACATTGGAATATCCCCCCCGCTTTATTATATCGATGGAAAAATCCTCCTTGTGCCGCTCCCCGATGACGTCACTTCGGGGGCAGTCGCCGTATATCTGCCAGAACGTGGAGGAAGGGGCTTCTTCTTCAGATGCGGGATGACCCAGAAGTGATACGAAAAGCATTTTCGATGACGTCACTTGTTCTCTTGAACTCTTATGCGAGCCGACAAGACCTGAGGAATTTTGGATGCGATGGGAGCCCGTAGGGGCTAGCCATAACGCTGGAGCGGAGCTTGTTTCCTTGGCGACGGAGGAACGCGACATTGATTTAGATCTCGCTTTTCTGCTTTATGTTTTACTCCGTCCTTTTCTTCGCAACAACCCTGTGAGGTTAGGCCGAGAGAGGGAGCGACCCAGATAAATTCGGGAAGGCATTTGGTCTAAAGTAGATCTGGCGGGAGGAGAATCTGAGAACTGTGAAAATAGGAATTGGTTGCCTTCATAGGAGGGTGGAGCCCTTGCGGGTTGTTGGTTGGCTCTCGGAAGCGCATAATCTCGTCGCTTATAAATATTAACTAAGCAGCTTGGTGGAAGATGGGCAACTTCCTTAGGGTGAATATTAATGGAAAAGAATTTAACATGTTATGGAGGTTGAGAGAGGAAGCTCGGTTTAGGGATGCTTTCTTACTTTCTAGGGCAGTGTTTTTCAAACTTGGCAACTTTAAGATAAGTGGACTTCAACTCCCACTGGGGAATTCTGGGAATTGAAGTCCACACATCCTAAAGTTGCCAAGTTTGAAAAACACCGTTCTAGGATGAGAAACTTTTATTTAATATTCACAACCAGGAAAGCAACTTGGGTTGGGAAGTTGTGCAGACAGCCCAATAAAGACAACTATTGACTTCAGTTCCTGCAATCTTAATAGAGCTGAAAAATGGTTTTTACCTTCATTACAAATTCATTAGCTAATTGTCCTTAGTTAATCTGAAAGTCTGAGGTGCATATAGAAGTTACAAAAAAGATGATAGCCTAAGATCTTTGGAACTTTGCTCTTGAACAGGTCTTGGATTTCTTTAAATTTATACTGCTTGAAAAGAATGTGTGTGAAAATAGGAGCTTAGCTGCTTTGCTTTATAAGTCCTGACTGCTTTTTGTGCTTATGTAGTGCAATTTATTGACAGTATTCTTCTCTTAAGGCTCTTTCACATCTATGGAGCCTTCAGACTCCTTTCCCAGCTGAGGAATGGCAGTAAGTATATCATCTATTTTAGATCTCTATTCAAGCTGTTCAGTGATTCCCCTCTCCTGGCTCTCCATAGGAATGGAATTGGGTTTGATAAATGTACTTACAGATCAGTTATCTTAGAAGCCCAGAGTTCAAACCCAAGCATTTTGAATTTGGAATATCAATGGTTGTGAAAAAATCTCAGTTTTAAGCATTTGACAACTATCTCATATATTTAACATATAGCACAAAATGCACTAAACATATGGTAGTATTTGCCATATGCTATTTGATTGTATTTGCTATATGGCTGGTGCATTAAGTTAAAAGGTCACCTGACTCCCAACCTTGTAAGGATTAGAGGAGCTATGCCTTTGGTATAAAGACTTCCAGTCAGAGCTTCCTGATTTGTTAATATTTAGTTGAGGCTTAGCAAAGTCAGATACTGGACTTCAGTGGTCTTGCATGCAACTCCATTTATGCCCCTTTACTCCTCACCACTCCTGCTGTCAACCTGCCTTTGACTTTTTCCATCTTACAGACTCCATCGCTGAATCCTCCACCAGATCTCCCTTTTGCTGCCACCTTGTTCCTGCCCCTCCCTGCCATCGTTTTCTTGGTTGTTGGTTCCTACCTGCTACTCCTCATTCTGGTCCTGGTCCTCAGACAGTGCCTACTGGTAACTGGGAGAAGGGATAGAGACAGTCAGCAGTTGGGGATTTGGAGATGAAAGAATAAATAAGATTTGAACGAGTTTCCATATTAACACTGCTATTATTTCAGCAGTGTATTACAGTTTGTTCCCTTTAGGAAACAAACAAAAACAGTGAATTTAATCACTAATCTTGTGAAATACAGACTGGATCGTTATTAACACAGATTGCCTATATTATTCCATATCGTTAGATCTGTTTTCCACTGTTACTTTACTTTGTCTTACCTTAGCTTTCCTTTTACATGTATTGATGCTGCTTAGACACTTATGGATTGCTTGCAATATTAAATCGAAGAAGTAAATTATAGGAGCTTTGACCAGTGAGAAACAATAGCGATGGAATTGCTTCTCCACTTAGCTCTTTGGTGATTAAGCTATATCTTGTTTTGTTTTTTAATACTGTTTCTCAGGCCAGAGGCTTTTGTGCCAATTGCTGTTCCTGCGAAAAGCGGTCTTGGCCAAGTGTGTGTGAATGCTGTATGGCTTGTGCCGAGTCATGTGACTGCGCCCTTCCCTCTCCAGCCCGTTGTTTAGATCACTGCTGTTCTTGTGCTAATGTGAGTTTTCTCAACTTCCTTTTTTCTCTAGAGTAATATAGTAGCTGGTTTAGATAAACAATTGTTAGGGCTGTGTTGAATGCCAACCTTTAGCAAATACTAGGGGTGTCCATGGTCCAACCTGAAACAACACATTGTGTCTTTGAAGTTTTGCAAAACTGTTCCAGGTGTGCTGTGGGTCAGTAGAACTGAAACCTTGAACATTTTGTTTTTTCTGGGTTTTGGCCAAGACAATATCTGAAGGGTAAGGCTGCTGTTAGATTTAGACTGGGAAGCAGCTTTATTTGGCCATACAGATAGTCCTCGTTGAACGACCACTCATTCAACAACTGTTCAAAGTTACAATGGCACTGCACAAGAGGGACTTATGATAGGTCCTCATAGTTGCAGCATCTCTGCGGTCATGTGATCATCATTTGCAACCTTTGCTGACAGCTTCTGACAAGCAAAGTCAATGGGGAAGCCGGCAGGAGGTTGTAAATGGCGGTTATGTCACCACGGGATGCTGCAACTGCACAGGATTTGCCTAACGACAGCAACTGGGACTGCCGCAACTGCTGTTGTAAGTTGGCATGGTCATATGATGTCACACTTTACGACTGTTGCTTAGCGATGGAGTTGCCAGTCCCAATTACCATTGTTAAGCGAGGACTACCTGTATTGCTGGGTGGCCCTCATTTTATTATAGAACCAGACTATCCAAGAATACACAGTCATACTGCAAATATGCCCCTAGATTTCTGACTAGAGAAGACAGAAGCCTCCTAGATAAGGGAGTTTTATCACCAACATTTAATCAGGTTTATATTACAGTTATACCAAAAGCAGGTAAAGATCATACTCAGTGTGCTAATTATCATCCAATCTCATTGATTAATGTCGACACAGAGATTTTAACAGCAGTGTTAGCAAATAGATTACAGCAAGTGACATTGTTTGTTATTAAGAATGATCAAGCATGGTTTATAAAAACTAGGCAAGCAGCAGACAGCATTAGGTTAGTTATAGGCTTGAATAAATGCAAATATCAATTTGTAATTTTATCATTAGATGCTGAAAAAACCTTTGACAAAATACATAAAGAGTATATGTTTGCCATATTAAATAGATTTGGATTTCCTTTGGAGTTTACAGAATGGATTAAGATATTATATGAGTCACCCACATCCAAAATAAAGGTTAATGGTGTGTTTTCCCCTACTTTTCCACTATTTAGAGGAACTAGACAAGGATATCCACTTTCACCCTTTCTTTTTAACGTTTGTGTGGAACCCTTGGCTTGGGCTAGTAGACAACACAGGGAGATCTATAGAGTAGCACACAACTCAGTTGAACATGAATTGGTTTTATTTGCATACATTCTTTTGTTTACTTCTAATCCTCACACTACTATTCCAGTGTTGATGCTGTGAGATTTGCCCCGTTCGACAGAGAAACTCTCGTGACACGTGTGGTTCACAAAGAAGGTTTACTCATGCGTAACGTAGTAGTCACAAGCAAAGCCAGGACTGGCTTGGTACAATTGCATCACTTGTTATATTCCCCCCTTCCCGCGCTTTTTCCCGCCTCGTGATCGCGTTGCGGCTGTGGGCTATTAGGCCCCCCAAAGTCCCCCCTGATCGTTCATGATGGCAGGGTCGGTCAGAGTCCATTGTCCTTGATTGCCAGTCCCCCTCCGGCTGGGTTGGTCCCTCCCCGTTACGTGCAAGCCCGAGGGTTCTGTGCTGCGCGCGATCTTGTTTCGCTGCCTGCGGCCCCGTTCATTGTTGGCTCGCGCCGTTATCAGTTTATAGTTAAACGCTTCCGCTGCGGTTTTCCTGTTTGGCTGGGCGCAGGTGGCCCGTTAATTAGCGGCGCTTTCAGTTCCTCTTTTCCTCGCTAGCTGCCGCCGGTGGAGTTCGCTGGCTACGAGCTTCCCCGAAGCCCCGTGCTGACCGAACCTGACAGATGCAAGGATAGATGCCTTTAGTAAAATAGCAGAATGCTCTGTTAAGTAGTCCAAATCGGAATTGATGCCAGTACAGGTAGTCCTCACTTAACTACCACAATAGGGACCAGAAAATTGGTTGTTAAGTGGGACAGTCATTAAGTCATCATGTGACTGGACCTGATTTTACAACCATTTTTACAATGGTCATTAAGTGAATCACCACAGTTGTTAAGTGAACCACGTGGTCGTTAAGCTAATCCAACTTCCCTAATGGACTTTTTTGCTGGAATTCGCTTAACGACCACGTGATTCACTTAATAACTACAGTGATTCACTTAACAGCTGTCGTAAAAAAGGTCGCAAATTGCGATCACATGACTGCAGGGGTGGTGTGATGGCTTGCACCAGTCATAAGTGCGAGTACAGGTTGTAAAGCACTTTTTCTGAGGCTGTTGTAACTTTAAACTGTCATTAAACGAACAGTCATTAAGTGAGGATTACCTGTAGGTGAAAATTAAACCTTGCCCTTTGAGGAAAGGTGAACGCTCTCAAAATGAACATTATTCCCAGATTAATTTATATTCTGAGAGGAATTCCAGGTTTTATATCTGGAAAATATTTTCAGAAAATAAATAATTTGTTTAGAACATTTCTATGGGGTTCTTCAATTCCCGAGAATATCTTTACAGAAAATGAAATTATCAATTAATGAGGGAGGATTCGGTCTTCTGAATCTGGAGCTATAGCATCATGCTTACGTACTGTCAAGTATTAAATACTGGAAGCCAACAAGTGGTGTTAATTTTCCGATTTGGGCAACTTTGGAATATACATACTGTATATAACACCTTTGGTCGGATGGACAGTATTAGGATCTAAATATACTAAAACTCTCTGGAAACAATTTCATAGCTTCCTAACTAATGAAATAGTGTCTTATAAAAAAGATTTGACTCTTTTTAATTTGACTTTATGGGGAAACCCAACTTTAAAAACTGGGAAACAGATGGTTATACAGAAAAATTGGATGGAAGCAGGGATATTGACTTTGGACCAATTGATAGATGATGAAGATGAATTTTTAACATACTCTGTCTTGAGAGATAAATATCATCTATCAGATGTAACCCAATGACAATATTTACAGCTACAACGTTTGTTAACAACATTGTTTGAACCAACAGCATTTTCAGCTTCTGAGACACCTCAGATATTAGAACAACTTGTTAAATCCTTTAAAACTAAAAAACCTAAACCACGACTTACATAACAAAAAATAATACTTAGAAATTAGTGGACTCCACTATGTTTGTATAGAAAAGGATTGTCAAAAACAGCATTTTGTTGGAGATGTAATAAGGACAATGCCTCTTTAAAGCATATGTTTCTACAATGTCCTATACTTACCAAGTTTTGGGAGAAAGTAGTGGACTATATAAATATGATTGTTTGACAAAAGCTAAAATTTTCAGAGGATAATATTATTTTGAACTATATACCTAGTACATGGAATTTGACATCTGGACAACGTTAAATGGATTTTCCATGCCCTTTCTATGGCCAAAAGACTGATATTGGAGCACTGGAAAGATGAATGTATGGCCCCATTCACTCAATGGATTGAAGACCTGGTTGCACTTGCCACTTATGAGTGGATTGCCTATAGACCTAGACTTTGTATGGACAAGTATAATGAAATATGGGACTCATTTATACAAAATACAGTAGGTTAAAAAAAACCATGATAGTCATATAAATCTATTAAAATATATATATGTACTTGAATAATATTTATATTAGATGTATATATAGAATTAAAATTGTTTATTGTTACAATGATATATTAACACTTTTTTTTCTCTTTCTTGTATTTTTTTCATTTTTTTGTTAAACCACTTTTATGTATTTTTTTTCTTCTTTAAAAAAAAACATGATTTTTCCCATCCCAACAGGGCTTGGAACCAGGAAGTTGCTCCTTTCCACGCCTGTGCCCACTCTGTGATTGTGCCTGTACATACCAGCCCCCAGACTGCCAAAATATCAACTGTATTTGTTTTGAGATCAAATTGCGTTAAGGGATGTTACCTCTCTAAATGAAAGGGAATTGTATCTGAGTGTGCGGAAAAATATAGGAGACTGCAAGTGATGGATAATGAAATAAACTGTTTCTCACATTGGCAAAATTAACTTTTCTGATGCCAAGAGACTTGATACTTGGCATTTCTTTTTAATGGTTGATTTTTATAATTGCTCTTGATTTTTATAATGCTTGTTTGATACCATATTTTATATGAACTGTTGCATTTTATAATAAACTCAGTTGTCTATCCTCTAATTGTCTAATGTATGTATATACATTAAGTTGTCTAATGTATTAGCTAAGTTGTCTAATTAGCTGGGTTGTCTCATGTATGTATATGCATTAGAAGACCAGTAAAGCGATGTAGATATAAATGTATATGAATGCAAACAGCAGTGAGGAGTTTGGGTGCCAGTTTTATGGAAATGTTTAGTTATTCATATGCACTTTGCCAGTCAAATTTGTATTTGAAGGGCTAAAAGAAGATAAGCAGATGTGATTATTCAGTTTTACTCAACTGTTATTCAGCCATTGTTCAGCCAATGCATTCTTCCCTGTTCTCTTGGTCACAAACGTTTTCCTTGCCTAAATGATCTTATTAGTTGCAATCTGGAAGCCTGAGTGAGTATTGTTTGTGGTATAAATAAGCAGTCAGCAATTTTGAAACGACTGATTCTTGCGGATGTGCAGCTGAACCCCTATCTTGGAAGTCAAGGCAGCAGATATACATATAAGGAAATAACTGGAAGTGTTTGTGCACTCCCACACAAGTGAGTAAACGTTGGCTGAATCTTCACATTATGAAGCCATGGCTTTACAGGATATGTGAACTAGTTCATTTTTTAACAAGTTTAAAGAGGAAATTTATCAATAGAGGTGAATATGTGTAGCTCAGGGTTGAACTGTGGAGTCCTTGGGGTTCTCTGAGCTTGGTTGTCTTCTTGCAAATGTTACCTAGCCGGGTAATGAAACATTTACAAGAAAAGAACCAAGCTCAGAGAACCCCAAGGACTCCACAGAGGAAATTTATATTTTATCCCATCTTTCCCTGCCAGGGAACTTAAGAGTTGCATTTAAAGAGGAAGGATGGGTTGAAAGGGATGTGCCTAAGGTTCACCCAGTCAGCTTCATACCCGAGCAGCAATTCCAAGCTCTATCCCCTCCCCTTGCCCCTGCCTGCTACTCTGTATCACACCAGCTATTAAAAGTTGTCTTGATCTGTCTTTTATTGTACTGTGAAAGATAGTGAGGTTCCTTTTTTATGTAGCACCTGGGCCAAGTTCTCTTTGAAGCCTCATGCTATTATACCAAGCTGCCTAGGGCTATTTATCTATTTGTGCAAGGGTCCAGAAAACCCAGCTCACATATCTATAACTGCATAATACTGTCCCTCATGTAGGTAAACAAATTAAGGAGAGTGCTATCTTGATCACAATCTTTGTACAGTAGTATAGTCAGAATTCTTTGACCAGTTCAAACGTTGCTCTCCAAAACTACGATTCTTGACTCAAAATATCAGTACACAGCATCAAATGAGCTGCTATATACATATGTGCACACACATGCGCACACACACGCACATTCTTAAGATCAGTACAGAAGTATCAACAAGGAAAATACCGTCATCTCTTCAGCACGTTTATTTATGCGCACATACATATGGAATTAAGGGAAAATGCATGCTTATCTGAGTGGGGATGATCTGCAAATGACTCGAGGGCAAAACAATCTGTGGGGCAATGGGCAAAATCAGTGCAAATATGTAATGAATTGGGGATTAAGGTTTGAGGGCCTTTGGTCTTAACGGATTTAAAAGATTGCTGCTATAATGTGCCTCCCACAGACTGACATAATTAAGCCTAAACATTTGTGCTTAGATGATCTTATACACAAGGCTTTTAAAAAGCCCATTGAATTGTGATGGTGGCCCTTTTTATTATGGCAGGAAAGATAAGCGATTATAAGGAAACAAACTGATGTGGTTGTGTTCATACCACAGGTAAGCTTCACTACAGTTTCTTGAATAAACAAAACTATGAAGACAAAAATCACGGTAGTACCAAACTGAAATTGTTAACCTTGTTCAAAATTATGAAAGTGGATGAGAACTGTAACTATGGAACCCCCTTCTCCTTAAGATCCGGCAGGCTCCCCACCCTCTTAACCTTTTGGAAAGCTGTTAAGATCTGGCTTTTCCCCCAGGCGCTGGAATAGCAAGGTTGGAGCCCGGGGACCTGTATAGCTGGATGGAGGTAGTTGTTGGATCAGGCATCTGGTTTTTCTGGTTCATTGTATTGTTTTATTGTTGTGTTTTTTATTACTTTTAGCTCCCCAGAGTTGTGTTTCCCAAGATGGGCAGCCATATAAATCTTTTAAATAAAATAAATAATAGTAAAGTAATACTTGGCGCCTTTACACAGAAAAAGGTTTCTTTCAGAACTAAATCATACCATTAGCCAGCTAGACTGAGCAAGAATATAAATACTGTAATGGTGTGCATGAAAGAGAGAGAGAAGATTTAGCTAGAGGGTTGAGCCCGTGGGGTGATGATTAGAAATCTTAATCCTCTACTCCTAAAAGCCAACTAGTTCTATATACTCTGGCCCTGCCATCTTGACTTGGTGCAGCCACTTGGTAATTACAGCTGCCACCACCCTTTTAACCCTCACCTGTGAGATAGATGGGGGTCCCAGAGCCTGTAAACCTTATTGGCAAATTAACAGGAAAATCAAGCTGGTAAAAATGACATAAATTATACAACACCTTGTTCTGATTCTGTAGTGTGCAAGGTGAAACTAGGGAAATCTGTCCCCCTTTCCTCCTTTGGGAGACATATACATTTCACAAGGTTTACACAAATTTCACTTTCTTTTTTAAAAAAGTGAACAAGGTAAAAAAAATTTCTAATTTTAAGTATTCACATGCTAAACATCAAGGGTGGAGATAAAAATAGAGAAATGTGAAAATTACAAACAGCATCTCAAGAGAATCTCCAGTGGGAAAAAATAGACAAGAAAAGTTAAAACCCTGAGCAGACCATAAGATGGTCATGGTCTCTCCCCTAAGATACACAATCACTGACCTTGCAAAGGAGACCTGAGAGACAGTATAGATCAGAGACTATAAAGCTCAAATAGCTATAACCATTATGGAGGGAGGGAGGGAAGGAAGGAAGATACTTCTAGCTCAAAATTGTTTTTTTAGGAATAAATGGATCACAGTAGAAAATATTCCCTGCTAGATTTTTCAGATCCTCAGTTCCAGCTTTTGAACAGTGGACCTCTGAGAGACAAACTTCAGACATCCAGCCGTTCACTCTATGGATTCAGCCACAGGATTAAAGCCTTTAGTTCAGAAAATAAAGATACTTTTAAATCAAGTTCTACTTCTGGTGGCAACATAGTTATGACTTCCTTTTCTCAGCAACAGAATTAGTTTGCCTTCTTCTGACTTCTCCCTTAGTTTAGGCTACATCCTGGAGGTCATTCCTGGAGGTCTCTCATCCAAGTCCTGACTAGGCCCGACCTTTCTCAGGATATTAGCTTAGATAAGGTCGGCCATCTGAAAGTGAATTATAAAACTTGCAACTGGCATTTGTTTCTAGTGCTCTGGGCCTCTGGAGAAGTTAGAACATCAAGGAGCACTGAGGTATCCTAAAGAACCTCTTTGCACCTTTCCATACGATAGTCAACAACAGGGGCATCAGTGGGAGGAGTCAAAAAAAGTCAAGATGGTGGTCACAACAATGTGATCACAACCCTGTTCTTTTAATGTATTTGGCACTAAAAAGGGGCAAGGCTTTGTATAGCCATAGCCACTATTTTGAGTTTTTTTACCCATCCTGTGGACACCACTGCACAATAAAGTTAATCTTAACTGTTGCCTTTTGATGAGCAAATCATGGCTGAGTTGACTGTTTTGTTAATATTTACAGGTTTAAAAAACGATGTATTTTCATTTATCTATGAAACTTTCCAACAATTTAGTACAACGCTCAGGCCTTGGGTTCAGAATTGTGTCCCTGCCTATTGGAAACATCTCTTCATAATTATACCTCTATTTCTAGCTATCTCACTGATTACTCCCACCTAGCAAAGATTAAGACGAATTAATAGCAAAAAGCGGGAGCCAGGTTGCTGAGAGAGCCCGCACAAAAGAAGTCTAACACACACACACACACAACCCCATCCTTGCAGCCACAAACCCCTCCCAGCTCGACAGCAGCCTCCACCTCGGAGTGGAAGGACATTCCCACAGCCAAGATGGTGGCAGCCTCTTCCCTGAGGCTCCCCAGGCCACTTTGCCAACCCTCAAGATGGCTGCCCCACCCCCGGTTGAAAGGGGGAGGCGGAGGGTGCGTCACTTTCCCATCAGCCTTTCGGCAGCTGCAATCCGGATTGCGGGCAGCGCTCTCAGGCAGGGGCGGGGCGGCTGCCAGCCAGGACTCCCGGGCTTTCCGAGGGCAGGGCCAGAGCGATGGGCGCGAGGCCGCGGGGGGGCTCCGGGGAGGGAGGGGGGTGCTGAACGGGGGTGCAGCGGGCGAGCTGGCGACCGGCCCTGCCGCGTCACCCGGCCGGAGAGGAGGGAAAGCGGGGAGATGTGCAGCCGAGGGCGACGGGGCTTTATTGTGGAGTTCTGGCGGGGGAGCCTTTGCAGGGCGCTCCGCTGATTCGGAGGATGTCCTGGGAGAAAGAGGCTCTCACGGGTTGCATCGGAGAGTTACGGGGCTGCGATGCCGGGGTAGAGGAGTCGCCGGGCGGGTGCAGATAAAATGGGGAATTCGGGGTCTCTTTGCCTGGCGGAGCTACGGGCGGAGGGGTAGCGCGACCGGGTTCGGAGGGAGAGCTAGATGGCATCATGTGGGATGCTCCCCATTTAGGGAGGTGGGCGACTCGGGGGCGAGGGTTTATTTTCCCCCTGCTGCAGTGGGGCTTGTGGGGGAGAGAAGGCGGGCCAATTTCTGATGTGCAAGAGGCCTTGGGGAAATATTTTTAATTAGCTCAGAAGAAGCAGCTGTTAATTGGGGTGCGGTAGTGGTCTCCAGAGGACGACCTGGTAATAGAAGGATGGAGGGCGGAGGACTAAGTGGATCTGTGGCGGATCCCTTTGAAGGCTTTTGTGGGTTAAAGGCTACATGGGCATAGAAATTCTTTCCTATGATGGGTTTATGATTCTGTAGAAGATAATCCTTTTCATTTAGGTGCCTGTGAACCATGCCAGCTTTGTCTGTGAAAAATTAGGACTTTGAAAAGAGAGATTCCTCCAAATTTGACTTTAAAATGGGAGCACCCTGTTATATTTTTTTGAGCTGCTGATATCTCATATAATGCTTCATGTTAATTTAAATGGAGTGGAGGTTTTGTAGGTTATTCAATTTATTCTCTTAATTTTATCTGGATATCAAAGACACTATATTGATTCCTATGTAAATATACTACTTATATGATTGTATTGTATGTTGATGTTTTTTGATAGAAGTTACCTTTGAGTAGCTGGTTAACTTTTAGTCAGGTTGATTGTAAGCATAAAGTGATTTATTATTGTTGAAATTGTACCCCTCCTATTCCATTATATTCAATCTGGGAAAGATATAGAGACTTCATAACTCTTCGCTTCCCATTAATTATAAGAATTTGATTGCAGAAACTTTATTTACAGTCCTGAGACATTGCTTTTCTTGTTCCGGGAAAATATTGCTGTTGTGTGGAAGTGTGTGGGAAAGAAGCTGTGGATACTCTCAGGAGATACCAAGTTTGAATAATAGATCTTAGGCTGTAAGATTTTGGGGTGGAACTATATAAAGAGAAATCCTGTTCACTTGCAGGATTACGCATCTGATTATTTAAAAGTCCTACTAAACTACTGAAAGAAGCAATACTCCAATGTCAACATTCAACAGGGTAACTTCCTTTCAAACGGTGTTGTTAAGTACTGGAGCAAATCTTATCAGGTTTTTTTAGGAATAACATTCAGAAAGAGAGTGGTGGGTTTTTCCACCCTTCAATGTTCCCCCAAGCCATGTCTGCTTTTGGGGATGCCCATGAATGGTATATGGGAGCTCTGAGTCGGCAGGAAGCAGCTGCATGTCTCCAGGGACACCGTCATGGAACCTTTCTGGTACGGGACAGTACTACATGCCCTGGTGACTACGTGCTCTCCGTCAGTGAAAACTCCAAGGTGATTTCTCTATAATCCTATTATCTGGTGGAGAAAAAGGAATGTGGAGGTGGAAAAGGCTCTGTTGGAGAGTTAACAGGGAGTTCCTGATGCATTGAGGAGTATGACTTTTAGATGTGTGAACTTTAGTGTCCAGAATACTTAGCACTGGGGCATCTGGGATTTGAAGTTCACGCATCTAGAGGACATCCCAGTTGGGGAAGGTTGATTGTTCTTTCCTATGAATCTGATGAAGGTTTGGGATAGCAAGCTTATGCTTCTTTGCCATTCTGTCTCTTTCAGGTGTCACACTACATCATAAACAGTCTCCCTGGGCGTCTACGGATTGGGGAGCATGAGTTTGATGGTTTTCCAGCTCTTTTAGACTTCTACCGCCTGCATTACCTGGACACTACTACCCTGGTAGCCCCCATGGGACGGGTTGTAGCCCCTTCCTCTGCCCAGCCACCTCCTGCTGGCGAGTGGGTCCGTGCCCTCTATGACTTTGTTGGCCGTGACCAGGAAGACCTTCCCTTCACCAAAGGGGAGCCTTTGCGAGTTTTGGCCAAGCCAGAAGAGCAGTGGTGGACAGCTCAGCGTGCCGATGGGCGTGTGGGTATGATACCTGTGCCATATGTCCAGCCTTGTCCATATGCTCATCCCAGCAGCCATGGCGCCCCCCGACATGCTCCTGTAATAGCCAGAGCAGTGCAGCGAAGGGTGCCTGGTGCCAGTGACAAAACAGCATTGGCCTTTGAGGCAAGTCACCAAAACAATAGAAATAAATGCTTTAAATACTGACCAGATAATCTTGATTATGGACGGTGGTGGGGTGAACAAATATCTGGTTATTGTGTGCATATGTGAATGGATGAGTTGGGGATTTATGACCAGTAGCAGTGATGCTGTAGATTAATGCTGAATATTGAGCAATGTTTCTTTTGTTGCCAGGAGGCATGGGATAATGGCCTGCCTCCTCTTTACCTCTAGAAGTTATAATAATGTTGTCAGAAAAAAAATGCAAAATATGCTGATGGGAGGATTATTCAGCAAAATGTTGGATAGTTGTAGAGCAACTTTGGTGGTGGAAGAAAAAGGCAACATTAGGGGTATGAAAAGAGAAGGTGGGAGGGCTGTGCAGGATACAGACTTCTATCCATGCTCTTACTGAGTCCATTGCAATTCTCAAGCTATTTCATGGGACCAGGGGGATGTGCAGGGAGGGGAGCTTAAAAATCATAATAAACTGAAAATGCTTGGATTCTGTCATACCTAGCAATCCAGTTCCTTCATCCTAGTATTTCTGCAAATTGGTAATGTGGTAGCCTTGAACCTATTCCTCATTTGAGATGACAGCTAAAGGAAGGTAAAAAACTTCATCTGTCAGGTGTTGGGGAAAATAGGTCATTCTTCACCAGCTTGATGCCCAACAGTTGACACGACTGTTGTGGGAGTTGTTTGGCTGTGTGTTCCACGAGTTATAGTTCCAGCACAGAAGTTGGAAAAGGTTGAGATACTGAGAAAGGTGGGTGGTCTTCTGATCTTGGTTTTGTGTCTTGTGATACTCCACAGGTGGGTGATCTGATTGCAGTCACCAAGATGAATGTCAACGGCCAATGGGAGGGAGAGCTGAATGGGCGCCGTGGGCACTTCCCCTTCACCCATGTCAAAGTCCTAGACTCTGAGGAAGCCAGTTGAACACCCAATGGATCACTTGAACTGCTGCTGTCCCTGACAGGATCATAATGCTCTGAATTCTGACCCATCTCTTTGGACTTCATGAACCTTTTGACATGAACTTTGAATTTTGACCTCCTCAATAGGCTCTTTTGATGATCCAGCTCAGTTCCTTGGATATGGGCTCTTTGACCTCCTCAACTTAGGAAGACTGCTCCTTGATAACATTATTCTTAAATGCTATTGTAGTTGATTTGATATACTTTGACTTTTCTGGGCTTGTTCATTTTTGCTTCCTAAGAACTCTACTGCTTTGGCCTTGTGATTTTCAATTATATGCCCTTGAATTTGCTTAGTTTGCATACTATGACCTATGAAACAAGAAGCTCTGAGCTTTGATGAGCAAACCCTTGCCCTCTTGTTTTCCTTGGGCCTTGCTTGGCTTTGACCAGAAAAACAGAACTCTGCCACTTCTTATAAGAACCCTGCTCGACTTGTTGTCTGTTCCAAAACTGCCTTGTTAATTAAAGTTTCCTGCTGATTATTTCTCAGCTGCTATGGACTCTTTCTGGGGAGGGGCTGGAGGATGAATCTGGGAAAAGAGTAGCAGTGCTGCCATGGTAACTAACATCACAACCCAGGCCTTGCAGGTTGCCATGGTGAGCTGGATCATAGCCTATTGCTGCAGATAAGCTGAAGATTGCAGCAATAAGCATCACAGGTGTGGTTTGGGGCCTCTTGATCTCCACCTGGTGTTCCAGCAAGCCTGCCTTTCCATGCATAGGAATAGTTCCTCCTCCTCATTGGTGCAGTATTTTTCCTTACTAAATTATAAGCAAATGTACTGGAGCTCATGACCCTCTGCTTAGTTCTTTTTTTCCCTAAACCACTATTTCTCAACCTTGGCAACTTTAAGGTGTGTGGACGTCAACTCCCTGCTCCCTGCTGGCTGGGGAATTCTGGGAGTGGAAGTCCACGCATCTTAAAGTTGCCAAGTTTGAAAAACACTGCCCTAGAGTCTCAGCTTCCTTATTTTGATGCATTCTGTGACAACATACATGGTATATTCAAAATTCACAGTGTCCTACAACAACCTTCCCCAACTTGGTGCCTTCCAGGTACCGGACCACAATTCCCAGAATGACTGCAGTGATCACTCCAATTCACCTGGCTGGGGAAAGCTGTGTCATGCACACCTTAGTATTTAGAAACTAGATTGATCTGATGCATTGTGATAGATTTATGAGTTCTTTGATATAAAACAAATACATGCAAAGGTGTGTTAGAGGACAGTGGCAATTTAATCATGTGGTTAGGATTTTTTCTAAATTCCTCTAGGTATCTAAAAATGTAAGTTGGTGGCAGGCATTTTCTGGGGATTGAGATATGCTTTTAACATTTTAAAAGGGGCCCAAGGGCCCACAGCGGACTTATACTTAATTCTCCTGGGGTATCTGGCTCAATATGATAGAAAACCTAATTCCAAGAGTCATAGAAAAGCGCTTGGGCTGTATGTAATCCTGAGACCTCAAGTTACCCACCTCTAATATATATACTGTATATTAGAATCACTGAAGCACAGCATTCTTCATCAAAGTTTTTAAACCACTCAGTTCCTAATTTGCGATTTCTCCTAGTGCCAACATTTGTATCTTAGTAATTTCTATCCTTTGTCCATAGTTTCTAAACAAATGGGAATGAATCAGATCCTATCACCGTCATGACAACCCTATCGATATTTGATGACTACTCTTGGATCTCTCCTTAATAATATTTCCACTTAAGACTGTACATTTTGGCCTGTTAAATCTCTATACCAGTGTTTCTCAACCTTGGCGACTTGAAGATGTGTGGACTTCCACTCCCAGAATTCCCCAGCCAGGAGCAGGGAGTTGAAGTCCACACATCTTCAAGTCACCAAGGTTGAGAAACATTGCTCTATATAATACTCAAAGACAAATCATTGCAGACTTGCTATTATCAAAGATTGGGTTCACCCATCATACTATTCCATTGGTCAACTATAGTTTCTTAAATAAACCATTGGGGTTGTGTTAATACACAGTGCTAAGCCATTCACCATGGTTTATAAATTGCAATGACTTGCATATAGCACTAAACCATACTGTGATTTGTTTGCTTTAGGATTATGGTTCAGTAAGTTGTGTAAAAAATACCTGTGACAATTTAAAATATTACCAAATTATCACAGAAGCTTCTATAGGTCGTGATCCACTCATCCAACAGATCCATGAGGTGAAAACTTTATAGATATAATATGCTAGTCTTTAAAATCTCTCAAGACTATACAATCTTTTTGTGGCTAAATTGACTGCCCACAAGGAAATATCTTGCTCATGTTTACACTTGCCTCACCCAGAGGCATGCTTATGCAATGTAAAATGAGAGTACTTATTTTTCCTTCTGGCAAACATTGCAGGATGCGTTTCTGTCCACCTCATGCTAATGAAATGGTTGCTAAAAACCATTCATCTGCTTTATAACTACTGTAGTGCAGCCATTTCCTTCTGTCTTAATAATTCTGGGGTGGGGGGAGAGTGTGTGTGATTCCTAGTCCTTATTAATAGCTGGGATCTTGCAAAGCCATGGTTTGTTTTAATAAAAGCTTGTTGGATAACCACAACAGATTCAGATACAATCCTAGTCTAGCACACATGGCTGATAAATTACAAGGGCTGGATTCATACGATGTCCTATGCTGAAAACAAATTATTCACCTAGTGGCTTAGTCTAAGTGATAAACCCTGACAAAATTAGTTTGTGATTTGTACTACAGAGCATTCTGTGTTCTAATTGCACAATAGTTTTATCAGAATCCTACACAAGACTCTGCAAATTTATCCGTTCTCTGGAACCGTTCCCCAGGAGAAACTGATGCAAACTCATGGGATGAGAGGAGAAATTGATGCACTCGAGATGAGCAAGGAGCAGCAAAGTCCAAAAATAAGGCCAAGTGATGCGTGCTGCTTAGTATGTCTCAGAAGCAGCCTTAGTTACTAGAAGGGACTACAGGTCTCAAATTGCACCTAAATGTCTGGCAACCCTTATCCCCAGTTCTGAAACTGAAAACTGAAATCTCTGATCTATTTCCTGTCCACCGGTGATGGTTTGTCTTCACCCCTTGGGCCTACAGTGAAAAAACTCTTCTCGGATTCTTCTGTGCCTGGCCTTCTTGTTGCGTTGTGGTTGGCAGTCTTGACCCGTTTAACCCTGGTTAAAAAATGGTGGTTTAAAAAATGCTGTTTCTCCCAGGGGACAGTAGGTGGCATTGAGCACCTTGGCTTCCCGGCCCGGGGGCAGAAACCGAAATCCAGCAGACATCGAAGGGAGAAGGCGACTTGGTTAAGAGAGGGTGGCGCCGCCGTTGAAGCCTTTTCCGGATTGCAGGGAGAGGGACGAAGAACTCGGGACAGTTGGCTCTGCTAAACAAGCATCTCTGCGCGGCTGGGCTTAGAGGGGGCCAAGTGGGAAGGGGGCCCAGAAGCGGAAAGTGTGTTGCGACTGCGACTTCGTAGCGGCGCCCCCGTGGCGGGGGAAGGCTGGCCCTCGGCTCTCTCACCCCCTCGCCCCGTGACCCGCTCGCCGTTCCTTGCTCTCCGGCGAATGTCAAGAGCCTCGTGTTTCACCTGCTAAGGTCCCCGAGCCTATATTTAGCCTGCCCTGCAAAAGGTCAGGGGTTGGGGAGAAGGTTAGGCCGGCCCCGCCCAGTCACTGCTCCCTCTTTTATAGCCCTCGTCCCGTCGTTGCCTCTTGCCAGTCAGCGAGCGCCCTCCGGAGCTGCCGTGTCTCGCCAGAGTCCCCTGCTGTACCCACGGTACGGGGGAGAAGATGGAGGAAAGGAGAAAGCCAGGGCTTTCAGAAAGAGTTTAGTTTGAGGTGGGGGCGAGGTGGGGGCGAGGAGAGGCTGGCAAGAGAGAATTCGGCTTTGTGCCGGCTTTTCTCTCCGTAGGAATGAGCCGGAGGGGAGGGGAAGGGGAGGGGAGGGGAGGGAAGGGAGGGGGGAGAGCGAAGTTGCACCGGCCGCTCCGGTTTCCATGGGGGAGGGAGGTTGCATGGCTGTGGTGGGAAAATGGTAGCGTCATTGAGTGGGTTAGCGGATGCATTGTGTGACTAAGTTCTTCCCAGCTCAAAACTATCCGTACTCTTATTCTGATTATCTTTTTAAACAGATGCCCCAAAATGGAGAGTGAATTTCTATTTTCTGTTACGTTTTGAAAGCCAGATCTCTTTCAATTTTCTGAGCCATTCATCCATCCATCCCCTCAAGGCCTTTAGATACTGTAATTGTGTGTGGGAGTGGGTGTGCACGCCTTATTCCTTTGCTGTCTATTTGAGAAGACTTAAATTCCAATCCTGTTTGCTATCAGGTTTCTGAGCCTGATGTTTGTTGTTGGCTCATGGTACCATGTATTATCTAAGACAGTTGTTTCTTCCTTTTGACTGCTATGACTTGCAAAAAGTGCACGGTTTGCTGCTGGTCTGAAGAAACACTGCCCACACAATTTCCTGCTCGATCATGAAAGTGTGTGTCTGTGTTTTCTCTTTATTCATGTGAGGTATCTAATCTTTTTCTCTCCAAATGTGTGTCACTTTGCAACATAAGTCAACAAATCTGTAGCCGTGCTATTTTGCACTTTCTCTTTTTTTCATGGCTCCTAACTATCTTACTGTTTTACCTGTGTAGGATGGTTTTCATGAGCGATCTTTCAAATTGCTCTTTGTAGAGCATCTGTAACAGTTGCAAAAAATCTCTGTTGGGCTGAACATATACCATTGAAATAGATAAGGACAATTGATTTCACAGTCTAAGCATGTCCATGCCTGGATTCAACCTATTAAATGTAACGTATAATTTAATTTTAAAAATATGCACGTGACTTTCTATTCTGCATTAAAAATCTATTAATGTTCCAGATTAAATATATATTTTATATCACTTGTGAAAATGATTCATAAAAATGTGAGAAAGCCTTTGTCTTGGCTTGCTAGACCACTATGCTAAATGCTTTGCAACAGATTCTTGGGAATGATCTGTGTGGCTTTTATAGGCTTTGCTATAGCAGGACAATCGGGAATAGTTTTGCATAAGAAGTTGGGCAGGCTAACTCCATTCTCTGGTTATCCTTGTGTTCCTGTCACGGTCTTGGAGTAAAACTCTGTACCGTAGTTTGTTGCACACAATCTTAGGACAACTTAAAAACTTTATTGTGTTACATGTTTTTGGTGCCAGAGTCCATTTCATTCAGATGATGAAACTGCTTCTATTTAATGAAACGTTAGCAGAATATGTCTGCCACAAGACTCTTTGCTAAGGAGAATGGTGAAGAACTTGATGTTCTTACCAGTCTCCATAGAAGCTCTTTTTAACCTGGAGATGAATGCATTGAATAAAATACAGAGAAAATGTTTTCCCCCATTGCTCTTACTTTGGAACCCCCCCCCCTTTTAAGCACTGGAGAACTCAGCTGTTCACACTCTTGCTTAAGCCAAGCTATGGGAGGAACTTTGGGGGATGGGAGCAGTGAGTCAAGTTACTAGGTTTCATAAATCCTGAACCATTGTAGAAAATATTACAACATTGTAGGTTGGCCTACCAGCTGACCTCTCTTTTCTGCATCTATTAACATGTCTGATCTACAGCAATCCAAAAAATGAGAAGAATGGTGGGAAAAGCATTCAATACCATTATCTGTCCTTCAGATGTTAAAGGCAGAAGAACCGTTGTAGGGCAAAGATATGGCAGATTCCACAGCAGCTGTCTCCAAGAGTTGCATCTGTTCAAGAATTATCCTTCAGTTTTGACAGGGCTACAGAAAGAGCCATACAGTGGCAGGGGGAAAAAGGAGGGGGCTTCCCACTCTATCCCCTATCGCTTGCTACGTGAGATCCTGCACAAAGCCAGAGGCTCAGCAGTTACCGTAATCATCCCCAAAGAAGCCCACTGTGTATTCAGTCTGGCTTAGGCTACCATGGAAGTTGTAGGTAGGGTTTAGGAAATTCAGGCAAGACGAGTGAGATGTTGTTACACAGGGGCCTAGTCTTTGCTCTCCTGTCATAAATCAAACAGTGGTGCCTCTCACCTCCTAGGCCAGTGTTGTCCAAACTTGGCCACTTTAAGATGAGTGGACTTCAACTCCCAGAATTCCTGAGCCAGCCATGCTGGTTGGGGAATTCTGGGAGTTGAAGTCCACTCATCTTAAAGTGGCCAAGTTTGGACAACACTGGCCTAGGCACTGGGACATTAGATAACTCACTAGGAGTGCTGCTTTCCGCTAGGGTGGATGCATTGTTACATTATTTCTGCTCCATTTGCTGTTTCCTTTAACAACTGAGCTCACTCCAGAATAATAGCCAGCACTCTGTTGCAAGACTAGTCAGCAGTTGTCCCTTGAATATTCTGCCTGGAAACCTCTAGGGATATATACATTTATGTATGGTCCTTACTCTGGAGTAATTAGTAGGTTGTGCTACTGAATTACTACATATATTCAGTAAGCAAATTGGGAAAATGCATTAGAGTCATTACAGTAGTATGATTGTGTTCGTATAATTAATGGATGGGTTGCACTTAAGGCTTCTTTAGGTACAATTGAAATCTCCTCCCCTACAGGACACACCTGGCTCCTAAAATGTGTGGTTTAATCTCAAATAAATGTGTTTTTGCTTTTGAGTAAGAAAGTCTTTTGCCAGCCGCTTGCTGTATTTCTTCAAACAGTACAAACCAACATAGGTTCTGTGAAGAAACTCTGGTTCAAGTTAAGCTACTGTTGAGATTCAAATGTGTTCCTTTTTAAAATATTTAAAACTCAATAGATTGGGTGACAAAGTTTTGGTTGTGTTAATCTGTCACTGACCCATGATCAAGTAACCATGTTTTGAGGAATTAACATAATACTGTATTTTAGCTTCACACAACACACTAATAATTAATTACAGGAGCTGAGTTGGCACAACACAGAAGGCCAGTTGATGGTTCATTGTGTTGTGGGAACGTAGCCTGGGAATAAATATACTTCTGCCCTTCTGCTTGCCAGTGTTAGGTTCTTGGAATTAGCGCTGCTAGATTGGTATAGAACTTATCACTTGAGCTTATCTTATTTAAAAAAAAATCCTAACACTCTGTGGTTTCATCCTGCTGAGCCACTGTTTCCTTGCATTAACTAAATGCTGAAACTTTCCTACTGTTCAGAACCCCTCCATATGATCTTGCCTCTAATTATCTATAGCGCTGATCCTGAAGATAAAAAGATCCATGGAGGACTGAGCCAAAGGCTTGTCTAATTCAGCATCCTATTCCCATTACGGCTCATCCGTACCAGAGGGAGGTTCACAAATAGGACTGGAGGGCAACCTCATCTCCCGCCCATCTTCCCTAGCCACTGGCACTGGGGATTTCCAGATTGGCAGCCATTGCCAAATCTTGTGCCAGGAAGTTCCACCACTGAATGAGGTGGAAAGGGTTTGAAGTGGTTCATCTGGTGATTCCAAACTGAGCTGCCTCTGCTGAAGTGTTTCAGCTTGCAAGGCTTTGGCAGATGTGGTGGTCATCCAATTTTCTGGGATTTTTTCACCCAGTCTGTACATTTAGGGCCTTGTTTCTTCATGTTCCTGCTTCCATCTTATCACTTCCATTGCACTTTGCTATCCATATATGCCCAGGGCATTCTTTTTGGTAGCTAAGCTCCAGCGCTCATGGGGGGGAGCAGGGGGCAAGTTCCAGAAATAGTAATGTGTCCTTCAGAAAAGGACAGAAGAGCTGAAGGAAGAGATATCAGATTTCCCCTTGAAAGGTCAGTACTGAAACTGAAGTTGGAGAGGATGTTAAAGGGGGAAAAAAAACCAGGCACCACTAAGTTGATGTATTCCACTTTCTGTTTAGAGTATAGTATGCACCTGCTCTCTCCGGAGCAAGAAGGGTGCAGCGGTTACGTCTGATTCCTTCACGCTCTTTAACTGCCCACCATACTATTAAGCAAGATAACTGAAGAGGGGATTGCTCTATCTCTTCATTGCCAATACCGTGCATGGAGATTCCAGTCCAGGCTTCCCTTGCGATTAGGAAACCAGATCTTATTGACTCTGTGATGTTTACTGCTGAGATTATGCAGCAGTAGCCTTTTTGCACAATCACGGCGAAGCCATGGGAATTATACCCTGCTCCCCTTTCCATGCGAGACTCAGCAGAACAATTCACCTACATTACGCTTCGTTTCCTTGTATTTTTAAAAAAAACAAAAAAACTGCTCTGATTCGGGGAAAGAACTCGGGCCCTTTAAGTCTCCTCCCTCCCCCCAACCCTAATGAGTCAACTTCTCACCCTTTTCCGCCTAAGTTACGTGACGTTCGATTTTGGAACGGTGGGGTTGTGTGCGTTCCATTCGAGCTCTTCACTTGGGTTTCGGGCGTTCCAGCCATCTGTAGCCGCTGCTACTGCTTCCCCGCGCGCACGCGTTAGTCTTTTCCGAAGGAAGAGAGCGGTGAGCCATCTTGATTTGGGAGAGGGGGAGGGGAACAACGAGCAATGCTGCAGGGTCTGACTGGGGAGCAGTTCTAATTTCTCTCCCTATTTCCAAAACGAGATTCTTGCATTTTTTAAAAATGAGAACTAAAATATGCTGAAGTGGGGGCGGGGGAGAGAGAAAGCACGGGGGGAGCAGGAGCAGGAGATGAAGTCACGTGGCAAAGTTTAATCTGTAACTGTTGCGCTGGAGAATTAAGGGATGAGGGCTTTTTCGTTTCCTCCCGCTTGAAAAAGTTTACAGTATAATTCCCAACTTTAAGAGTTCAAATTCTGCGCCCCCATCCCCAATCCCGTTTTCCAAACTCATATTTTGGAGGTTTTTTTCTTTTTAAAAAATTCTACAATAGTTTGAAGACGGAAAGATGAAACTAGATGGAAGATTACAGGCTATCCCAGAAAATTGGGGTTGGGGAAGCTGAGAATGGGAATAAAAGAATAATTTCCTCTGTCCTTGAATTGTCCTTGACTCTGGGTTAATCTTACCCTCTATAGGAGAACTTCTCTTAATGTTCTTGTTTTTAATTGGGGGATCCCTTTCACCTAGATGGAAGTCCTCTGATCTCTATGGTAACCCGTTCTCTGTCTCTGTAGAAACATTTGGTTGTTCATCAGGGACAGATGGATGGCTGTGTTGCAGTGGGAAGGAACAAGGAGACCTCGTCATAAATGGCCAGTTATGTAAACCATTACAGTAGTTGGAGCAGATATAGTCGCTCAGGATGAATGAATATATTCTAGGTGTTCCTTCCCTAGCAAGGAAACCCTCCAGAGATGTTGCACTACCATTTTTATCATCCTGTGCTTATGCTGGGTAGCAATGATAGGGTTGCAGTCCAACCTACCTGTAGATTTCTAGCAAAAATCGATAAAGCACAGAAAATCTTCGTCTTTTCCTCAAATGTATTTTGAGTTATCATTTGGGACTTTAAATTGTTGCTACTGCTATGCTTTTGGGAATTCAGAAAGGCGTGCAGGTCTCCCTGCTGATTATCCTTGAGCTACAGGACCTTGTTACCAAGCCATTAACACTTCCTTGCCTCCTCTAGTTTAGTCATTCAAGATGCCTCACCAATACCCAGCCTTGACCCCAGAGCAGAAGAAGGAGCTGTCAGAGATTGCTCTCCGCATTGTGGCAACTGGCAAAGGCATCCTAGCAGCTGATGAATCTACTGGTAAGAGCTGAAGGTGCAGATTGAGAGGTGTTGGGTTGGTGTTGAGAAGGCAGTGAAAAAAGAATGAAGGGCAGGACTTGGAAAGGCCTGCAGGTCCCAAATTGAGCATTTGACACAAATATCTGCTTTGTCTTTTGCCTCTTAGGCAGTATTGCCAAACGCCTGCAGTCCATTGGCACCGAAAACACAGAAGAAAACCGCCGCTTCTACAGGCAACTGCTGTTCACTGCAGATGATCGTGTCAACCCTTGCATTGGTGGTGTGATCCTCTTCCATGAGACCATGTACCAAAAAGCTGATGATGGACGTCTCTTCACCAAGGTCATTAAGGACAAAGGTGCCGTTGTTGGCATCAAGGTAAGCATCTTGGTATCTGTCTGCTGCGTGTTAATTAGAGGTTTGCAAAACCTAACATTCTGGAAATGGAACCTTCTGAACAACTCTGGAATATAGTCCAGAGAACAAAACATTAGATTTTACACACACCTAATTTTCTTGACTAAATTTGCATAAGAAAAATAATGGTGATGGGTGCTAATATTCATTTGTTCCCATTGAATTCTTTGGATGGAGATGAGTGGAGTTGTAGTCCAAGATATAGGAGGCCACTGGATTGGAGAAAGTGGATTTAGATAGTCTCTCTCATAACATGTCTAGATACTGCCTCTGAAGAAGCGTTCTATGTACGAAGGCAGAATACTTCATCTAACATGTCCTCTGCCATCTGCAACTTTTATAATTAACTGTATTGAACATAATTCACTTTTTTCCTTTTCACTTTTTTAACGATAGACAGGAAGTTTTTTTGATACACTGACTGGAATCTTTTTTAACATGCTTAATGGGAAACCAACAAAGGAGGCGAGAAATGGTGGCTACAAAGTTGTTTGCTATTGGAACAGGAGATTGACAACACTGTAACAAATATTCAGGGTAGCCCCTGTATAATCTTTTCATTTGGATCAGTTATTGTTTCCTATTTCTAAATTCAGTTAATTTGATAGATTATAGAATTCCAAGTACTTACATACTTTCTGAAAGCATATAAGTATTTGGAATTTTTTTCCTATATTTTATATTACATTACATTACATTTATTACAATATTTCTTAAAAACACGGCATATACTGTAATCCATGGAAGGAACCTGTGCAAACTGGATGAATTTTAACATTATAGAAGCAGAAAATACACAGCTGATTTTATATATATATATGTTTATATTTCTGCACTAATCACTATTGGAAACTAGGAGTGTATCGATGAAAATGGAGTGATCAGTCATTGGTTGGACAAATTTTTCTCCCTTTCTTCCCTCTGTGCAGGTTGACAAAGGTGTTGTCCCTCTTGCAGGGACTAATGGAGAGACCACCACCCAGGGTGAGTAAATATGCATGTGCAGATTATGAGAGGTAGCCAACATAATGGAGTAAATCTGGATTCGGGTAGCAGTTGGAGGTGCAAGTTGAGGCATTCAAAGAAGTTTATTCTTACAATCGTTTTCTAACTATGTAGGTCTGGATGGCTTGTCTGAACGCTGCGCCCAGTACAAGAAGGATGGTGCTGACTTTGCCAAGTGGCGCTGTGTCTTGAAGATCACTCCAACCACCCCTTCCGGACTGGCCATAATAGAGAATGCCAATGTGCTTGCTCGTTACGCCAGCATCTGCCAGCAGGTTGGGTGCCCAGTATTATTAGGAGAGAGATACTGGCTCTCATTGGACAGGAGGCCACTTTCTCTGCTGTAATGATGACCTATGTACCCACTGATGCCATTTAATGGAGGGAAAGCATTATGATGTGGCAAATGCAATTCATGGAACAGAGCCCAAGTTTGATCTTTCATTAAAAATTCTTGGCCGGCTGGGTTGGTAGACAGGCTGGGCTTCAGTTAGCTTGATATAGCTCTGTTGGGCAGAGCTCCTTAAATTAATGTCACCGTTTAGCTGCCAAGTGTGTCTCAGGAGGGTAGTGTTGAAATAGCTCTTTTGTATTCTTCTGTCACCAAAAATGTTCTGGGCAATTTTGCAAGGACATTCAATGTCCTTTTGCTGGTGGACTTAGATATGTGACTGCAGATTTTCCCTAGGATGTACTTCAGCAAACATCCCCAAACATATTATGCTTCATCACCTACAATTTCACAGCCAGTATGGCAAGATTGGAGAAGGATAAGAGTTTGGGTTTATTCTCCTGAAAAACAGATGGGTATTTAAGACAGGGGTTGTAATCTGTAAACCCCCATGTTTCAGATTTTTTCCAAAAGTTGCTATCTATCTGTAATTTTTAATAGGAGGAGGAGAAAATGTAATACATGGGGAACAATCATATTTCCTTTATTTATTAAATTTATATTCTACCTTTTTGCTTGGGTAATTAAAAACAACACAGCTAATTTGAAAATCAATGTATTATTTAAAGTGATTTTCTAAAGAGAGTGAGCGGGGTGGGGGAGGGCCCAACAAGTTTCTCAAGAGCAAAGTAGCTCTTGTCTCTCCAGCACAGCACACAACAGAAGGAAGGCATGCAGTTCTTAATGGCCAATAGATTTGCAAGAAGAGGGGGACTGTACTTCAGGCAGTCAAGCCCTCAGCCATTTAGGGATTAATACCAGCAGCTTAAAAAGTGCCTAGGAAGTGACTGGCAGCTGGGGTAGTGCTGCACACTATTCCAAAACTGAATACAGCCCATGGCCTGAAAAGGGTTGCACGTTCCTGGTTTCTGAAATGTGTGTTTTTTGGGGGGTATTTTCTGCATTATCAATTTGGGGTTCTAGCCATTGACTGCTCTTCTTTCCCTGAACTGCAGAATGGAATTGTTCCTATTGTGGAACCAGAGATCCTTCCCGATGGTGACCATGATCTTAAACGCTGCCAGTATGTGACAGAGACGGTGAGGATGGGGAGGGGCTCCTTAATGGATCCAGGTGGGGTGCAGCAGGTGTGGGTGGAAAGGTCTTTTGCATACCTCGTGACTGGAAATGTAGGCTCCTAATGCAACTAAGAATTGTTTTGACAATGGAAGTCAGAAATTATTTATTTCTTGACTTGTGCTGTGGACAGGTTCTGGCTGCTGTATACAAGGCCTTAAGTGATCATCATGTCTACCTGGAGGGGACCCTGCTCAAACCAAACATGGTGACACCTGGACATGCCTGTACCACCAAATACGCCGCTGAAGAAATTGCTTTTGCCACCGTTACTGCCCTGCGCCGCAACGTCCCTCCAGCAGTGCCTGGTAAGAAAAAGCAAGCTTCTAACCCCCCAATTTTATGCCTGTCTCTTTATCTTGTAGGTGAGTCTTGTAGATACATGCACAACCATGGAAAATTACTTGTGTGTGTTTTGGGCTTCTCTGTTGCATTTGATAATAATAAAAATTATTAGTATGTTAGTCTTCTCCAATTTGCTGTTCTTCAGTTGTGTTGGGATGGTGGTTCTGGAATTCTGGGAATTGCAGATGCCACACATCCAGGTGGAGAAGACTGCCCTGAGAGATTATTGATGGTACTTTATATCATGCAAAGAGTGGAAGTGGTTTGTTCGCTACTGTGTTCCTACGGTAATGCATTGGACTTGGGAAACTGCTACCCCAGCCTTGTTTACCCTGGGGGTCTTTTCAGTCTGGGGGGCTTCTTCACTTTGTAAGTGTAGACAAACTGCACTCTGTCCATGGAACTGGAATCTTTTTCTTGAAGGGTGAGGGAACATGGTGGGAAGAGAGCAAGAATCCTTAAATTTCTCTTCCTGGATTTCTCAATGTTGAATTTCCCCATGAAAGCAATTCCTCTTCTTCTTAAACCCATTTTTCACAGACCTTAAATCCATGTTTGGCCTTTGCCTGGGCTACTCACATTCTTCTTGTGGTCACAGGCATCACCTTCCTGTCTGGAGGTCAAAGTGAGGAAGAGGCTTCCATCAATTTGAATGCCATCAACAAGTGCCCTCTGCACAAGCCATGGGCCTTGACCTTCTCTTATGGTCGTGCACTGCAAGCTTCTGCCCTCAAGGCCTGGAGTGGTAAGAAAGAAAACCTCAAGAATGCCCAGGAGGAATACATCAAGCGTGCTTTGGTATGTTTGACCTAACAGGTTTAGCAGTTCAAGGCAAAGGGCTGGGATCTGCTGGGTGTTTGTGTTTGTCTTCAGTTGTTTAAGAGTTCAAGAGTAAACCATGGGGGTGAGAGTAAAAAAGATTCAGTTTCCCAAAAAGTTAAGCACAGAGTTTTAGACATATTTTTTAATTAATATGAGGACAAGAACTTTGGCTAAGTGAAAAAGCAGAATGTGAAACAACTTTAGTGGGAATGATCTCTTATTTTTTGTTGTTGCATATCATGCTGGCAGTCACACTTTTCCAGAAGCCTTTTGGGGAAAAGAGATGGAAAGTGGGAGGAGAGGTCTTGTATTTGCCAGTGATTTGTGCCACAAAAGATGGAAAGCTAGATTCCTTGTTATTCTTTGTCTCCTCTCAGCAAGAGAAAGTTCACTTTGACAGCTGCTCTGTTTCTGCTGTGGCTGTCTGGGAGCCCAATAAGCTAGGGAAAGCGAAGCATGCCGTTTCTGTTTTTGACCTGGGACCAATCCTACTCCTGTTACAATGACTTTTTTCCCCTTACAGGCCAACAGCCTTGCCTGTCAAGGTAAATACGTTGCATCTGGCCAAACGGGAGCAGCTGCCAGCGAATCTCTCTTTGTTTCCAACCATGCTTATTAAAAATCAGGGGCTTGGCTACATTGTCTGCTCTCTCTTGTTGCTATATTGTGCCTGAGCTACTGTGGTGTCTGCTGTCTGTTTTTCACCTGTCCCCTCTTTTCCCCACCCTCACTTTTCTTTTTTGCCGACTTCTCGTGTAAGAGAAAGATGTAAATCTTGTCTTGCCATGAAAAACCTAGAGGTCCTGGCTTATTCCTTTCTCTAACACATCCCCACCACCATCTTCGTATGTGAAATCCAGCTTCTTCTGGTGAATGACACTCCTGGTTTGTGGCCAAACATCAAAATGTCTCTGGAGCAGGGACGTCGCAGACCTCTTGAAATAAAAGTCTATTTAAACATTCCAAGTGCCTCTTTTCTGTCCCTCTGCAAAATTTATGTAAAGTGACTGCTTTCTCTATTACTCCAGTTAGGAGCTGTCTTTTTCCAGTTGTGTTCCATTAACCCACAACTAGTCCTGTCATTAGGCAGAAGGAAATAGGCTCTTTGGTTCTCCATTTCTTCCTTCAATCGTTTGTAGTTATGTTTTCTGTACACCCCACTCTTTTGTTTGGGTCCTAAGGCACACAACGTTCTGAAGAGGCTACCACCCTCTATTTCATTACTCCAATGAACCCCCTTAAGTGCACATAGAATGGCCCCTGCCAGGGTGAGTGATGGGAGGTGCTGTAGGCACAAGATAACATGGAAGGGAATGGCAGATTCTGCTTCAGTGATGGGTCATTTTGGCCATCGGCTCATAAAGCAGCTTTTTCTAGCTTAGTAAACCAAGACACCCTGAATTTGAACTTCTAGACTTCTCAACCAGCATTCTGGGAATTTATACTCCTGACATACCGAGAAGGCATTAAATTAGGGAAGGCTAATCCTAAACTCTGCCAGTTTAGAGCTCATCAAGCCCATTATGATCCAAGATCTAGGTGTTTTTTTTCCCTGTTGTGTGAACGTTTCCAAGAGATGTTTTGGTATTAACATCTCAGAGGTCGTTCAAATACGATTATAGGAAACACCTATTTCATAGTATGTGGGGGGAAAAGACTATTCCTTTAAACCTACAATTTTCTTCTGCTCTAGCAAAAAACCCAGTTGAACAGAAAGGGAAGTCAATTTCTTCAAATTTCATTTTTGATCACTTTTTTCCACAAATGGGAAGGTTGCCAGCAAAAGCTGCCCTGCTGGCTTTCCAAAGTCCTCGTGAGATCATGCCGCTGCTCAGTTTGCAGTAGTTTCCCCTTCCCTCCTTTCATTTTGTGTGGAAAAGTTCTGACCTCTGTCCCATCATTTCCTGCCCAGATGGGGCCAGTCAACATTCTGACAAAAAAGGGTGGAGCAGATAGAGACTAGAACTCTTGGGACATTAAAGAACTTACTGAGGTTTTTTCCCCCCTCATGAGAAACATTTACATTTCATTCACTAACTAGTTGGAGCTTGTTTTGCAGATGCTCTGGCCCTAAAATACCTGTCTAGATTTTATTGACCTCTTGGAAATGTCCACAATTGAAAAAGTAATAGTTACAAGTCTGTCCCAAAATCTTTTGGAAGCATGCTGATAATTATGCTCTAGAAATAATCTATTTCAAACAAGCCTGTTGTATTAGCCTGATAAATACATCATAACAAGAATTCCATAGAAGCCAATTGTATCATTACTTCTCCCATTCTGCCAAAAGGTACAAGTATAGGTTTGTAAGAAGGAGGTACCAAATGCAGTAAGAATTGTATGATACAGAACAGTAACTCCAGTTGGATTCATAATTAGGTAGAAGCGAATCTCATAAAAGAAGCAGTCTTTCTACCCCCACAATTAGACAAACTGGGCACAGGATTGAAATACTGTAAGCAAATAGTGGGTGGTTACCAACCCTTTTTTTCTGAAGAGAGGGCAATTTTAGGATTGGAAGCAATCTGACTCGACCTTCCTGTCTTAACTTGGGAAGACTTTCCATTCCTGTTCCAGTTACTCTGGGTTGTACACAGGTTAACATTTCAAAGCAGATGAGTGGGAAGAGCCAAAACACAATCTACTAGCCATATGTTTTCAATAGCATATATGGACAAGAGGGAAAGCAATCTGGTATAGTAAATTAAATGCTTAATAGCCAACACTACCACTCAGAATTTACACAGGGATCAACTGGAGAGTTACAACATCAGTGGAAGGTCAGGCACAGCACACTGATCAGTTTGGTAGGCCTGTGTCAAGGTATACAAGTTATTTAAGCATAGTGGTAAGTAACAAATGAGAAAGTATTAGTATTTATTGTAGATGGCTAGAATGGGAGGCTACGCTGATTTACACTTCCTGTTCACCAATTGGAATTGGAGTAGGTCTACAGGAAGAATCAATTTTTCACCTTTCTGAGGCTACAGATGAAATACAAAAACCTCTTATCACATTTTAGACTAGGAGATTGGATGTAGGAATGTGTTAATTACACCAGAGAGGATTTGGGCTATGTTTAGCTACATCAAAGGATTTCTTCTCTGGCAGCTGAGAAACTATGAGCTACGTGAAGTATGCTTGATAATAAGCTGTTTAGTGATCTGCAGTTTTTAAAGAATTAACCCTGGAGAATTGCTGTCTCACTTCTCAGTTCAGTTTTGAAAAAGATCATGAGTAATGTTGTCAAACTAGTCCAAATCATACTGGTCTGTTGAGTTGTAATCATCTTAGTCCTACATCAAGATTTTGAAAGGAATTGTATACGGAACAGAAACATAAAGAACAGGGGTGTTCATAAAAACTGAATACAATTCTCACTCATTTAGAATAGTTTGCCCAGTTTAAGCTCTGCACTAGGAGACAGGGTGTTCTTATTTTCCAAAGCATGGAAAAGTGATTTTTGGTGGCAGCAAAGAGTAGGATGCAATTTTCTATTCACATTGGAAATCACCATGAGTGTTTAAATGGGCCAGTAAACTTCTGTGAATTCAGTCAGAATAAAAATTAGCTTGTGCATAATAAATTAGTTTGCATTCATAAGAAAAAAGGAACACTTAGCTCAGTAATGCACATATATTAACACTGACCTACGGTTGTTTTTCATTTTGCTATATTTTACATGCAAATTCCTGTTTTGTACTTTTCTCCTCTACAGGGCCAGTTACTGCATTTCTATGCTAACCCACACCATAAAAAATGAGAACATGAAATAGAAATTATTAAAAATCCAGCATTTCAAATGCCACTAATGTGCATACTGCCAACTGTTTTGAAGACTCATTCCTCTTAGTCAATAGGAGACTTTTCATCTGCAATTTCCATTGTAATATCATGATGTATTGGACTGCAATTTCCATAATTCCCAGTCATTCTCAGCCAGATTTGGGAATTGATATCTCACATGTCTAGAGTGCATCAATCTGAGAAGGTAACTGCTCTTCAGCTAAATCACACTAGGGCTCTTTTGGAGTCACTGGCTTCTTTTCCCCAAACCTTTCGACATATTTTCAAACCATCCCTACAACTCAGTGCTCCCTCCCTCCAGCTGGCCAGTAGGGTAGCATTAACAAGAGCTTATTTTTGGTGAAATGGGGGCAGGGGCTATGGTGCCCTGATTTCAGTGGGAATGGGAAAATGCAGAGAGGCCGGGGAGGGGAGAGTCGCTGAATTCTCCCCAGTGGGAAAGTGCCAGACCAACAGCTTCAGGACTGACCCAGCAGAATGGGTCCAGCACTATTTCCTACAACCAAGTTGTGAGACCTACAGGCACAGCCCAGAACTTGGCATGGCACATTATCATCATATGCCAACCTCCTCCTCCATCTTGTTAAAAATCTCCAGTTCTCTCTTCATGTTTCTCCATGTTTCTCTTCAATAATAATGAGCATCAGGGCTCCCATATATGGCTTGCAAAACTCCAGATGACCTCAGAAAAGCAACAGAAAACTCTAACTTTTAAACGGGATGACCTCTGGGGGGCAACAAAGAACAGGTTTTCGGTATCTCCTTCTTGCTGCCGCCTGCGGTCGTCTGGAGTTTTGCGGAACGGAAATGGTTGGCCTGAGATCATTCAACATTCTTGACCTAGTTAACCATGTAATACAGTAGATTGAAGTCAAAGAAATATTTCCATAATGTTGCCAAGAAAACTACATGAGCATATCAACCAAGAGTCAAACTGAATATTTTTTTTACGGTATAATACCTTGCCGGATTATATAACGAAGTTGGGAAAAAAGGATGAGGAACGGGAAGTGCATAACAAAAAAGCACCCGGAAACTTTTTATGTTACATACAATTAAAAAAAAAAAACTCTTAAAAACTGTCCGCGTCGCTCTTTCGTTCCTTCCGTTTCCTCATTTCCGGCACTGTGTCCTCTTCTTTTAAAATCCTTCCTGGTAGGAAGACATCTTCTTTTTCATATTTCTATGTTTCATTACAATATTACACTACTCTCTATAAATAAATATATAAATATAAATATATATGTATGCAATTTCCTCTCAGGCAACATCCTCCGCTTTAAAGAGCCAAGGTTGCTCCGCCTCCCCTATTTGCGTCTAAGAAGGAAGCGGAAGTGACGTCCTGTGCACTGTAGTTGGTGGAGTGCCGGAAAGAGGGAGGGTTAAGGCTCGGGCCCGGGAGCCGGAGGGAGCCGCAGAGCAGCTGCTACTGTCTCCGCCGTAGCTGCCCGGACCCTCCAGGTACGCGGTGGGTTTTTATCGTGCGCATGCGCGGGAAGCCCTCTTCTCTATCCTTCTTCGCCCCTCGTGACGGGGGCGCCGGGGAAAGTTGGTTGCCATAGAGACAGGAATTCGGTGGGGGAGCGGGAGAGCCGGCAGCGCCGGCGAGGAAGGAAGGACCGCGGCCGTTCCCCGGCGGGGAAGCAATGCCTCGTTGGGGAAGCAGAGGAGGGTGTGAGGCGCCGTGGCTGGCCTTCCAACAGGGATGCCATGTCGAAGAGGGGCAAGCTTCCCCACGAGTGCGAGGGAAGGGCGGCGTTTGTCTCAGCGGGGCTGCTTTTCAGAAGCGCGGCTTTGCGGGCTTGGGTGAGGAGCGTGGCCCTTCTCGAGGGGGCAGAAGAAGCCGGGGCTGGCGCTGGTTCTCGTGGGGTTCAGGGGATGGGGGTCCATTTCATTGCTCAGAGGCAGGACGGCGGCGGTGGGGAGGTTCCTCTGATGAGTAGCGCCTCGGGAAGTCGGAGGGGGGAATGGCTGTTGGGGGGTTGTTATGGTAAAGGAGGGAGGGTCGCACCCCTGCTGCTTCCTTTCCCCCCACGCCCCCTCCATTTGTTCTGTTAAAATCCTGAAGAAGCAACACCCTGGCATTTGGGGTGGGAAGATTGGGTTGAGGCTACCTCTGATGACTTGGGATTGATCTGCCCGCCTCACTGGTGGTGGGGAAAAAGGTCTTGGGATATCGCAGCCAGCGTGCACTTTCTCTTTTCTTCCCCTCCTTTTGATAACGCACTTAAAAGCTGATGTGCCTTTCTTTACTGAGAATTTATTAATTTTGCAGCAAGGCTTGCTTTCTCCTCTCCAATTTCTGGTGCTGTCTAGGTATGTTGAACTGCTGTTTTGTTTGTGCCAGGTGGAATGATGGAAGTTGTATTCCAACACATCTTGAGAGCACCAGGTTTAGGAAGGCTGTGAACTGAAGGGGATTGGATAAAGCAGTATCACACAAAGGGCAAAATGAAGAGGTGGTGCAGTTTGCAGGAACTTGTGGAATATTCTATTTAGCTGCTTCTACTTTGGTACAGTAGTTCATATCCCACATATTGCTTATTTTGGCTCTACATGTTGTATTTCCACCTCTTTCCCCAATAGTGTAAATTTTCAGTAGTCCATGGGGGAGATTTGAAGAAATAATCTGTTTTGCATTTTTATCACTTTTTTATATGGGATACTTGAGTGGGTTTGGTTGTAGTGTGAAAATATCTGCCTAGGTATGCTTCGACACAGTTTGATTCTGCCTGTGTTGGTGTTTCTCTTTTGTTAACTTCTAATGATCAGGCTGTAGGTGAAAAGAAACCCATAATTGGGGCTATTCCTATAGTTTCTTAGGGGTTGTTTTTGAAGTGGGGAATTTCTTTAGCTTCCCCTTGCTTTCATTGATATTACAATCTTTGCTTAACTGTGGTTTGCTCTGTTCTGGAATCCTTTTGAAGAAGAGTCTGTGTACTCATAGAAAGTCTTTTTACACATGTGTACCTATGTATTTATACACACATGTATACACACATTTCCTATTTTTACAGGGGGGGAGAGATGGCTGAAATCAGTGACCTTGACCGTCAGATTGAACAACTGCGGCGCTGTGAACTCATCAAGGAAAGTGAGGTTAAAGCCCTCTGTGCAAAGGCCAGGCAAGTGTTTGCAGACTTCTGAGGAGTAGCTGCTTCTGTACTGCAGCATGCAGCCAATTATGGTGAAAGGCAATTCCAGATGACACATCTCCCTTTTTCTTCCAACAGAGAGATCTTGGTGGAAGAAAGTAATGTCCAGAGAGTAGATTCCCCAGTAACAGTAAGTAAGGGTTTTTGGGAATGCTTAATAATATCTTAGGCTGGTATGGTGACACCAGCAGTCGTGCAAACTCTTTTATTTTTTTCCAATCCATGATGCATTTTTTCCAGGTTTGTGGAGATATCCATGGCCAGTTCTATGACCTTAAAGAGCTATTCAGGGTGAGTGCTGCCACCCACTAGTTCCATGCTGCTGCCTTCTGTAGCTTTTTTTTTTTTTTTTTCTGTAGCTTCCTTAATCTTGCGGGTAACCTTTTAATGTGTTCTCTGTCTTCATGTGTCAGGTGGGTGGTGATGTACCTGAGACCAACTATCTTTTCATGGGAGACTTTGTTGACCGAGGCTTCTACAGTGTTGAAACATTCTTGCTACTGCTGGCACTCAAGGTAAGAAAAGCCCTGATAAGTAAACATTACATTTTTCTTCCTTATTTAAAGTCAGCATGTCTTGGCAGAGATGCAAGTTCTGGCTAATACCTTTTTGGGTCTGTAGGCTAAATTAGACTGATCCATTTCTTTTTACAGGTTCGCTACCCTGACAGGATCACCCTTATCCGTGGCAATCACGAAAGCAGGCAAATCACCCAGGTATATGGGTTTTACGATGAGTGTTTGAGAAAATATGGTTCTGTCACTGTGTGGCGCTACTGCACTGAGATCTTTGACTACCTCAGCCTCTCTGCCATTATTGATGGCAAGGTGAGTATGCAAGTATAATTCTTGAATCATGATGAATTATGAAGCTGAAGGGGACTCTGATTGAAGGACTTATGTCTGAAAAATAGGGAAAAAACTGCATATTTTCTGGAATGGGAATTGATTTCAGTGGATGGCATAAAATGTGCAGGGCAATACTAAAGGATTTAGTGTAATGCAGAAGTGTCAACTTTTTATGGCCCAGGGTTGCTTCTTTGTATTAGTTCAGCTGCCAAGAGAAGTAGTTGTGGGATAATCATCTTTTTCCTCTTTGGGGAAGTTATTGTTTTAGGTCTTAACATATGGTCAGGCTCCCCAAGGAAGGTGTGAACTTGGCTGAAGTTTCCAGAGCCTTAAACAACATAGTTAGAAACTAAATCTTTATTAAATGCAATAATGTAACAGCAACCATTACATTTCACAGTCACTGAGTGGCATGGGGCTGATTCAGAATGAATATCTTAATTCAAATCCAGCACTGGGGTTTTTTTAATTGAATGCATAACTGAATATCACAGACTGTAAAGGGGCGGGGGGCACATAGAGGTTGTGGATTGCCTGTCTCTGGAGTAAGATGATCAGAGGGGAAGAGCAACAATTTAAAGATGCAGGGAAGTCCATGATGTATATAAGTGTGTCTTTTTTGTTCAGATTTTCTGTGTCCATGGTGGCTTATCCCCATCCATCCAGACGCTGGACCAGATCCGAACGATAGATCGCAAACAGGAGGTCCCTCATGATGGCCCCATGTGTGATCTTCTGTGGTCTGACCCTGAAGGTACAGCTAAGAGAGGAATAGTCCCTCTCTCTGTGAATAATATCTGGATAGTAGATACTGTAATGGCTGAAGTTGAGTACGGGTTTGGTGCAATCTGATTAGGAATACAACATGCCAAAAGTAATGTAGAAGAGTGTTGTGCCTATAATTTTTACTCAGAATTATACTAGAACTGAAAGAGCTAATTACTGTTACATGCATAACCTCCTGAGACTGTAATACCTCTTCTTTACAAGGTGTTGAAGAGAGAACACAGTAGATTATATTAAATTCTAAGCATATTGTGGCAGACATTTAATAAATCTTGCATGGATTTTCATTCATCAACAAATCAAACAGTAAAACTCTTAAGTCTTCCAATAAAGGTAGTCAGATGTTTTTGTATCTCTACCTCCATTTCCCTCCCACTCCCAGAGTTACTGTTTTAAAAGATTTTTAAGAGGGAGAAGGAACCGCCTCGTATGGTGGAATATGGCTGATGGTAGTGAGGTGTTCTGTAATGTCTCCATGCCAACTGATCGGCTTTCTTCTATTAGTTTGCAAGCCCAGATGCTTCCTTTTCCTAGCTTGTGCCTGCCATTTGGTTTTCTTTGTGTCAATATCCTGTTCCTTTGCTGTTCTAGACACTACAGGCTGGGGTGTGAGTCCTCGAGGTGCTGGCTATTTATTTGGCAGTGATGTGGTGGCGCAGTTCAATGCAGCAAACGATATCGACATGATTTGCCGGGCACATCAGCTGGTCATGGAGGGATACAAATGGCATTTCAATGAGACAGTTCTTACTGTGTGGTCAGCCCCCAACTATTGCTACCGGTGAGAAAGTCCAAGGGAATTATGGACATTATAGTTTTGGTGTGGCTGGGAATAGGAAGAACTGTGGGGTGGGGAGAGGGTGATAGACATCAGCTGAGTGTATTTCCTGGGGACATGTGGCATTGATGAAACCTGAAGCACCCAAATATGATTCCTTTCCTCTCTTCCAACCACAGCTGTGGGAATGTTGCAGCTATCTTGGAACTGGATGAACATCTTCAGAAGGAATTTATCATCTTTGAAGCAGCCCCTCAAGAAACCCGAGGCATCCCATCTAAGAAGCCTGTTGCGGACTACTTCCTGTGAATGCTTCTCCTCCCTCTTCCCCCTTGTGCGGCTTCTGTTTCCTATTCTGGATGGAGTGGTCAGCTTCTCTTTCAGCCTTTGGCAGGGGTTCAATTCTCTTCTTTCCTTCTCTCCCTTACCCTGGCCCTTGCCCAATAAATTCTCAGTTCTGGACCCCTTAGACTGAATTAGCCATCTTTTCCCAACATTGCTGATTCCTGGGCAATCCCTAGGATTGCCATAATTGATACTTCCCCCCTAAAAACACTTCTTAGGATTTCTGCCTGTTGGAAAAACCTGGAACTTTGTCAGCTCTTTCCATGAAAAGAAGTATCAGCCCAGGAAAGAAGAAAAGCTGTAGCTCTTTAAATATCTCTAGTTTTGTAGAGAAGTCACTGACCAATTTCTTGAGCAACTCTTGGTAGGGCTTTTCTACTCACTGAAGCAGCATTGTCCAAGCTGGTACCCTCCAAATGTGTTGGCCTAAGACTCCCATCATCCTAGCCAACATGGCTGTTCTGAATTAGATGATGGAAATTGTAGCATAATTAATCTGGAGGACACCAATTTGAAGAAGGTTATTCTAGAAGAACTGGAAGTTATTGCTAGAGAATATATATGTTATAAAGAACTGGATTCAGAAATAAGGAGAAGCCAAATTGATCAAAGAATATCTGATCTTGTTAGGGGAGCTGCTTATCTGGACTAATTCCTCCCCCTACCATCCTGCCATGTCACTTAGGTGCTTCCTGGTTTTTTCTTTTTCCCCTTGTCAGCTGACGTTGGAACTCCATGGTTTTGGTGCCACTCTAAGATTTAAGCAAAGAACAGGAAGTGCTTCAAACTTTGCTGTTTTGGGTTGCTGGAAGACCTACAGTGCTGAGGGTTTTTGGCACTTCAATCTGTAATTTGCTTCAATTCCATAGAATAGATTGAGCTAAAATAGGAAGTTTGCGTGCCATCACTCCTGATTCCCACTTTGCTCCTTAAACACTATATGGCCAGTGGAAGATAAGACTGTCCCCAGCATACTATACCAAAAAATCCTGAACTTGCAAAAAGATTTTTTGGGGTCACTGGAGGATCCAAATGCTCTATGGAATCCATTCAGCTTTGGTGATGGATTTATTAAATCTTTTATTGGCAGATCTGGTTCTCCTACTTTTTCTCCTTCTCCCTGAGTATGGAGATTGGGACCACATCATGCTAATGAATTTGACCAATGGGACATGTTTTCTCTTTTCTCTCTCTGATCTTCTGCCCCTGTGGGGATGAGGTAGCCAAACCTATAATCCCTAGGCTCACATTTTCCCCTTCCCTTCTTTACCTTTATTCCTGTGAAGGAATGTGCAGTCCAGGTATCTATTTAGAGTTAGAAGGGGGAATTTCCTGCCATCTCCCATGATCTGTCTCTTGCTCTAATTTTATTTTGTTTCCATTTTGTTTTTCCTATTTACAACTTTTAGATAAAAAATTATAATAAAATTAAGAAAAATTGAGCATCTTGTACATTGTGTATTTCTATTGCCATATCATTTATCAATTGAATAAGTGCTACAGAAATATCTAATCTGCGAATATATATTTTTCTTATGATAGTTAATTTCCTAATTCATTTGATTCTGGCAGAGAAAGGAAGAGGATTTTAATACGTTCACTGTAGTTGCAGATAAAAATAAGAGAATCTTTGTGTCCTCTCATCATGCCAAATGGTCTCTGGCAGCTGTGGGACTTGGTATTTAACATATTATCTGATAAAAATACATTTTTTTAATAAGCAAGTTTCTAGTTCCTGTGGTGCTGCTACTGCCACATGTACCAGTCCAGCATCAATGCTAAAATGACATGCTGTGCAGACATAAGTAAAAATACCTGCCTGTAGGTCAGCTTGTCTTTGTGAGATGCTTTAAAAGGAATGGCTGAAGCAGAACCAGCACTAGGCGGGATATTGAATAGAAATTTTCTGCTGAGGAAGTAATTGAAACAGAATGCTTGAATGTGTATTGCAGCTTCCTTATACTCACTGTGGAAGAAAAGTCAAAATGTACAGTCTGTTGCAACCTCTGTGGGATTTAATTATAAAGTATGCAGATATAAACAGACGCTGCTTCCCTAAATGGGAGAGGAAGACACCACGAAACTTCGCAAGCAGAAGCAAATAAAATGTAGGCATCCAGGTGATGTAGAGGTTAAAGCATAGACGGCTGCGAGCCAGAGAAGCCAGAGGGAGGTCCGTAGACGCGAGGTGGAGGCGGGTAGGGTGCGAGACTGAATTTGAAAGGAGAGAAAGAGGGAGCTTCTGGTGGTTCTGCGCCTCCAAGGAAAGGAATCATATCCAGGCCGGGCCAGCTTGGTGGGAGCATTGCTCTGAAATCCGGTTGCTCAGGAGGTGACTTGGTGGGGGGAGAAGGTGGAGGAGCTGTTATTTCTTGGCTTGGGCTGTGGAAAAGCATGGAATAAGTCAGTCCCTGAAAAGACAGAACATTTATGTCACTGGCTGAACCCTCCTAACCTCCCATTTTTGCGTTCACCCAACTGTGCTTTTCCCTAGGCAGCTCACGGGTTCTTCATTCCGATTTCCCCATATAAGGTACTCCAAAACTTCCTTGCTCCTTTTTCATTCCACTGAAAACGTTCCTTTTTCTTCTTATGCTATCCTACACGATGTAAAGGACACACAGTGAATTTTGACTTTGCTATGGGATTGCCTTGGAAGGATAGCTGCAAGCCTGCCAGACACTCTTGCTCTTTTTAGAGTTCCGCTTTGGCTTGCAGGCATGGATGGGATGCAGGGTGACGGGTAATTGCCTCTGGTGAAACAGCTGACATTAAAAGAGAGAAGTTTGGGGGAAATCTTGTAGATAATTGGAACAGCTGCTATTAGAAATGCTGGCTTGACTCATGGCTGATCATGTGATCAGTTTAAATGAAAAGTTGTTTAGCCACTTTTAGGGGAGATCTGAAGAATCTAGGACCTATAAAACAGACCGTAGTTCATTACTGAGTGACTGCAATTTCACAACTTGCTTTACTGTTTTATCTTTTCAGTACATTAATTTCTGGATTAGATGATACTCCTCTTCTTGCCTTTCACATTAGGTGGCTTGGTTTTCAAAATTACTTTAAATGAGATCTCCCTTGTCTCCTCCAAAAGTGATAGCTATCATAAATGCTACCCAATAGCAAAAACAAAACAAAACCCAGCCTATAAAGCAAAGCAAACTATTAACCTATTGAAAATATTTGTAGAAGAGCTCTACCTCTCTCGTCACACCTATTATATTGTTTCATATATAAAATGTAGTCTTTGCCAGAAAAAGCCAAGAGCAATTTTCAGAACAGGATTTGGACAATGATCACTCTTGCATAATACAATTTAACATAGCTGCAAGTAAATCCATTATGTATAGCTACATCTAAAACATTTGTTAGGCATCAGTTATATTTTGAGTTACTTTTTCTGGTATATATCATTAGACTCCAAAGTATTAAGTCTGACAAATAATGGAGCACATACACAAATAAAACAGTTTTCTATAGCACTTCATGTGTGGGGAGGGGGAAGGCTTGTTTATTACTGTGGTTAATTTTTCATACCCTCTTTTCCAGACTCAAAAATGCATGGCTCTCCAAAGTGGAAACATAGAACAGGCTGTGAAAAAATAACCAGAGCAGTATATTTCTTTTACATATAATGAGGATATTTTCAGGTGAGCTCTGCCACCCTAGAGAAAAATGTATGTGGCCCTTTATTGAATAACAACCAAAAGAAGTAATCTGAACATCTGAAGCTAGCTAAATCTCTTACAAAGGTTGCAACCCATTTCATAAACACAGAAGTCTTCCAATCATTAAAGTTGCTGGCTGGTAATTAGCTCATTTTGATATGAAACCGCCGGGTGAAGTCATCTGCCAATTCAGGGCCTGGCATCATCAGTACTGATGATCTGTACATCTCAGCCCCAGGCTGCACAGGTGGAGTTGTCAGCATCTGGAGGCTGTTCAGGCCTAGATGGGGAAGAAAGACTCAAGCCCAATCCTGACAAGACTTGAGTGGCTGTGGCTGTTTGGGGCCCCTGGCTCTGGGATGTTTCCACCTCTGGCCCTGGATGGGGTGCACTTCCCCATTTGAGACTAGTGTGCAACTTGGGGGTTCTCCTGGACTCGCAGCTGTTGCTCACAGAGCAAGTGGCAGTTCTGGACAGGAGGGCCTTTGCACAGCTTCATCTTGTACACCAGCTGTGCTCTTTCCTCAACTGGGAGGCCCTTAGATAGTCCCTTGTTTTCTAGTCACCTCACAACTGGATTGTTGCAATGTGTTGTCCATGGGGCACATCTGAAGACCATCCAGAAGCTACAGCTGATTCAAAAAACAGCAGTGCAGACAGTAATGGGCAGTTAGTTCTCTCACACATCATTGCTGCTTCACGAGTTGCATCAGTTACCATTCAGCTTCTGGTGAAATTCAAGGTGCTGGTTTTTACTTATAAAGCCGTTCATGGCATATGGCTTGGTTATCTGAAGGAGTGCCTGTCTCCAATTGTTTCTGCATATTTGGTACAATTGGGCAGAGTGGTTACACTCCCAGTTAAATGTTACCATCTTTTAGGGTCAAGGAAGTGTGTGTTCTGTGTGTGGTGCCTGTCCTCTGGAACAGCATCTGCCCCCCACCTTGGAGATTCATATGATTCCCACCCTTCAAAATATTCTGTAAGTCTCTGAAGACCCGGCTCTGTTTCAAATGATATTGAAATTACAAGAGGGAGATACTGCATGAATGGACAATGTGGCAATACAAAAAACATTTCATCAGTATTACTCTAATTTATATAAAGCACATGATATTCCATTGGAGAAAATAGATGAATATCTTAGAAAACAAAATTCACCAAGAATTACAGAAGAACAAAGACAAATTATGAATAGACCTATAACAATAAGGGAAGTTTTGGAAAATATTAAAGAGAGCAAACCAGGAAAGGTTGCTGGACCTGATGGATTAACAAGTTTGTATTGTAAGTGCTTTGAGGACAAACTTTTACAACCTTTACAAAATACAGTGTATTATATTCTACAGGGAAGAAAAATGCCAGAGACTTGCAAAGAAGCTAATATAGCATTAATACCTAAAGAAAGACAAGATTTGACTTTGACAAGAAATTACAGACCAATATCATTATTGAACAATTATGTTTAAAATGATTGTAGCTGAAAGACTGAAAATAATTTTGCAAGAATTTATTCATGGGGATCAATGTGGGTTTTTACCTAAAAGACAGTTGAAGGATAATGTTAGAAATGCGTTGGACATTTTGGAATATTTGGAACAACACAATGAAAAAACAATCGATCTTTTTAAGATGCAGAGAAGGCTTTTGACAACTTGAACTGGACTTTTCTGTTTAAAGTTTTGGAAGATAGGGATTTTGGAGAGAATTTTATAAAATGGGTGAAATTGATTTATACTTCACAGACAGCACAAATAATTGTTAATGGAGATTTAACTAAACTATGTGATACAAAAAGGAACAAGACAAGGCTGCCCATTGTCCTCTCTCTTGTTTATTTTAGTTCTTGAAAAATTGAATAGAGATATAAGACAAGATGAGATGATTGTGGGTGTAAAGATTAAAAAATAGACTTATAAGAACTTTTGCAGATGATTTGGTGTTGGCTTTGAAAGATCCTTTAAAGGGAATTGAATTATTAATGGGTAAATTAAAAGAATTTGGTTTATTAGCAGGTTTTAAAATTAAAAAACAGAAGACAAGACATTAACAAAAAATATAAAAATACAAGATCAAACAGAACTGATGAATAAAATGGGTTTCAAGATTGAGAAGAACTTGAATATTTACTATGACAAATATTGACTATGACAAATATGAACTGTATGTTATTTCAGAATAATTATGTTAAGACATGGAATGAAGTTAAAAAAGATATGTTAAGATGGGACAAAGTGCAACTGTCACTGTTGGGGAGAATTTCTGTGATTAAGACAAATGTTTTACCTAGAATGTTATTTTTATTTCAGACAATACCTGTTTTGACAACTGATGTACCATTTAAACAATGGCAGAAGGATATATCTAAATTTGTATGGCAGGGGAAAAAAACACAAGTTAAATATAAGGTACTACAAGATGCAAAGGAAAGAGGAGGATTGGGTTTACCTGATTTGAAATTATACTTTGCTCCTTGTTGTTTAGTTTGGATGAAAGAGTGGGTGTTGCTGAGAAATAGAAGGCTATTGGAGTTAGAAGAACATGATCTGAGATTTGGGTGGCATGGATATTTGTGCTACGACAAAGCTAAGGTTAATGTAGATTTTAAAAATCATTATGTTAGATGTGCCATTCTGAGAATATGGAATAAATACAAATTTAGGTTGTGCCTGAAAACACCTTTGAGGCTCTCAGCACAAGAAGCATTTTATAGATGAGAAATGATACATAAGCATAAATGGTTAACTTATCGTGATATGTTCAAAATTTTTCAAGGGGAATGTAAAATAAAATCAAGAGAAGATCTGATAACAAAAGCATTTACTTGCCAGTGGTTTTCTTATGTACAATTATCAGAAAGGTTTCAAGTAGTTAAAAGATTTTATGGTTTTGAACAATATAAGACTGAATTTGAAACAGAATTATGTACAAGTAATGAACATGTGATTGCTAAAATGTATAAACTTTTGTTGAAATTCCAGGCAGAAGAAGAACAAGTGAAAGAATGTATGATAAAATGGGCTAAAAGTTTTGGTCACAATATACTAATGGAACAATGGGAAAATATGTGGTTGAAAGGATTGAAATTTACATGACGTTCTAGTCTTAAAGATAATTTTTATTAAATGATGTACCGCTGGTATATGTCACCAGAGAAGCAACATATACCAAAGTTCTTTTTAAAACTTTTAATACATTTTTCTCTCTCTCAAAAGACCTGGCTCTGTTCCCAGGCTTAGAATTAGAGTGTTTGTTGACTCCCTTGCATTTTTTTGATGTTATCCATGTGATTTTGCCTGGATGGTCATGTTCCTTTTCTTTTAATTATGTGTTATTTTAAACATTGCAAGACACCTGGCAACTTTTTGGAGTTGGGCAGCCTCAAAACCAACCAACCAAATAAATAAATAAATATCCTGCTTACCTGCCGTAAGGTGATGATGGCCCCCGCAAACCATGAAAGGCAGCTGGGTGTTGTACATAAGCCTCAGCCCCATTGAGATTTGTTACTGTGGGAGGGTAGAAGGAACAGGATGGCTGTGGAAGTGCAGGGGGGGGCTGTTGTTCCAGAGGCACCTCTTCTGTCAGGGTGGAGTCGCAGGGGCCTTTCTTGCTCTCTACATGAAGGGATGTGCAGAGAAGACAAAGTTATCAGTAGGGATAGAACAAATGCATGAGGGGAGCATATTTGTCAGAGAAGTAGGGCTCTTTATGAAACAGATGACACAGGGAGGGGGAATGACTCCCTGGGACTGTACACATAATTAAGAAAAAATCCAAATAACAATTTGTCCAGCATATTGTTTGAAATCCAGTGAGGAGATTCCATTAACTGATCCTCAGAGTTGGTTCTGATTAGAGTTAGCTATAAGCCCTGTAAACAGACCAGCAAAGCTAGTCTGTGAGGTTCATAAAGAAGGGTCTTCTAGGAAGCTTATTCCATTTGAAATTAATAGGAGTGCAATCAAGGAGAAAGGAGGGGATAATTGCACACGAAAGAGAAAAAAATGGAGAGAGTGGCTTTGGGAAGAATTATGAGATTATGGAGGGGTAACCAGGAAAGCAAGCAAGAAGGAATTAATGAATGTGCATGTAAGATGAGTGATGAATACTTAGGAAAGAGATGGTGATGTAGGCATGTAGTCAGCTATCAAGAATCATGCTTATGAGTGATCCAGGGGCATCTGCAAGTGGGGGGTGAGGGGGATCAGAGTGATGAAAGCCGCACCATGGCGACACCATGCAAACTCCACCCATTTTCTACATTCATTGCAACAATGCGCATATGCCCAAAGGGGTAAAGGTCATCATTCTGACAAATGTAGTGAGATCCTAAGGATGCCACTGGGATTATCTCATTTAATGTCGACTGATCATAGAAGTTCAGCAGGTCAGCCTTCCTACTGGACGAGGAATCTCATAAGAATTACATGCAATGCATACAAAGAACAGGTGGAGGTGTCATTGCACCACCACAACTGCCATCTTGATTTTTTGGACCATCCTCTGCAGACACCCCTCCACGGAAGGAGAGACTGAAACTAGAAGAAGGGATTTAGGGGGTTATAGACAGAATAAGATAGCTCTGCTGTCCTCACCACTTTCACCCAGGTTTGCTTCGCATTCATTGGTCTTCATCTTCCTTTTGATTCGGGCCTCACGCTCCCTATATTTTGTAATGGACCATAATAAGATCTGATAAAACAGCAGTAAAGGCTCAAACAGCTTTCAGTATCATGCAACTGCAGACTGTTGGCCTAGCGGGGTCCACCCCACCTGCTTTCTGGACTCAGCATTTTGTTTCTGGCAATTCTGCTAGATAGCCAGCTTGCTGGAATGAAATCTCTGATGCCAGATAATGTGGAGGCAAGAACCTATGTAGCCATCCATGGAGGGATTACAATGCCTTCAGCCTCAGCCATCTAGATGGACAGCCTTTGCAGTAGGAAACATCAGGAGAGCTATACCAATGTTGTGGTTTTGATTCCTTCCTTTGTCCTTCCTGCTCACCTTTTGCTGTTCATACCATTTTCTCGGAAGCCTTTTGCAAAAGGATTGCTTTCTATCTTCATCTGAGTGATCTGAAGGGTGGGGAGGAGTAAGATAAATAGCAAATATATACTTTAGAAACAAAGGGATATAATTTATTATACATATTTATAGTAATAAATCCCTGGCCTTCTATATTCTGCTCTTTTTCCCCAGTTCTGGATTATTTCTGAAATAAGTGTAAATTTATACAGACAGTCCTCTCCTTATGAACAGGTTACGTTCCAAGAGGCTGTTTGTAAGTCCATTTTGTTTGTAAGTCCAACCATGGCCCACCACATACATATGCCTGGAAGTTTACAGCGCGCCACATACGTATGCATGCATGCTGTAAACTTCCAGGTGTACATATACAGTGCACCACACACTTTCAGGTGTACGTACACATGTGCACCATAAACGTCTGGGACCTTCCTTCGGGGACCTTCATTGTTGGAGTTGTTGGAGGTTTGTTTGTATCAGTGAAAGTTCGTAACTTGAAAGTTCATAAGTAGAGGACTGTCTGTATTGAAATTACATACAGTCTATTTGGGTAGTGGGATTTTAGGTTTTGTTTCTGTGTGCACAATTCATATAAGTATGTATGCCTGGAGGCCAGTTATGGCATAATGAAGGAGAAGGTGACAAAAATATGATTTGGGAGGTATTCTAGCTAAGATGAACATGAGAGGGACAAGAAAGAATAACGCTTATTTAGAGTACCAGCCTGTACAAACTATAATGCTGACATTGGCCTTTGTCCACAATAATTTAGGTACCAATCAGTGGTCTGGGGAGGTGATTTCCTAGGCAGAGGTATAGATGTAGCTGTAGTATCTTTCTCCAGTCTTCTAACTAAGGTCTTGATCATCTTCCCACCCTTTTAACAACATCTGTTCTGGTTCTAGGTAGCAGCAGCCAACTAGGTCACAAAGGAAGGGAATTCTTCAGGTGGAAATAAAACAAATGCTGTTCTCTTTAAAATACAGGGATGGTTTATCTGAACTCTTCCTTTTGAGCACTTCGCTTTCCAACCTCATGTTAATGGTTGATGCTGAGGTAAACAGTCATGTTACAGAGACATTTTCTGTGTTTCTCTTTGGGTGAATTAAGTTTCTGAAGTGGGTTTGCACATTAAGATGAGAGTGGTTACTTCTGGGCCTCTCCCTGTCCCCCCCCCCCCCCGAGTTAGCTCTAGCAACCAATTTTCAGCACCTCTTGGGGATTTATCTTTCTGTTAAAACCTTTCTGTAGCAGATTGCAGTCCTCATAATTCCTCTAACCCTTAGAATTCTTTTAATGTCCAGTTCATGATTTGCAAGTGAGAGATGTCCTTCTAGTAATGATGGAAGGAGACAATGAGGGACAAGCAATTGTCTGGGCATGCTCTGGACTCTACAGATGAGAATGAGTCTGTAAAAAAACCCTCTTTTTTGAAACCCTGCTCTTGCTCTCACCTGTGGGTTCTGGTAGGCCGTGACTGTCAGAAACTGGGTCTCAGGAAAGGTGAACGAAGCACAGCCACCCCCTGCTCCGCGGCGCCCTCCAGCTCCCACCACGTGTACTCGGGGCTGGTAACGATGCATGGAGTGAACGATCAGCTAAGAAAAAGAGAAGAACCAAAAGTGGGTAATATTTTACCTGTCCATCTTATTTTCCTCCATTTTCCAAACATTTAGTTCTATGCAAAACCAAAGTGTATATACATGCTGTCATTCAGGGCAAAGCACAAATCGTGATCCTAATCGCATGATTCATTATCCTGAAAAATGACTTCATTCTGCATTTAAAAAGAAGATTAAGAATCTAGTCATGACAGCCTGCAAAAAATAACCCCCAGTCATTTCAGTAGAGGGATCTCAGTGAGCTATGTTGTTTCTTGCTTCCTCCTGAATGAAGTGAATATTTTTTTATAATGATCCAACCCGTGTCGGTGGGCTAAGTTTAAATAATGTATGGCTGCTGTACATTTTTTTCCTTTGAATTTCAGAATGCGATGTTCCCTTGGGAAAGGTTTTGCTTTGTTTCTGGCACAGGATTCACAAAATCCTGGAGCTTGGCTGTTTTCTTTCTATAACCCCTCATAGCTAGCAGCCTAAAAGATCCTCCCGTATATCTCCCAACATCATCCCTTCTATAAATAATTTTACTCTGGGCTCCAAGTGTGACAGTTATGGCCCCTGGCTATATATCCCACTCTTCCCCATCTGTCTTTTCCCCGGTCCCAGGTCCCAACCATACATGTCCGTGAGGATCCAGAGTATTGTTGGTAAGCTTGAGCCGATGGAAGGATACAGGTTGGCGCATCCAGTGGGCACCTGATGCAGGTGAGTCAGGATGGATGTAAACCCGGTCTGGGGGTGGTAATTCTGCCTTGCCACTGGCTTCCCACTGTTTGCCATGCCACTTGTAGCGGGAGCCTCCTACGGGTACGACGTCCACCAGCAGTAGGTACTTCGCTTCAGGATCCAGTCCTGTTACTGAAACTTTTAGCTGTGGAAACATCCGCCTGGAAGGTGATTAAAACATGGATCAGAAAATTCAAATTGTGGAGGAATGGCCTGCGACACAGAAGAAAACATGATTATTCTCAACCCAAGCTTGGTTGCAACTAATTCGAATCACACTGCCACCCTGGTATAGCTGATGCTATCAGTTTCAGAAAGCTAATAGCACAGGATGAGTGAACAATGTCCAAGTCATATCACTTGGCTCCACTTATCAAAAAAGGAAAAGAAAGAACAAACTGACTTTCCTTCATTTGGCCCTCGAAATGTCAACTCTCGCTTGCTTGAAGTAATGGAAGAAAGTTAGGATCCTGTGCATGATGCGTGTCCTTTGAAAGTTGAAAGTATGTAAAACACTCTCATTCAATTCCTAGGGCAGTAGATACTCCTTTCCAGTTTTCTGGGATGATATCTTTCTAGTTCTTTTCTCATTTCACTTATCTATATAGGTTTCATACAATTACTATAAATTCCTAAATGTTGTTTGACTCCAGATCCGATCATCCCTGCCCTGCAATGATTTAAAATGGTCCCACAACTGGAGACCCAAGGCTGAGAAACATTTTGACATTAGGAATTAAAGACAGAAGTGGAAGAGGATTTTCACGGTGCTTGTTTCAATTAACTCTTCATGGAGGGTGCATCTCTTCTGTTCCTCCAAATATTGTTTTTACTATACTAACTCAGGAAAGATTAAATAGGAACAGAGACAGATTTATCTCTCTTAATGTATTAAGAGCCTTACTAGATTAGATTAACAATCTAATCAAGCAAATTATTTTCCATGGGTGATCTAAATGGAAATTTACAAAGCGAGCATGATACAGATATACTGCCTTTGAACATGGAGGCGTCATTTAAGATAATAGAAATGGGGAGTTGGAAAGGACAATTCAGGCCTCTAAGTCTATCCCTCTGTTCAGCAACTGTTAGGGCAGGTAGTGTCAGACTGCTTATCCTCTGTGAGTCTGTCAAATCCTGTTTGCAAGCACTTTAAACTATTGTTCAACAACATATGCTATGGCCATGGATCCCTTAACTAGTTGTGAATTATATTAAGTTTTTTTTTCATTCTCCTGCTTTAAATATGCTCTCATTTGATTTTTTTTCTTTTTTTTGGCATTATGGCCCTCCTCCCTGCCAACTCTAGTGAGAAGAAAAAAAAAATACCATTGAGCATGTGCAAAGCTACTGTGCTAAGAATAGTTTAGGATGCAGTCATAGTCCTATGCAAGGCCCCCTTGACCGTCATAGGGCTTCCTTCAGAGTAGGGAAGGATAAGATTACAGTATCAATCTATTGGGGAGATGTTTTAATTTTAGGACAGCAAAAAAGTCATCTGAAGCACTGATTTCCACGTTCCGAGCTGATCGCGGCCACTGCCGGGAGGGAGAGGATGGTCCAGGATCTCACCTGCCTGCTTTGGTGATGATCATCTCGGTGCCAATGCCACTGAACCGTTTCCAGAGCTCGCTGTTCTCCAAGCTCATCCGTACTCCAGGGGGTAGCCGAGCAGTTGTTGGGGGGCCTGATGGGAGTGCCTGAGATGTTCCATAAGGGAGGCCAGGAGTGGGGGGCAGGAGGCGCCCAGGGGGTTCCAGGCCTGGGAAGAAACCATCCAATTTGGGGGCAGCTTCCAGCTCTGATGGCAGGGAAGAGGAGAAAAGAGATCTGAGAGGAGGGTTAATAGAGCTGAGGGGCATCGGCTGAGCTGCGTGGAGTAAGGGGAAGGAGGGGGTTGCAGGCATCACTGAGGGGCATCATCAAGGAATTTGTCACCCTCCTGCTGGTTTCCGCCTGTTTTCTTCTCTTCCCCCCTCTCCACCTCTTCCCTGACCAGTTGGTCTTGGGTGCTAAATATCCAGCTGATGGGGGTGGTGGGTCACAACAATTTATGTGAATTCTGTATCTCTCAGCTCCCCTTCTGCTCTCCCAGCCCCGACCTCCCACTGGCCTGCCTAAATCACAAGCTGCTACCCTTTCCTCTGGGGAGCCATCCTAATTTTGGTGGGTCCCCAGTGGACTTGCCTTGCTTTTTTTTTTTTTTTAAATGTAGGTCCCACTTTTCCCACATATATATAATAGCCTAACCTTCTAATTCTCATTGTCTTTTTCCAGCTCGCCAATTTTGGTTTTCAGTCCTATTCCACTTCATTGTATTTGCATCCTGGAATCAGCCTGCTAACCCTCTTATCTTAAGCACCCCGGGTACCATCTCTTCTCCTGAAGAACCCCAAAGACATTACTATTTTTATTTCAGTTTCTTATATGAGAAAAAAGATGCTTCATGCCAGATTTCTGCTTCTTAACCTTCTCTGATTCTTCTGTTTAGGATTCTTAATTCCCATCTTCTTCCTTAAACATTTGTCACAGATCCACCGTATCCATCACAAGAGGCACACGTGGTTTTTCTTCCATCCCACTTCCTTTCACACAACAACCTTGTGAGGCAGATAGGCTGAATAATGGTGCCTGGTTCTGGATCAGGCCACCATTGGGCTTAATGGCTAAATGAAGATGTTCTTCAGCCCAGTCCTCAATGAAAATAACCAGCATTTTTGGCTCCCTTCCATCCATGCCTTTACCATGGCCCAATTTTTTCTCTTTTCTCCTCCCACCACTATGCCACATCATATCCCAATTTCTCACCTGGGTATCTGAAGGCTTCATACTGGGGTGCCTGACTCTGGGGATAGGCAGCTCCAGGCGGGGGTGGTGGTCGCAGAGGATAGGAGCCCCCATACTGGGGGAACATCTCTGGTGGGTGGTACATGAAGTGTGGACAGAAGCCTGGAGGCCAGGACTGGCTTCTCTGGGAAGGGAGTGGGGATCTTGTGGATGGGAGCAGGTGAGGCTGGAAGCCAGGGCTTCTGCCTTGGGGGGTGGGGTAGAGGAGAAGGTCTAGAAGCTGGAAGGTTGGTTTGGGGAGCAAAGTTGGAGGTGATTTGGGGAGAGAAGCAAGGAGGGGAGGGAGGGAGGGGAGACTGTAGGATAAGAGCTGTTTGAGGGGCTGGGAGCCAGGTCTCCTTGGCTTGGTCTCTTGAAGCAAGTCTGGGATGTGTCCACCTCCAAATCCTTTCTCTCCCTGAAGCGCCCCTGGCTGGGGCTTGTATTTATGATTCCGCCAAGGCTCTTTGAAGTGAGACCCCAAATGGCACATTCACACCTCGAGAGGGGAGGGGTTTGGGGCTGATGGCAGGGGAGCTGCAGGAAAGAAGTAGTAGGGACATGTAGTCTCAGTCTTAGGATGTCCCATCCTTACACACCTTCCAGCTATTTCTGTCAGGACCTCTCTACTTCCCAAGGCCTGTCTTCTCCTTCTGCCTAGCCTGTTCTTTCAGCAATGTGCCCTCCTATGAAAAGTTGTTCCTAGTCTTGGCTGCCCTCCCCAATCTCTGCCTAATCCTCATTCAGAACTAGAGCTGACCAGCCAAATCTAAGTCTTCTCCCACTTATGCCCAGCTTCCCAACTCCATCTCAGACTTCATTAAGAGTGGTGGCTGAATCCCTTTCTGTGCCCACCCCTTGAATCCTCCTAATTGCCTAATTAACACCCTGACTCCAAAGTTTCCTGATTGATCCTGACCTATGGGATCCTTGGTTTACAAGTGAGTGTAGTGGGGAGTTGCCAGAGTCATTTATCATCCAGATGTTTTCACAGCTGGGCAGGACAGCTGCAAAGGACTGCCAGATCCTGGGAGAGGAAAGTGAGATCTTCTCAGCTATAGCTATGGTGACAGAACCCAGAGCGTCTTCAGTTTCTTGAAGGTTCATCTAGTGACAGTTGTAGAAAATGTAGTTCTAATGGGTCATGAGGACTGCTTTCAAGGGAGTCATTTTAAAGAGATCACAAAACTTTATACCAATCTTCTGCAGCCCCCTGCATTCAAAGTATGTTGAGAATAAGCTTCCAGAATCCACATCCAGATTGAAGTAGGCTGCCTTAAACTTCTTTGTTGCAGGAAAACAACAGAATCTTCCAGTACCTTAAGACTAAGACATTTATTACAATATATGTGTGTGTGTGTTTCTGGGTATATAGAGAGGAGGAAGGGAGGTAATTAAAGGAGAGATCAGAGATGGATGAAATGTAAGAAGTGAAGACAGTCATAATAAGCTGTAAGTCATGGAAGTACCCGGGTGGCCTCGACTGATCTCAAAAAATGAAGCAGGATTGAATCTGGTTAGAGTAGACTAGACTGAGAAGTTGAAAAAAAATACCACTTATGGTTGCCACAAAAACTGCAATGTTATGTCCATTGCAGGAGCTGAGTTTGACTGGAAATACACCTTACCTTTAGTGCTGTGCACAAAACGGTTGTTGGGTGTGAGACAGAAAGTTTGGCATTAGGGAAGTGATCAATACATGTTGTCTGATCAAAACCTTAGTTTCTGTTGGGTCCATAAAGATGTTGCCAAATCCCCCTGTTTAAAAAATGGTGGATGAGCACTGCGGAGTCAGTGATAATAGTGGATGACCACCATGAGATCAGGGCTGAGCAACCTGGGGAAGGGAGGGGGAGGCTGAAGTGGTTTCTCATTTCTCCACTGGTTTTTTTGACATTGTTAATTCTGATATTAGATTTGTGCCCATTTATTATTTCCTGCATTGACTGACTCGCCTGACCTTTGTGGAAGGCAATGGGACATTTCTGATGAAAGATGGCTTTGGAAAACGAGCCCTTGACAGTGTGGGTGACGTTATTAGGACTTGCAATACAGTAGTGTTGTCAAAACAAATATGGGGACAGAAGGTATCTGGGTCTGCTGTGGAGTTTGGCTCCTGTCTTTGCATCATTAAGACACAGTGATTAACCTTTTAGGCTGATTGGCTCTTTGTAAGCAAACCAAGGCCTATCATTAAGGCCCATGAGAGCAAACTGTCATTATTCAAAATGAGCTGTAGATCACTGACTCCTTACAGCAGTGTTTCTCACCTTGGCAACTTTAAGATGTCTGGACTTCAACTCCCAGAATTCCCCAGCCAGCATGGGAATTGAAGTCCAGACATCTTAAAGTTGCCAAGGTTGAGAAACGCTGCCTTAGAGGAATTGTAACAGATAACAAGCAGTGCTCTTCTGGTTCTGTTCAAAAGTGGACTATTCTTAGGTATCAGCCTGGCCTCCTTTATCTGATATTTTTCCTCCCACTTTGTTTAGGTGGGTATTGTAGTTTGAGAAAGATCTGATTTAAATCTCTTAGCTGTTTGTTTCTAAGTCTGAGCAGTTATAACTGCACTGTAAGACTTAGCAGTAAACAATGGATTTTGCAATGTGTTCTAGATGGAAGCATGCAAGAAGTATATTAGTGGGTTTCATATCTCCTTTGTAATATCCTGGAAGTGAACTTGCATGGACAAGTTGGGAATTAATGCTAGAGTGAAAGTTACCAAAACCACAGGAAACCTTGCCAGGGCATTCTTCCACCAATCCAGGTAATAAAATAAGTGGAAAAGAAGGTTTGGAGAGTGGAAGAGATGTTTTAAATCGATCCTGAAGATGTTACTCTGCTGTACAGCATGGTCACCAGGAGTCAAGCTCCTTCGAAGGAGGGTTTACAGCCATTTGTTAATCTTTAAAGTGCCACAAAACTCCGTTTTCTCAATTAAGAGGACCATGATACTTAGAATTTCAAACTAAATCTAAATAAAGTATTTATTTCTCTGTATTTTCATCCAGCTATTCCTTCAAATATCTTAGGGCATGAATGTTTTCCTCTACATAATCCTTCTCGTAGTAACGTGAGATACAATAACTGGTCTAAGGGCTCTAGGTCACCGCTGTGCTGCTCCCTTGCAGCTTGTTGGTACTTGATCCTGTTCCTGATTTCTGGCAGAAGAATGAACATTTGTTGCATTGGCTATGATTTTAGATTCTTGGAGGGTGGGGATGGGGGGTATATGGATCTGAGGTTTATAAATAACACTGAAATATTTCAGTGCCCTTTTCTAGAGATCGGCCCCAGCTGAGTTTCTACTCTGTTTAGTACTGATTTCTAATGAACATATTTTTTACTTATGTTTCCAAGAACTGAACGTCAAAGAGTCATTCAAGAGTCAATTTGCAATGGATGAAAACAGGCGTGGTCACCACCCCAACTTACATTAGATAGATATAAGAAAACAGTGATTTTCTTGGTTCCTGTAGGAAGGAAGTACAATCTAGAGCCATTAATCAGAATTTCTAGGTTCTGAGGGAAGTAGGAATTGAAAATGCTTTCCGGCCATCTTTGCATATTAGGTGGGTGCAGGTCACTTTTGTTACAGAAGCAAAATTTAATAAGAGGTGACTATAGGAATTAAGTGGCACATGGCAGATCAAATTAATTTCATCCGTTTAGTAACATTTTCCTTCCTCTGACTTTAAGAAGAGTTGGTTGCTATGCAACTGAATGAACATTGCATTCTCTCCAAAAAATGTGAGTTAAGTAAAAATAGTGTGCCCCACCTCTCTAGCAGATGAAAACAAGACAACACAACACAACAGCAGTTGCTCCCTATGGTGTCTTGGTGTAGGGTTTGAGTGCCCTCTTATGTTGTATTAAGGACGTGCAGGGAATTTGGAATCAACATTTGGAGCCGCCAGGTCCACCCAATCCTATTCATATCTGATGGCACCAGAATTTGGGACTAGAAATTAAAGGCATGTCAGAATAGGGTGCAGATCTCTTTCCCCACTGATTTGAAACTTAGGAAAAATGCGGAGGATGTTCTTGCATCTGCAGAAATGTCCCTTGGTGTCCTTGGGAACTACGGCTTGCAAATGTCCCAACCAGCACAACCAACACATTTGGATGGGCACGCCTGGTTTTATAATGTATACAAAGTTCATATATAGCTGAGGTAGATACAATGGAAGAAAGTTAAGGAGCTTGTCTTCGTTCAGTTCCTATGGTGGACTTGTCCCCAAGTTTCCTCCTTTTGGCTGGAAATTGTTTCAGAGATGAGTAAGATGACAACACAGAAAATAAGGTTGTGTCCAAAATTAGCTCTGTGATTTTTATTTATTTATTTATTTATTTATATTTATTTATTTATTTATTTATTTGTTAAATTTATATGCCGCCCATCTCCCCCAGAGGGTGACTCTGGGTGACTCACAATTAAAATCCAAATGTTAAAAACAGTAAAAATATAAATATCCATATTAAATTAGCTTAAAAAATAATACTATATAATTGACTTAGAATTAAATCAGGATTTAATAACTGCTGTTAGAATGTCTATGGCCAAATATTGGAAAAATAAAATTATGATCCTCAGTAGTTGGTGCTGGTATATTTGGGTTATGGCCATAGTGGAAAATCTAACCTGTAGAGGAGTATGAACGAATCAGGACAGACAAAAGGACGAATGTGTTTACGCAACACATAATTAAATTTTGGAATTTGCTGCCATGAGATGTGGTGCTAGCAACCAGCCTGGCTGGCTTCAAAAAGGGTTGGATCAATTCATACAAGTCCCGGGGATCAATGGCTACTAGCCTTGAGGACAGTGGGGCTGCCTTTGAAGGCCATCTGCTGGGAGACTGCTGGGCTTCCTTGTTCTCCCTGTGAGAACAAACTGCTGGACTACATAGTCCAGGAGTCTGATCCAGCTTATGCTCTTATGAGATGGCCTTGAAGAAGGAATTTGTTAGGTAAACACCAGCTTAGCCCTGAAAGAGAGAAAAAGGTGAGAAAGAAACTCATGATTGCTCTGCCTTGACTCTCTTTGGTACACAAGGGGGAAGACAGAATCTCTGTCAGGCTTTCATTCTGTTATTCTACCCTTAACAGTAAAGGAGAACTCCAGAAGTTCTCATGGTATCTGTTTCCTGACATGGCTTCCCTTGTCAAGCTGATACTAACTCATATTATTCAGCTACAATACAGCCAAGCTTAAACGCCATACTTTTTTTAATCAGGTGGCATGATTTTATTTTCTACAGTATATAAATCAAGGAAGTTTCAGCTGGTTCCTCCTGATAACTATTTACACACTTGGTAAAAGATGAAGGAGGTCTTTAAGGGAAATGTTTTTTATTGATATGCTGTACAGTAGACTATTTCTTTGTTTCTATTTAACAGCAAAGTTAAAGATCCACATATGGTTACCGTTTAAGAATTTCTTTATGCTCATGGTGATATTTTTATCTGGATTTAAATCTAGGTTTAGTAGGTAAAATGTTAAGTTTTAATCAACTCCATTCAATTAAAAAAAAAAAAAAGATAGGGGCCCTTTGCTCAAGGCATTTGCAGCCACTGAGGATATCTGTTGTCCCTTCAGTGAAAGAAAACAGGCTGCGAGTATAGGCATCTGGTAGAAGTCACAGTGATGTCATGTGTGATGATATCATGATGCATGTAACATCACCTGTGTCAGCCCTAGACCAGACTCAAATGCCAAAGTCATGAATACTAAAACTACTTTGTTATAGGGTTACAGAGCTGTAACAGAATCTTGCAACTCTGAATGTGCCTCCCCCCCACCCTGCCTTTATCCTAAAGCAGTGTTGTCCAAACTTGGCCACTCATCTTAAAGTGGCCAAGTTTGGACAACACTGTCCTAAAGGGAACTAGGGAAGATCAAGTCTGAGACACTTTCTCAAATTACATTCCTGCTTTGGAGTCAGATTTCTCTTATCTGACCCTTGTCTTGGCTATGGCTATTCTTCAGGGTTATTCACTACAACTTGCCATCAAGACCTTCTCCATCCACTCTCATTGGTCATTTCCTTATGCTCAGGTGGAACAGGTGAGAAATGGGCAGTGACCAGCAGAATGGATTAGGAATGCTGTCTGAATGCCCAAACCCTTAAAAGGGGGAATTGATACTCCCACTTTCCTCTTAAGTAGTTGCAGGAGACTTATCCTTATTAATTCAGAGTTAGTAAAGCCCTGTTGATTTGCATCTGATTCAGATAGTCATGGTTTTCTGGATTGCTGTGAAATCAAGCGCATGGTAGAGTAACTTACTCTTCATGGGGAGAGAAGTACGTTTTTATAAACATACATGTCTCCAACTCATCCCCTTCAAAATTGTTATCTGTTGCCGTGTTGTGTGTGTATTTCTTTCTCTGGGTTAGGACAGTACTTGCATCTATTCTAAATCAAAGCTAGATATATCCTGGAGCATGAATAGAGCCACCATTGAGAACATAATTCAGGAGAACGTCCATATTCTACACCAACATCTTGATGACAAGATGTTCAGAAGATAGAGTATGATATTATGCCTGCAGCTGTTGAGAGAGAGAATATTGGGCTATAGAGATCTAATGAAGTCGTTCTACAATGAGAGATATTTTAATAGTTCTTTTTGTTGTGTGATGTGATAGTGTAATTGTAGGAAGTGGTCCAACGGGATTTACAAAGTACAAATGTGGGTTAATCTTTAACTAGAGCAATGTTATTCTTGGCCAGCAGAGGGAGAAGTTGAGAAGTAAAGGTTGGAGGGAAGAGCGGTAGGTGGCTGAAGGAGGTCATCAGGCCCTTTTGTGGTGTCTGTTGGGTGTGATGGAAACAAATCCTTCTACTGAGCACACAGGCAAGGGGTAGAAAGCTGCTTACGTACCTCCCTCCTCCCAATTTCTCTCCCCCATTTCTCCACCTATATTGTACAGCTGTTTAATGTTCGGGGGCTGGAAGTGCTGCATCCTTTGAAGGTTTGATTGGTGTTAAAGTTGGGATGAAAGCTACCTAGTACCAATAAAATTCTAGAACATGCATAGAGAAACCTGGGTATGCTGAGCTTGGTTCCAGGTAAATTTGGTAGGAGTATGGATTGAGGGCAACCTCCCTTGTGGATGAAGAATTGCAGCCACAAGCCAGTGCAGTGAATCTGCTGTCCCTCCTGATCTTTTTGGCCTTCAGCTTCCATTATTCCTCACTGTTAGCCATGCTGTCCAGGACTGAAAGGAAATGTGCTCCAACCACAGAGAACACCCTTTAAAATATGGGAGAGCTGCCCACAGGGCATGGAAATAAACTCTCTCTTATTATTCAAACCTGCACTCTCAGCAGTTAGCAGCAAAGAGTCAAGGATAAAGCTTGGACGAGTAAATTAATTCAATGAAGATGCTGAAGAAGCTCTAAAAACAATGATCAGCTATTGCAGGATCTAGGAATAAAGCCATACTGAGAGCAGGGTTGAAACTGTATGCCCTTTTTTCCTGCCCTTAGTTGGTTTCTCAGCCTGGGTTATGGAAGGGATGTGCACTGTGTTTTGATAATGGTCCATTCTGGTCCTGGATTCTTTGCTTCCACCTGTGCCAGCTTCAGCCCTCTCCAAAGGGACCCTGGGCAAGGTTAATCCATCATCTTCTCCATCAGCAATTGCTTTCTGCTTTCAGAGAACTACTTACTTCATTTGGGCTTCTGAGCTGTATTCAGAATCTCCTTATCCATCCCACGACTGGGAAACAGACCCTGGTAAGTATGGAAATCTGCCTTCTAACGATCTGGAGGAAGGGGGCTACGTGATGGGTTGTGGCTCAGTCCCTCCCGAGGTTTAGAGCCAATTATTCCCTTTCACTAGGAATTGTGAACATAATGTTATCGATAACATAACATATTATCGATGTATGGCTAACGAGATAGTTGTTGCAACTCCTGTTCAGTACACTCATTTTGCTGCTGGTTCAGCCTCGCTGCTTGCAGAACACCTTGAATGTTTTAGAAAGATTGGGGAGAAATAAAACAAGCCAACTGAGCTCAAGCCTTTGCTTTAATTAGCTAGGCTGGGAGCAGCCAGAAGAATTTATATTGTCTCCCTTGCTCCAATCTACCAACTACCCTGCTGTAGAAGGAAGGAAGAAAGAAAAAAAACTCCATCACTTCAATATTTTTATTTATATAATACATACACACACTCACAAGTACTGTACACGCCTAACTTTTCCCTTCCCCCTCGCACTGTACATTTCCCCTCATTTCTCTTGATTCAGGCTCTCTCTGGACAACAGAGCCAGCCGTAGTCCTCCCCCCACCCCAGTCCCTGCTTGCACACTGTCCCTGGCCTAACGGTGTCCTGGGGCTGCCACTTTTCGCCACAGGAAGGTAACATGTCTGAGCTGTGGGTATGTGTCCCTTGGCAGAAGCACCACCTCCTCCTTCACAACTCAGGTGCCCCTGGAGGTAACTGGGATGGCAATCCAATGGTTGAGAAGGCAGAGGCAGGTTTCGTGGAAATTTGACATTTCTTATGCTCCACCCCTACATACAGTTGTCCAAAGATGATGGTTGGCTTTCAATCCCAGCCATTGTCCTTAATCATGTGGTTCAGTTCAATTATGTATTTGCCCTCCTTGTATTTCTGGCTAGTCTCAAAGGCCTGTTCCTATAGAAAAAGAGAAAGGGACAATATTGGTGGAAGCCCCGTATTAGTGGTGCAATTGTTCTAGGGAGGGAGAGGGAGGGAAGGGTACGAAGCAGGAGACTCACATATTTCCATCCAAGCGTGGTTTTGCAATTTTCACAGTATATATCAGCTACAGCATGCAGGCCTGTCAGCAGAACGCGTTCTTCTGCTGGGCCACATCCGACATTCACTCTGTACAGAGCCAAAAGAAAGCACAGTGTCATCTGGTTTTGATAGGGCCCGTCAGTCCTGATCTAGAGCCCCTCGCTTGTTTTCCTAGCATGAGTTCTATTTTGCCTTGAAATCACCAGTAGGCCTTACATGGATGTTCTTTGGGGCCGGTGCTTGACACATTGCTGCCATAACAATGGTTCTATTCCCTTTTGGGGTGCTTGACAAAACCCAGGGTTTGTTTGGTCTTCAACTGGAGAAAAGGGTGGGGTATGATTTCCCCCTTCCCCAGTTCTGCTAGGTTGCTTTGGAAGCACAACAGGACAGGAGCAAGTCCAACCCTTTCTCAGAAACCGGAGATGAGGCTGGAGACTATTCCAGCACTTGGCCCGTGTCCAGCTTCAGAGGCACTCAGTGGGCTTCAGAAGCACAACACAATGAGGGAGGTCAGCCCAGCCACCCGCATGTGGAAAGGAGAGCCAGAGCTCCTCTGTTTTGCACCATGTTTTGGGGTGTTCCAAGGCCTTCTGAAGCACAGTGCCATAGAGACTGGCTGGAGCTTGGGGCGGGGAGGGGGAGGGAACCAAAGATTGTATCTCGCCTTATGGTGAATGTCAACTGTGCAATACACAGTCACAAACAAGAGCCTGCATATTAGGGAAGGAACTGGTTAACCTCCAGGTTTCAGTTCTGCTATCAAAATAGTAAAACCTTGTGAATCCCTACTCATTCCTGCAACTCCATTCTGGTTGCAGAATTCACTCAACCCCATGAGATTGCTGGGAAGTAACACTCCCAGATTCAGTGAGAGTTTCAGTTTGGAACGATGTGCCAGTCAGTACTAGTGCTAAAGTATTTTAGGTTTGCTTTGAAGGCCTCTCATTTCTTTGAATTGTATCTGAATACCCCACACTCCTGCTGTTTTGGAAAAGACGAATAGCCTATTAGGTCATCTTTTACTGAAATCTATTTCCCTCTTTCTCTCACTCTACTATCTTAATGGGTTAATTGCTTATGTCTTCTTCTATTTCTGCTATGATCCAATGATCTCTTCTGCTGGCCCTTCAGGCTACAGATGGCCCAAAGGAACAAGTGCTACATGAAGGACTTCAGTGTGAAGACTACGTGAGATCTTTTCTTTCAGGCACCTAGATTTTTCTCAGTAGAGGACTCTTTAGTTGGAGGAACCCCTCTCTGCAGTGGGTGCAAGTACTGACTAAATACAGAGTTTCTACCTCAATGAGCTTTCAGTCACAGAATTAGGATACAGCAGGACCCTACTGCCCTTCTGATGGTAAGCTAGAACTCCCATCTTGGCTGTCCTGGCCTCAGATGATGCCAGTTGCAGTCCAATGGTAGGGAAAACCTGAACACTTGATTTTTTTCCCCCCGGAATATGCTCCTCTTTTGTGATACTCACACAGAGTTGAATAGATATGCCCGTCCTTGGCTTCCTTGAAAAGACTATAACAAAAAGGAGACAGGGATAGATTAAAAACAAAATACTTTTCTGTTGGTTAGCTGTATTAAATGAATACATCAAACCAACCTTGAATACTTCCTGCCTTATTTCTCCTCCTGCCACTCTCCCTCTGTTCCCCCCACCCCCCATTTATCTCAACCTTGGGAACCCAAGTCTCAGGAGCAGCCTTCAGCCTGTCTCAGCTGCTTATCTTCTGTAGACTTTGGTTCGAGGCTAGCTGCTTATCCTCCTCTCCCCTTTGGCTGCCAGCAAGCAGCCAGAAGCAGTATCTCTCTTCCCCATTTCCTTGTTTATTCTCTGGTTTGCTTTCAACCCCATGAAAATGAGTTTAATGATTAATCAGTCACAGCTAAGACCTGCTGGCCTCGCAAGCTCTTGAGAACTAGGGTGGAGGTGGTAGAACAAGCCTAGGCACGCCTCTCTGAAAGAACTCACTGCCCTCTATAAGACCCCCAGCTGCCCTTCCAATTTCTCCTCATCCCTTTCCTTCATCTTCTACTCCCAAATAACTTCCCATCCTCTACTGCTCAGAAATTCTGCAGCAACTGAACAGTAGCTCTGGAAAGAGACATGATATTGCAATTGGCTGCTGTTTGGAGGCCTCCCCTTCCTTGTCTAGCTTTCAACTGCATTATTCCCAGAGAGGAAACTTCCAGATTAATATTGTGGTTTGCTTGGGAGGTGCTGATTTCTCCAATAAACCATGGCTGCTAGAGCCTGGACTTGGCTTGCTTAATGTATACTCTCCAGGCCTCTGTATTCTACTTGCAACATCAATATTGCTACGTTAGGGTAAAAATATTTAAGACATGATTTGACACTGGTCTGAAATGACCTCCTTACTTGGTACAGGATTGATAAACTCTAAAGGAACACAGAAAATGCACAGTAATAATCTTATGGTGGGGTATAAGATAAGAAACATACGACTGTCCTTTCTTTGTTGTCTTTCTGTATAGTACTCCACTGTCCTTTGGTAATAAACTGTCTTCTATTTTTCTTTCTTTTTTTTTTACAATGAGCTAACCAACACACAGCAGCCCCTTTTCCTTGGCTGCTGTGAGCTGCTCTAGAGGAGTGCACCAGGGGTATTGCATTCCTTTTGTGTACCTTGGAGATGAGGTCGTCGTGGTTGGCCAGGTGGGCCCGACAATGCACGCAGCTGTAGCGTCGGTGACAGTTGTCCAGATAGGCCTGAAAAGTTTTGGGTTTGGACAGCCTCACCATCGTGGTGGGAGTCGCACCAGGGGAGAAGCTGCAGGAGAGCTGTGGAAAACTAGATAGCCCCTAGAGGAGATGCTGGGGGGAGATTCCCTGGCAGCCCTAAAAGAGAGGAAGAGGCGAGAGGCGGGTCATCAGCATGCAGAGAACCTGCCAGAAGTGACGGCTTACAGACCTAGAGTCAGAATGCCAAAGTTTTGTTTCTTGGCTCTGGGAGCTAGCAAAGATCTGTGTAACCAGTCTGGTATCTAAACAAAAACAATACCACATGCTTTTCCTCCCTAGGCAGCTTCTTGGAGACTCAGCCTGTAATTAACCCCAGGATGTAGGTCACAGCTGATCATCCTGTGATGAAAGAAAACTACCTTAGAATAGCACCCAAGCACCCTATCTTCACAAGCCACCCTTCCAATTAATTTCAGATTAGGTCTTCTTCCTAGTACCTAACCATGAATGCCACTTGCTGTAAATTCTAGACGTCTCTTATGAAACCAACCACTTGGCTTTCCATTTTGTTTATTCTACCACCAAGATTTTGGACCTAACTGTCAAATATTATAACGATTCCCCCCAACCCCAAATCCACGGCCAGCTTTCACTTTCGCTGCATGTATCTATCTTCAGAGGCAACTGCCATCTGCCTTGGTTGAGACGGGGGGAAGGTCAATACAGGAAGCAGAAAAGTCTAGAAAAAATACTTGGTGGTGACAGACATAAACAGCTTGTCACAGAATAGCAAGCAGTGTTCAGAGTTGTGAAATGGTGAAGGGATCTTATGCTAAGTCAGGAAGAGGGCAGAAGGAATCTAGATGAATTGTGTTTCAGGATGCACAGAGATGGTAAGGGTGGACTTAAGAGAAAGGCAATGATGGGTTTGAAGAACTGTGTGGCACAAATGGTGGCCACTTAAGTGCAGCCAAACCAAGGGCAGTGGAGGTATAGAATAAGGCAGAACTTGGGTCAGACAGCACTCAATTCCAGCTGACTGCAGAAGAATGGGACAGACACAAAGCAGTCTTAAGGATGAGTGGAGAAGAGGGAGGAGCAGCACGATGGGGATTGCTGGAAAATACAGTGGGCTAAACCAATCAGTTGGAGAGGTATTTGAGGGGAGGCAGGCAAGAGGAGAATCTCTGCAGGGAAGGATGGAGGCTTGGTTTCCAAAGGGGGTGGGTGGAGAGGTTGTCTGGAACATAATGTGGAGGAGGGAAGAAGGTGGTTCCTTGAAAGGGAAGCAAACCAGCCAGTCCTGCAGGCAAAGGAATGCTGAGCTGGGAAAAATGTTGGCTGAGACTCCCTACATCTACCAGGAAGCTGGATTTTTGTTTTGGCTTTTTTAGAGATGAAGGTCTAGCATTTGGGAGAAATGTCTCCTTTCTTCTCTTCCTCCTCAGGCAAGCTTTAAAGCAAGCTCTGGATACAATATCCACCCTGTCCACACAGCCTTTTCTGTGCATTTCCCCCTAATTTCTCTAAGAATCTATAATGAATGCAGAAACTACTGGTAGGATAATAGAAGAGAGGAACAACAGGGGATGAACGTGAGGAATAGACAGACAAAGAGGAATAAAGGAGGAAGTGAAAGGAAGATAACAAAAGTACAGTTCCTTTTTTAAAGAATTATTTAATGCCATCACATTATTCACTCCCAACCTGCATGCCTTATAAAAATGCCATTGAACTCCCAAGGAATTTTAACATAAATGTTGTTCTCCTTAATAAATGGCATAATATTTGCTGATATGGCAACTGAGATTCTCTTCTAAGCAATATCCAGGATAGTCTAAGGGACAACAGAAGTATACTAGCCATAACTAATAGGGGAGGCATCTTGTTTACCAGCAATATATTGATTGCTTTTCTACTGGATATGGACAAGAAACAGGTATATGTTTTGGTCTGAACACCAAATGAACATTGGTGCATATATTTCAAACAGTGTGTTTTGCACATTTATTTCAGAAGACAGTAGGGCCTCTTTTATATGATGGGGGAAATACCTGATGTATGATATGAAAAGGGATTTTCTTAAGCTGATTTATCTTATCTGTGAGCCTTATAAATAAGCATTCAGCTTATCTTGATCTTAGTCTCTTGTTTCGTTAATGGAGACCATGACTATTGTCATATTACATTGTGCTCTAAGAACCATGCAATTCTTGTTTATATATAGCAATTTTACTCTGGTCTAGCAAGTAAGAAATGAGTATGAGTATGATATGATATTTAAGCTATTTGAACCTCAAGTAAGTATAGTGTGTGTGATATATCAATTACAGGGTGTCTGTAGAAACACACCCATAAACAGGCTATTGGGGAGCCTATGAGAGAGAGAGAGAGATGGGAATAGACAAGAAGATGAGACAAGCTGAAATATCTTGGGTTTCTTTTATTGTAAAAAGCAGGTGTACTTTATGTTTACTTATTTTTATAACTGTTAAACAGGAAGCCTGTAATAAACATGTAAAAAAAAAGGAGGTAGATATAGAGGGTGGGACAGTTGATAATGATAGGACTGGGATGTTCATAAACTGAAAAATGCATCTGGATTTTCTACCAGAGGTAAATGGCAGGATTTTTACTTCCAGGCCAGCTGTTGAACAATAGGCCAAATTTCATATTTCTATATAAATTCTAGGGCCACTCATGCAAATGTTTTCCTGTGTTTTAAAAACTTCCTAAAATGGGAAGTTCAGAATAAGAAAAAGGATATGGAAAGAAAAGTTGGAGGTGCAAATCATCCCCCTCCTTTTACTCAGACCATTGCAAGATGGAAAAATTAAATTCTCTTGATTGATGGATAGTCCAAGGCCCCTGAGAAATGAGACAAATCTAGTTGCTCTCAGAGCTTAAGAGAGGGTTAAAACCAGCCTTCATAAACAGTTCCATAGTTATGACTTGTTTAGTTTGGCTGCCAATTGATATTGTGCTGGAAACTATCCTCCAGGGGACAAAACAAGTGTTCAATACATAAAAGATGCCACATTATCCTGAATTAGTGACTCTTGAAACAGATACTTTTTGTCTACTGCAATGTTTCTCAACCTTGGCAGCTTGAAGATGTGTGGACTTCAACTCCCAGAATTCCCCAGCCAGCAAGGCTGGCTGGGGAATTCTGGGAGTTGAAGTCCACACATCTTCAAGCCGCCAAGGTTGAGAAACATTGGTCTACTGTATCGCATTTCCTGTTGGATAGAGGAGATAGGGGCCATTGAGAAGGGAGGGGATAACTCCCCTGCTGAAATAACAAACGGAGCATTTGGTTATTATAGGAAATGCCCTCTTTGGGTGCCCTCGCCTGTTGTCAGGATGAATAAAACAATTTCCCCCAGGATATTTTTCATCCCTCGCTAGTTACCAGACCCGTTTCGCCTTCAGGGGACCATGAACTGGTGCTCGCCAGCCTCCAGTGCATCCCCCTCCCTTAATTCTTGGAGGAGGTCAACAGGATATATGCAGACTGTATGTGACACACACAGACACGCACCGTGAGCCTTTCGTGGGGCACACGCGTCCACGGACGACACCGTTTCCCTGAAGTCCCCCCTCCCCAAATCTCACCTGCCCGAAGAGCAACGGCGAAGGGCCCCCACGTAGGATGGTGCCTCGGTGCAGCTTTTGGGGAGGGGAGTCGCCCCGCCGACAGACCCGCAGCCCCCCGCGAAGCGCTCCAGCTGGGAGTCTAGACTTCCTCTTGTTTACAAACCCAAGCTGTGAAACAAAGGTGTCCCCGCCCCTTTTTTCTCTCCCTCCTCCTTTCTGCGGGCTTCCCCCTTTGCTCCTTCCTCTTTCTGCCCAGCCAATGAGGGCGGGTATGCAAATAAACTGCAGAACTGATAGAAGGGGAGGGGAAGCGAGCGGAGGACGCGCTTGATTTGGCACGAAGTGGGGGCGGGCGCGGGGAGGCTGTCTGGAGAGGTGGCGCGGCTGGGCGGGGCGCTGCGCCTGGGCCAGCCCCGAAACCAACGTGCCTCTGGCCCTGTGCAGAGTGCCTTTCTCTCGGCTGTTGGGCGCAGCGGGTAGGGCTTTCGTGGGGCAGCCAGGGGGCTCCGTTTTTCTTTGGAAACGGTTTCTAGAGGGATAGTTGGCGAGACTAATCTCCTGGCAGCTGGAAGGTGGCACTTTTGTAGATGGCATTAATAAGCTTTAATAAGATAGCCTTCCGTGTCTCCCAGACTTTTGTACTGATAAAATAGAGGACTCTGCAAACAAGCCTATGCTGAAGTTCTCTGCTGGTAATAATGCTTTTTAATTCCAAGATGTTAAAATGTGAATAATGTAAACATCGTCCACATCTTCATTAATGTGGTAGTAGTACTTCCCCTAAGGCAGTAGGCAACATCTCCTTTATCTTCATGTTCTAGGGTTGCAGACTCTACATTCCGGTGAAGGGGAGGATCATATAGCTGGGGATCTGAACAATTATTTTCTGCTTCGGAACTTTGGAAAGCCACTGCAAGCCAGAGGAGACAGGTCTGGGAGGGATCGGCGGTCATTGTGCACTTCCTCATTGTGAGGCAATGTTAGGTGTTGCAAGGAAGGAAATAGGCTGGCGTACTGCAACAAAATAGCCCAGATCAAAAGTTTCGTGGTTGAACAGGACTTGAATCTGCATATAATGATTTCAGCTACACCAGTGGCTAACGCCAGAGGGATGACCATGTTAAATCTGTTGCAGTGAAGCCAAGTCTGATGTTGCTGACTAGATTAATATATGCATTTTGGCATCAACTGTGATGGCCACAGTCTATTTTACCAGCTGCATAAAATGACCTTTTTTTTAAGTGGGTAGGCAAGTTGTGACCTGAGCCCAGACAGAGAAGCATGTGCATTTTACCCACCTCCAGCTTATAAGAGGTAGAACACAGCATATCATAATACTGTGCAAAGCATGAATGAATGCCCAGTATTCAAAAGACAACATGATCCAATCAGCATGGCTGTAACCTTTTCTTAACTAGCAACTGCTGACTCTTGTGCAGACTTAGCAAGATAGATATTGTACATTCAGCAATGATTTTGTTCTCAGGATTTGATAAGATTGACTTCTGCTTGGGAATTCCACTTTTACTGCTGATAGATGTCTTTGCTGTTATGGTTCATTTTAGTTTGCTCCTCCACAAGCCTAGAAATCCTGCAGCCTTTTTGCTAGAGTTTTCATAGATGAGACCCCACTTTGTCAGCTGAATGCTATGGGCTGTATTAGTATACTTGAAAGGAGGTAGAATGGTAGATAGAAATGAATTTAGTTGCTAAGATAGCTGCAGAACTGAATATATGAAGATTAAATGGAGTCTGACCAATGATCGTTGGTGGGTGTTCTCCAGGTCCTTGCCTTTGCCTTTCTGTGTATTGTTTACTTGGCTTAACTGCAGCCAGCACCAGGAAATATTTATTTAAAAGGGAGTGTCACCTAGTGGCTAGGATTGGGAAGGCCTGGGTAACAATTCCCACTCAATTATTCCCTTCTCAGCTCCTGGGAAACCTTCGCCCTGGTTTTACTTCTAAAATGCACTCAGAGTGATTGTGCAAATAGCCCAGGGTATATGGCAAGGGAAAGAGATCCAAATCTTTAAACCAAGAGGAAAAGGACCTGATAAAACTATGCATTTAAGGGTCCTTAAAATAAAACATCTGATTTTATCCTCTATTGTTTCACATGTGGGGGATTGTACAATTTGATCTATTATTCATATCTATGTTGTTACCAAGAGTTGACACCAACTTGATGGCACATAATTAAGTCATAATCAGTCACATTGGAGGGGATGATATACAGTATTGACTAAACAGTGTTGGAGAACAGAATTTCAGTGATATCCCCACGGCTTCTATCTAGATCCATGAAACTTCCCTCTGCCAGGTAACAATTCTAGGACTAACAGGTCTAGTTGCAACGTCCTTCTCCCACAATCTTATCTATAACTCCCTTTCCCTTTGGGCGGTGACCAATTTTCCTTAATTTTGCACCACCATACTGCAGTATAGCTTCTCAGGACAGGTGCTTTTGTCAGAGAGAAGACAATAGTTACAGACTCAAACTATTGTCACTTAAAGGATATGTTGTATAATGAAATGAATGATACCAATAGAAGCGAATATGTGTAGCTCAGGGTTGAACTATGGAGTCCTTGGGGTACTCTGAGCTTGGTTGTTTTCTTGCAAATGTTTGTTACCCGGCTAGATAACATCTTCAGTGCTAAAATGGGATGGGGTTTGGTCTCTGTTTATATACTGTGGCATGCCCTGCCAGTGTTGGTGGGGGTGGGGGTTTTGTTTTATTTATTTATTTATTTAATTATCAACTTTTATTTATTGTTTTATTTGTTTTATTTATTTATTTATCAACTGGGAAATGTTGTTTGTCTCTATGTGCCTGTTGATGGCTGCCTTGTCTGAATACCAAGCTTCCAAGAATTCCCTCCCATTTTTGGATTTAGCTTGGTCTAGGATGCTGACAAAATCCAAAAATGGGAGGGAATTCTTGGAAGCTTGATATTCAGACAAGGCAGCCATCAACAGGCACATAGAGACAAACAACATCTACACACTATTCAAAAGAGACAATAGAAAGGAAAACAAAAGACCAGAACATCTCACCAGCAATCATCACCCAGATAAGCAGAGATTAACACTAAGATTATCACCAGACATTCAATCAAGCAGTAAACAATACCCTAATCAAGGAACTACCAGAGGAACAAAACAAACCCCCCACCCCCACCAACACTGGCAGGGCATGCCACAGTATATAAACAGAGAGCAAACCCCATCCCATTCTAGCACTGAAGGTGTTACCTAGCTGGGTAATGAAACGTTTGCAAGAAAACAACCAAATTCAGAGAACCCCAAGGATTCTACAAATGAATGATAATTACAGGCATCAGATCTTAATCTTTACAGTGCAATTAGTTTGAATTGGGACTCAGCTGAGAAAACCTGTTTCTCAATGTTAGGGTTCAGCAGAGGAACACACTACCTAATAATATGGAGGAGGCCTTTGGCCATGTGCAGACTGTATTACCATTTTATAATTGTGCCTGACTTCTGAAAACCTCAGATTGGGACATGGGATTTGTAGAGTGTAGGAGTAAGAGCATGGATTCACTTGGTGTAAAGCCTGAACATAGTGGTTAACTTAGTGCCACCTACACTAGGAGTAGCCAGGTTTGGAGCTACAGCTCCCATTACTCCTCATTGTTGGTCCTGCTGGCTTATGCTGATGGGAATTGGTGTCCAACAATATTGGGAGAGCCACCAATTCCATACTTGTGCTCTAGAGAAAAAACTATGGAAAGTATTTGTTTTGGTTTGAGAAACAGCAAGAAAATCATATCATTGTGCCGTGTTCAGAGGAAGAAGAAATTTCAGTAAATATGGGCTGAGTTTACTTTGCCAGCTTCCAGCCAACAGACTTGATAGTTAAGATGATTTGGAAGAATCCATTCTGGATTAATGTTAACACAATAATTAAGTTTCCTTATTGAATTGTTCTGGGATGCTGCATGTTGTATCAGACCCATAGGATTTTCTTTTTCTTTCAAACTCTAATTTTCTTATGCTACAAATTTCTCAAGAGTGTGGAGTGGTGGTGGTGAGAGTACAGCGAGGAGAAAATCACAGAGCTGTACCTTGAACCAACTGCATTTTTACTATTCTATCTTTGGAATAAATGGATACCCCATTTATGCTAAACCCCCAGGGCTTAATCCAGTGTTGTCCAAACTTGGCCACTTTAAGATGAGTGGACTTCAACTCCCAGAATTCCCCAGCCAGCCATGGGGCACTGGATTAAGCCCTGATGTCTTGGCTTGAGAGCAGCATGCCCAACAACAAAACTCTAACTTGGACTGTCTTCTAGTGGTGGCAAGTGCATGGGAACTGAGATGGTCCAAAATATAGCAGAGATCATGAGGGCTTCAGTTAGAGTGATTCAGCCTCAGCCCTGCACTGCACAGAACACCAGCAAGACTTTGACTTTAGGAGGAGGGTTCCAGAGATGGTAAGCCACACGTGGAATCGTTTAGAGTACCAGGAATGTGCCCAGGAAGGGTGGGGATTAATCATCTGGGAGAACTTGTTGACCCTCTTATATTTTTACATTCCGTTGGTGCCAAAAATCACAGCAGGAAAAGGAAAATGGGTCTAAGAAAGACTGCAGATCAGACTTGCTAAACTCCACCAACTTACTCACTCATTCTTAGAGCACACACCCTGCTTTATCTCTTACAGCATGGAAATCAGGAAATCTCTCACTTTCTTCACTGGCCTCCATTAAAACCTTTGGCTGCCCTAGTAGAACATTCCAACGTTGCACAGTTGACTTGATGATGGCATTGCTTGCCAATCCCTTGCAGCTGATCCTCCCTTTGTGGGACGTATCCCTTGGTTTGCATACCTGCTGTTGAAACAGGCATCGGCCTCAGTGGGACACGTCTGGGAGAGCTGTACAGGTTGCCATGATGACTGTCACATACCTCCAAGAACTTAATGCTGAATTAAGTTGTTCCCCTCCCCTGGCAACTAAAGCCTCTAGTACAGGGATGGGTAGCTTGTGACTCTAGAGCCATGCCCAACTCTTGTGCTTATTTCAAGAGCCCTCTTCAAGGAAGTTCAAGGGTAGGTTTCCACACGGGCCCTCCTGCAGGGGAGGAAAAAAAAAGGCAAAAAGGTGGCTGTAACTGCTTGATCAAAGCCTTGCCCCCTTTTAGAGTGCATTGCACACATGATGCATGTCAAAAGGGTGGGGCTTCAATTGTGTGAGTGTGGTTACCATCTTGACTCCCCATCCATCTAGGACAATACCTGGCCCTCAAGAGGGACAGAAAGATGAGGAAGAAGCTAAAACAAAGGGGTGATAGTGATGGTTTCACCGGCTTTTGGTCCTGACATCATCCCACCTGTTCCCTTCAGTTATTACAAAGGGAACACTGACCTCAAGAGAAAAAGTTGACCACTCTTTAACAAGCACTTTTTGTTTTTATTTGTTTTGCTGAGTATTAGTGAGAGGATTCTCCTCCTCCTCTGTCTTTTGCTGTATCTATTTAAGACGAGACAGAAATTTGAAAAAATGTCATGCTTCTACAAGCAGGGCTGTAGCCAGATTTTGTACTGTGGAATCCAGCTGTGACCTTGCATATCTTCAGTCCCCTGCTAATATGTTACTCAGTTACCGAAAATGCCACACACGACTTAACGACTGAACAACAACAACAAAGTAACAAAATTATTTGTTTCAAAGTCTTCCTCTTACAGTATTGACACAAAGTATACTTTGAGTTTCCTATCTTTTGCATCCATGTGCTTTCTCTCTCTCCGTCCCGATCAAAAATTTCAACCACCAATTCTAAAGTATCATTCTAATTCATTCATCGGAAAGGGGTGGATGAGCATTAAGATAATGTCGAAGGCGAGTTGGGTAGTCAGATATGACTCCAGAGACCCCGTAGCAAAAGGCTTCTTCAAATTCTTTATCTTCATTCAAAACCCAAAGAAGAACCTAAATAGAAAGTGGAAGAGGAAATAACAATAATAACAGAACATAGAATCTTCAGAGAGCTCTCCGAAAACCAGATTTCCTTTGTAAAAGTCTATTTGGTCACTTATTTATACAACTCTTTTTCCCAGCAGTCAAAAAGCAGAGCATCTTGTTTTTGAAGGGAAAAATCATATTTTTTTCCCCTGCTGCTCTCCCCATTTTGGTCACAAGCTGCAGAAAAAGTCACTGTGATTACTTTCCTGAAAGAAACCAGGTAAAGTATGGTTGCATTAGGCCTATGCCAAGAAAAAGTAGAAAAGAGTAGTGGAGTGTTTTTCAAACTTGGCAACTTTAAGATGTGTGGACTTCAACTCCCAAGAGTTGAAGTCCACACATCTTAAAGTTGCCAAGTTTGAAAAACACTGGAGTAGAGTGTGACTTTGAGGCAAGAAGCTCCTCACGCAAGCCTCACTTAAGAGCTTGGTAAAGAGTGAAGTTTTTTATGTGGTTAGCAATACCAAACAGTCTTCAATTAAAACAGGGTGCCCAACCTTTTAGGACTGGAATTCACATTTGGAATTTTAACAGGATGTTATGGATACTCTTACAAAAGTGATTGTGGCAAATTGGGAAGTTGGCTCTTCATCATCCCCTGTTACAGTATTGGTGATTGAAAATACAAATTTGCTTTCTTGAAAATAGGGGTTAGGGTTGTGTGTGCACTCCAGCCAAGATGGCAAGGAGTGCACACACATAGTCTACGTGCTCTTAAAATCCTTCTTTATTTTACCTTAGGTTACCTTGCCTTTATATTTTATAATTCTTTTTTTCACTAAAGACAGTAGGACAGGCTGCATCAGTTCATTTTAATGGTGAACACTTTTAAACACTTTGTGGAACAAGAAAGAGAATGGGGAAAAGAAAGAAGTGACATAGAATGAATTCATAAAGATTGTGTTTGAAAATTCAAATTTTCTTGTAGCATGCTAGCTTCAAAAAAATAGAAATGACCAGTCAAGGCATGGAGATTTCTGTGGACATGCTACATTCATGGATGCTACACTGAGCACCCAGAAGCTAAAACATTCCCCACCTAAATTTTATCACCACTGTTAGAAGCCAGGTCAACAGTAATATTTTAGCAATACTTCCAGCTCAGGCTTTAATTCTGATCATTCTCAGGAGTAGAGACTACAGTGTCACCCAAAATTCTGATTTCCCAGCTTTCCCCAACATACTTGTATTCCTCTGTCTTCCAGATGTTTGAACAGCTTTTTGCTCATTGTTATCCTGTTAGGAAAGGATAGAAATAGCAATACAAAAGTTTTAGATATAGGGGCAATCATAGCTCAACAATAGTCTTACTTGGGGAGAGAGGGGTCATTTTTGTGATATTTATTGTGCCCAGAAGGTCATAGTGGGGAAGCAGCTGGTTTGGGTTATGGATTTCATTAAGGGCCCTCCTGCTGGGGAAGGGAAGGAGAAGGTGATGAAGGAAAGGAATACTTAGTAAGAATGAAACAATTAAAACCATGGCTCAGCGTCACTCACTTGGTGATAAGTTTTGCCAGTAGTGCTCCAAATTTGCCCTTTTTCACTGGAAAATAGGTCCTAGGATTAAACAAAACAAAAAGGTGGCAAAGTTAACAAGCTCCTGAGAACTGCTTGTTTCCTGCTGTTCCTCCTCTAAAATATTGGATCCCACACTTTTTCCAAAGAGCCCCTGAATCACAAAACACAAGACAAATGCTTTCCACATGCAAAACTTCTAGAATAATTTTACACACTGACACTGTTCTTCTTTACAACTAAACTTCTAGAGAAGATGAAAGAGAATATAGGAGGAGGGTCAGCTTAACTTCATGCTGTCCTCACACTATAGGGGGAAAACTCCATTCAGTGAGGCCTGATGTAACTCAATGCCTTGCCTGTACCATTTTTTTTCCAGAATTCCTTCCACATATTGGCATATCAGAGAGATACAAATAATTCCACTTGAAGGCTTGGGTTTTTTTGTTTTTGTTTTCCATTTTGCTTTTTAATACTTCCTGCTTCCCAAAGAGCCAACAATATGCCTCTTACAAAGTCCATAAATGAGCATGCAGATGACAGCCCTCTCTTGCTACTTCTCCACAGCAGTTGCTATTGGAATTAAACTGCCTTTGAAATGAAAGATCCTATTTAGCTATATTCCTCTGTGGACATTCAGTGAAATGTTTACTAGTTTTGGGGGTGGCAAGGGGAAGCAGAAAGCTGGTAGGAGAGAGGGGGAATGGAGTATTCATACATTGTCTATAGACACCAATTTGACATGCAGCTCGGGGTGTCATACAAAATGGCACGCAAGAAATGTCAACCGGCAAAAGAATAAAATGTAATGAAACATATTGTGCCAGAGGCAGCTTGCACACAGGAACAATTGATCAAGAGGGACTCCCAACATCTCTTGACCCAATGCCTGGGGAAAGGCCAGTCTTCATATCTTTTCAGCAGACAGGCAGGGGCAGGGCCATCTGGATCTTGGGGAAAACACTGTTCCATAGGGGAGACACAGCAATAGAAAAGGCACATTGCTCGGGTCCGATCAGGTGAGACTGCTTAATTGATGGGACCTGGCACATGCCAACCCTATCAAATCTTATTGGATGGGCAGGAGCAGTTGGAGATAGGTTGTCTCATAAATAACCATGCCCTGTACCATGAGCAATATCCTAGGACAAGGCTGGAGCAAAGGGTTTGAGATTGCAGCATTGGCCGTGGCTAACTGGGATGGATAGACCAATTGTCTACAAGGCCTCATTTCTCTGCTCTCCTTAGCTGAAAATTCTTGGATGCTGGTTAGCACCTTGTTCTGCAGAAAGGCCACTTTGTTTGTTTGTTTGTCTGTTTGTTTATTAAATTTGTCCCCCACCCACCTCCCCCCAAGGGGGGACTCTGGGCGGCTCACGACACATTAAAACAATAAATAAATATACAGTTAAAACCTATAACAAGACACATTCACAAAAATAAAAGGGAAAAAATCCAGGAGGCCGATGGTTCAAGGCAGCAACGCCAGACCACTAAGGGACTAGTCAACCCCACACTTGATGATCCCCCTCCTCACCCCAGGCCAGATGGCACTTTGTGGTCTGGATGCAAAGGTTGGCCAGACACCCTCCCTTTTCTCAGAACAGAATGCCAGGAATGTTTCTCTTCAAAACTGGCACACTACTTTCTATTTGAAGGGGAGAGCAAATTTGGCCCTTGACTTCCAAATGCTGATCATTACACAGAGTACCATTTTTTTAAGTCCATATATTTCTCTACCTGAATCCCACCCTTGCAGTGGTGGTCACCTGTTTATGATCGAGGGCAGCACAAATTCAAGGTAAGATTCTTTCAGAGGGAAGAATGGCAGGAGTCCAAGATACCAGAGAAAAAGCATGAAGACGATTCTCTTCTTGGAGAAGATGTAGGGCATGTCTTTGTTCTGGGGGATAAATAACATGTATATTTTAGGCAGCATGAGGATTTGTCATTCCTAGACTTAATTGCTGGGAAGAATTCTGCACTTGGTTCTACAGACCCATTTTCCAGATTGCTGAGCATCCAATCCCAAATAGAAGGGAAGGTTCAGGGAAAACACAATTCCTGCCCTGGCTTGGAAAACATGACTGCTTAACACAGATTTTCCACCTTGGTTGGTGGTTTAGGGAGCTGCTCTCTAATGCTTACGCAGGACTGGAAAAAGCAGGTGTAACAAGCCTGTCTAGAAAGAAAGCTTAAGAAGAGAAAGGAGGAAGGAAGGTGACTTTTGACCATGCTCTAATGTGTCCAAGAGATACTTTATTTATTGCTGTCTGAAGAATCTAAGCCTACATATTTTTATACAATCTGAAGCTTGAGCGAAAAAGGGTTAGTAAACATAACGTGTGAAAGTGGAGAAAAAGGCATTTAATACATACAGCTTTCTGGCATTTTTTAAGTGCTTGACCATCAAAGGAGGCCCAGATGCTGATGTGGGAGCGATGGTATTTCCGGACGAGATCTGCTACCTGTGTTCATGGGCAGAATAAGATGTACTCAGATAACATTCCTACAAAGAATCTCAGCTTTTTGCTGCACAGTTGCCTATTGTGGAAACTGAGTAGAAGCACTAATCTTCAGACTCAATGGGAACTAAGCCTGAAGGCACCAATCAGGTGCTTTCTCTGTTGGGTACTGATCTGGCTAAAGATACACTAGGTTTATGCACTTGTATACTCTTTTCGTATTGTGGAGCTCTATAGACATTCAGCTTCTTCTAACACCTGCGATGCAAACGGTGATGTGAAAATGTGATGGAAGGTAGGGCCCCTGATCCACCAGCCAGTACTGTGTGTGGCCACCTATACTGTAGGTGCAGGGATGGGCAACTTGAAGACCTCAGGCTAATTACAGCTCTCTTTATTTTTTTTACTATCTCTGAGGCTTCCAAGTTCATACTACCAAAAAGTCATATGGTCAGAAGGACACAAAAATGGTGGCCCTGTTTGTTCTGATGACCTCAGCACAGCCCTGTGATATTCCTCTGGTCCTTGCAAATTGAAAGCATTATACAACAATAGTTCTCCCTCCTTCCCCATGAAAAGATTGCCAGCTCTTGCTCTAAATTATGATTACAAAATTCAGTATTGCTTGAGAGAAGATCTGAGTATGTCCTGAAAATGTGTAAACCCTGGATTACTTATTTCCTTTCTCTGATTGCCTGCTTTTGTTATGCAGAATCCCAGATACATTTTAAAATTCAGTTGAAATTTCACTCCTGTAGCAGATTTTTTTTTAAAGTGGCAAATCCAAATTTCCCAATGGATTTGAACAGCTTAGAGTGAAAGTGTTAACTCCAGAAGTGGAATGAGATTTGGGAGGTCAATATCTTCCTAGACATTCTGAATTCTTGTGAATGTGACTAAATTATAGGAATGAGAGGAAAGATGGCAAAAATTCCATATTTGTCTATTACAAAAATACAAAGTGTCTTGTATCTTAAGCAATAGAAGATTTTCAAGTGGAATACATTCTCGTATATGGGAGAGACTGTTTTGGTAAAGAATGTAGCTTCATGCATCTAAAGATGCCAGAAGACTTCTGTTTATGAGTATACAAGTGAACATAGAGATGTGTGTAGAGAAGAATAATGATAATCTTGGCCAGGTGAGCAGAATCAACTGCAAGTCATGATGCAGAGTTTCTGCCCCTGATCAGGCAAGAGAGAATTTTGAGGATGGAACATTGGAAAGGGACGTTGGCAAAAATCTATGCTTCATGAAAAATGGTGATAGAGATGTTGGATAGGAAAGAAATTTGAACAGCTTGGTTGGGTTTCTTACCTTATTAATGAGTTCGTCATTATTCTGTTTAATTTCAATATTAATAGGGATTCCAGGGTATTGCTCAAAAACCTCTTCCAAACGTGGAATCCGGTGATCATTGCCATGGGAGAAGTTGCCTGTAAGGAAGGATAGGTTGAGGGTAGCTAAAAAGAACAGTATTTTTCTCAGAGCACAAATAGACATCTTGTCTGTCCTTCTGCTGCAGCACCTTTTACCCCAAAGCTACTCTTAGTCCTACTCACCTGGGGAAAATGTCACCTCCAGAGAAGACTTATATGGTGGCAAATCCTATGGGACACAAACAGTAAGAGTAAGGATTAAGAGAGGATTTTGAGAGAGATTTAAGATTGGTGTGTGCTGGATGGAGAGAATTAGAGCAAGATCTCCTGGATGTTCTGGAAGAAGGAATGCAATCACAGAGCTAGAGCCATTGTTCCAAAGGAATGATATGGAAGCATACTGTGCAGTCATCTTGCTTCTGGTAAGTGTGTAAAGCCAATGTGGTGTAGTGGTTAGAATGCTGGAGTAGGACTGGGGAGGTCCAAGTCAGAGCCATCTGCAGGATTAATACTTTCATCAAAATGACAAAAGCAATATTACTCTGTTGTCGCCCAAGCTCCACCCCTTTTGTTATGTACATGCAATGTCATGTTGCACATGAGAAGAGATGAAGCTTGCATTGTGATGACATAATGGTGCTTTCATCATTTGCCCCCAACCCAATTCAAATCCCCTCTCAGCCATAACATTCACTAGGTAACTTGGGGCCAATCACACTCTCTCCACCTAACCTACCTCAAAGGGATTTTTAAAACATGTTAAAAATGGAGGATGTTATCTATTCCACCTTGAGTTGCTGGAGGAAAGGCAGGATATGAATCTAATGAATTAATAATGGGAGGCAGCCTTACATTGTTACTTACATTGCCTTAAAATCTATCACAGGATGGAACTGAATAATACAAAAAGGGCAGGGCAAGTTGGGAGCAAGGATCCTCACCTTATAGTTTGTGAGGCTGAGATTGATGTTGTGTCCTGTCTCGCGTTCCAGATTATCATCGTGAGACACAACCACAATCCCATCTTTGGTCAGATGGCAATCAAGTTCAAGCAGGTTTGTACCCTGGTTCACTGCACTGGGAAGATGCAAAGATTGGCAAGAGAGGTTGAAGGGCAGGCTTAGTGCACAACAAGGGTAAATTGAGGTAGAGTGGAGATGTCATTACTTACTTTTTAAAGGCTCCCAAAGTGTTCTCAATCTGCTCTCCAGCACCTGGAGAGGAAATCAAACTATCTTATGCACTCTCCCTCCCAGGAACTTCAAGTACTTCTGCTCTGAGTTTCAGGAATGTGGCATTACAAGACGCAAAACTAGAGCAGAAAGAATTGTGAACATCCCACCTGCCGACATCCCACTTATCAGAAGAAGAAGCAGAGGCAGGAATCTTGGGACTGATTTCTTCCTCTCCCCACTTCCCTCATTCATCCTTGACTTGCAGCTGCAGTGCACATCCTGACCTCTTCAGACTCTGAAAGCACCCTCCATCCAGATGCCCAATTTACATAGCAAAACTTACCACCCCTGTGGGAGCCATGCAAGCATCGAACAGGAAACTTGCGTGGTTTATGAAGGAGATGTGGCTTCTTTCGAAGACAGTGAGATGCCAGTGCATAGATTCCAAAGGCAGGTAGCCCAAAGAGGAGTAAGTGGTAGCTCATCCTGGTACATGGAAAAGGGAAAGCAGCTGATTAGTATTTCTGGGTTTGGTAGGTGAAAGCAGGGAGGAGCATCCAGGAGCTAGGACACCCAGATTCTCTGGAACGAAGAGTGCTCATGGATTGGGATCACAGCAAGAAAAGCAGGAATAGGTCATCTGCGTAGACCCCAGCAACAGCTGGTGGGTGAAATCAGGTAGATTGGAATTCCTGAATTCCTGGTTTAATGAATACGGAGAGCTTAAGGTAAGCAAGTCAGTGAGATTTCTGAGGAGCAGGAAGCAAAAAGGGTGTGTAGGAGTAAAAAGGACAGAAACTTAACCCTCCCCTTTGCTACCAGGACCATCCCATCGTCACTTTGCACCTGTTTGTTCACCTAATGAATATATATATATGTGTGTGTGTGTCACATGCTCATAAACTGGCAGACGCAATCATAAAATCATACTTTGGCTCCTCCCAGCCTTCTGCCAACTTGCATACTTTAACATCTTGTCACTCCCGTGGGAAAAAACAGCAACTTTCTTGGCAAGAGAAACAAGCCAAGAGTGGAACTACTTGGTTCTTCCTGCTTTACACCTGAGGACCACACTTCCCTTCCAGATCTGGAAGCCCATCTCCTTGTTCACCATACGTACCTGAAGATCTCTTGAAGCCACCCTTCCCATCAAGCCAGCAGGTCCCATCTCTATAGTTATATAAATAAAGGAGGGCCGACCTGTATGCCCATAGAGGGTTCTCTCCCAATATCAATACTTGCTTCAGAAAAGGAACGATTTTTTCCTTGGGATAGCTGTAGAGAAAGAAAAGATAATATTTTCACTATACCTACTGTGGTCCCCTTCGTGGTTAGTTCTCAGCTGATGGGATTTGTGTTTTAAAAACCCTTTGTGTAAATACGGTTTTCAGCTCTTCCTAAGTCAAAGAACCTGGATCCCACTGTGGTAAAAATAAAATGCCCACTTTCCCCAAAGGACATTCCTATGTTTATATTTTCAATTACATTTATCATTTATAGTAAATGTTAAGGACTTAATTAAAGTTTCAGTGACTTACCCTGTGCCCCACTTAGGTTACTTGTGAAGGTCTTTTTTATGGGCATCTAACATGACCTGACAACCTTTATTTTTTTTCTGAGGTGCCTTTCTGATGTCTTCCTCTGGTCTCTATCCTGTGCCAGAGGCAGCCTTAACTGTTTGGGCATTGAAGTATTTCCCCTCGTAAACCTTTTGCCATGGATGTAGTCTGACATACTTCGCTGCATGGTGTGGTCAGGAAAGCCTTAAACAAGTGTTTTTCAACCTTGGCAGCTTGAAGATGTGTGGACTTCAACTCCCAGAATTCCCTAGCCAGCATAGCTGGCTGGGGGATTCTGGGAGTTGAAGTCCACATATCTTCAAGTTGCCAAGGTTGAGAAACACTGCCTTAGAGGATGTGATTGGCCCTGCCCCTTTTAGATACTTTAGGCTAAAGTGGGCACCTTCCCTTCTGATCCCTGCTTGGCCTGGGCAGAAGGTGACATTGGAGTCCTGGTTTTGGCAAAGAGTAATCTTGGCTAATGAGTCACGGGTGTTGGGGGCGAGCCATAGCATTTGTCAGTGAGTCAAGTTCTTTTTAAATGTGGGTTGAGCACTTTTTGGAAGGAAGGCTATATCTGTGCTCAGAAGGAGGTCATGCATAGCAGAACCTGGTCCTGTGAGTCCTTAGTTCACATTAAGTTTTCCTGCCATTTCAGGTGATGTGATGCTGTCATAGAATACACCCACCCACCCACCGGTGCAAACACACACGGACACGCACATCAATCAATCAATCAATCAATCAATCAATCAATCAATCAAACAAACAAAGCCGGAAAAGGATTGGCAGTGGAACAGCACATTTTATGCTGGTATATTTTTCTGTCATCCTAAAGATGGATGGATAACACTTAAAATGAGCTGTGAGAAAGTCTCACCTGTCAGATTCATACCCTTAGCTGAGAACTACTATGATAAAGCATTTTATCATAGTACAAAACACTTTATGTATCTTTGCTGAGGGAGGGTGGATAGGATGAATAATTGTCTCTCATCACCTTTTTCTTAGAACCTTCCTGGGTATGATAAAAATAGATGAGCCTTCAACAAGCCATTTTTGGAAGAACCGAATGCTACAGTAACCTGTGGCTGGACGCTTCAGGTATTTTTTGAAGCTGATTATTTTTTATCTGTTCTAGTACTAGTTTGTGGGCAGATGCAGCTTTAATTGTCCTTGTTTCTTTCTATATTTTATTTACTTATAGGAGTAGGTAGGCAAGATATAAATGACAAAACTAAATAAATGAAAAATATGTACCCTCTTTCAATCGTTATTTACAAAAAAATAAATAACTAGAAATTGATATAAAATCAGATTTAAAAAGCAACAATCAAGTTAAAAACAATAGATCACAATAATTAAAAACTATTGAAACATAAAGAGTTCGATAGAGCCAAAAGGGCTTTGGCACTCAAAACACATTATAGTGTTTGGTGGGGTTCTCTGGATGAAGAAGTCCACCCACAGAGAATCAGCACTGAAAAGGACACCATATGGCCTTCACCAGGGAGCTGTGCATACCATCGACCACCCTTGAGACATGTTGACATATAACTCTCAATGTAGCCAGCCAGTTGTCATATTGACTGTTGAAAATGGAGCAGGCCTTATCTGTAGAGTGTCAATGTTGGGAAGGCTGCTTTTGTTAATTAGTAATATTCTTCTGAATTATTGTTCAGGATTGGGCTAGATTCCCCCTCGTGAGATCTCCTAGGCCTGGAGATTCTCAAGGATCAATTTTGTCACCCACCTGAAACTCCTGGATGAGATCATTTAGGAGTGATGATATGTGGGTGTAAAAAATATGTAGATGATACTGGCACATCTTTTCAAAAGTGCTAATGTTTCTGGTGGTTTCCCTGTCACATTTTCCCTCCCACTCAGCACTACCTGCAGACAAGAAAATCAACCGCCAATTGTTCTCCTGAACTTGTGGCAGGATGAGGTTGGAGATTCAAGTCTGGAGTGGTATTATTTCTTTGGATTGTCAATTACCCAGGAGATTGATAATCCTATCCATGGATATTCCCATCCAGAGGTCATCAGACCACTGCAGGTTGGAATCAGAAATCAAAATTCCAACTTGCAGTAAAAATCTGTCCTTTATTATTTTTATAAATAACTCAAGGCAGTTAACATACCTAATACTCCTTCCTCCTCCTATTTTCACCACCACAACAACCTTGGGAGGTGAGCTGGGTGAGAGAGAGTGACCGGCCCAAAGTCACCCAGTTGGCTTTCATGCGTAAAGCAGGACTAGAACTCTCATCTCCTGGATTCTAGCCTGGTGCTTTAACCACCAGCATCTATAAAATATTTCATAGAAGTATTGATTGGCTGGGAGATTGACAATCTTGTCAGAAAATTAAAGGGGATATATCTATGTAAAATACTCCCCTACCCCCCCAAAAATCTGAGTTTTTGGAAGCTGATTTGAAATAGTTTTAAGTTATTTTTTGTTCACCGATGGAAATATTGATATCCTTGAAGACCCACATTTGATCATCCATGAGATATTCCCATGCCAGCTCCCCCCCCCCCAAAAGAAATAGGCTGTGCAAGCGAGGTGTTCTGTTTCTCTGGTAACCAAAACCAGATGTTCAAGGAGGCTCAGTAGCCAGTGACTGGACGGAGCAATCCCACAGCAGACCTGATGGACCAATTGGAACCAAGCAGATCGCTGACCTTGACTGCATCATCCCAAGGCTCCTCCCCCTCCATGCGACCTAGGTTGTCCACTGGAGAAGCTTTCTGCCAGGATAAGAGGGAAAACACTGCTTTCACATGGGAACACCTAAAGCTGACTTCAGGTTGCCTCAGGGATGAAGAAACACTATGAGGACATGTCCTCTACAAACAATAGGGCATATTCATGCCATGGCAAACAAGACATCTGGATGAGCCTTCAGAAAATATTGTTCCGCTCCTCTGATAAACAGCTCTGAATAGGTCTTTGTTGTGATCTTTTCAATCAACCAATCGCCTTTTTTGCTGCTATTGTTGCTCCCTACATCTACTTTTTCATTTTCCCTTTCCCAAGAGGCATTTGTCAGGATCTGTGCAAGCTAGAAACTTCGATTGCTTTTAATTTAGTTTCACAATGTATATTAAATGGTTAATACTAAAATGCGCTAATTGCAGGCTGCTTGCTTGACCTGCCATTGAAGTTAGAAGGAAGGGGGGGAGAGAATGCCAGGTGCTGTTATCTTTACACAGGCATCTCCAAGGCCAAGCGCTGTGAGAACCAGAGCAAGGCGCGAAGAATTTCAAGCCGGAAAAGAGAAGAACAAGGGGGGGAGTTTGGGCTTAAAAAGGAAAGGTTTTGCTTTGTAGAATTAGACTCAACAAACTATAGCTGCTGTGCACTTCTCCCAATAAAGAAATCTTTGATGGAACTGTTTGGTCTCCAGAGGATTCACTGAACTTTGGGAATGAGTGTGCAGACTCTGACAGCATTACTACACCTCTTGGAAACATTTACTATTTTTACATCTGCACATCTGTCTCACTCCATCCGCACTGATTTTCTCCACCCCCTTTCTGATTCTCATCTCCCCTTGCTGCTGTCCCCCTTTGATGATGCTTCTCCTTACCTGGATTAGTAAGCTTGTGGGGATGATAAGAAAGCTTCTGGATACACAAATGTGGTTGCCTAGCAACTGTGGGGCCTATGTTTACCCTTAATTCCCTGACCTAGCATAACCATCCTGTATTCCCTGGGAAATTGTGAAAGGTGAGATGAATGGGCAGAACTGAAGCTTGAGAATTGGAAACATGACCTGGGGATATCTTTTTACTTTGAATTAGTTTAAGTCTCCAGGATTAGATGAACTGCATCCTAGAGTACTGAAGGAACTAACTGATAGCCTGGCCAAACCTCTATGTACTATCTTTGAGAAATTCTGGAGAACTGGTGAAGTGCTCGAGGACTGAAGGAAAGGAAATGTTCTCCCTATCTCTAAAAAGAGGGAAAGCATGATCCAGCAAATGACAGAAGAGGGATGTGCAAAGCAACTGAAGGTTTAGAGGACCTTCAAACCATCTCTGGAGTTGCCTCACTGGGGAGGAATATGGTGAAGTCCAGAGGGGAAATGGAACACTCTGGGGGGTTCTCTGGAGTGTTCAGTTCTCCCCAAATTGGTGAGTTTTGCACATCCCTAATACAAACATTTCTACAGTAGTCTGACCCTGATGCCTGGGAGATTCTGGAGCAGATCATAAAAAGATTGATCTGTAAGCATCCTGAAAATAGCACAGCAATTATAAGTCAGCATGGGTTTCTTAAGAACAGATCTTGCCAGGCCACTTTTTAATCTTATTTTTTGGTCCAGTGATTTTCTTAAAGGATTGTAGCGGTGCCTTATGGCTGATCCTCAACACGATGATGGGCCACCTATCAATTGAGGAGGACAGAAATGGATGGCATTCTCAGTTAACACCTAGCCTGCTGGGAAGATAACCAGCCCCACCCCCCATGAATTTGCTAATGCCTCATCAAAAGTAGAGTTCCCCCCCTCTCTGCTGGCCCAGGCAGGGCAATCCAGTCTGCCTTCATTCCGTCCTACACAAATGCTTCCAAACTGGCTGATGCGTGCTCTGGTGGGCATGCCAACCGCTCCCAGCTCGCTATGGTTGTTTCATCTGGATTACTGGGTCTGGGTTTCCTCCAGCCATGAAACTCTGGACCTTTGGGGGTTTTGCTTTCATGTTCAGTACAGGAATGGTAAAATCCTGGCTGTTTCTTGGCTTTTTCCTTTTAACAGGGTGAAATTGACCAGCCCAAGGGATAGGAAGAACTGTAAAACTCTTTTTCCCACTGATTCTCCAAATACATGCTCACAGCCCTGCCCCCTTTTACATGTATCGCCCACCCCCCACAGGAGAATCTACCAATCATTGTTCATTGTAGTCTGCACAGAACATCTGGCCATCACTGTGGTCAAAGTGGAGGAAGGGGGTGAAATACAGGAAGGAATTTCTTAAGCCAGTTTCATTTCCAGCAGGTTTATGGTAAGGAAACAGGCAGCTGAAGGACATACCTTCGGGAAAGCATGGCGTAGGACCTGGTTACTTGAGGGACCACCTGTCTCCCATAACATCTGCCCAGCTGATTTGATCCTGCAGGGTTGGCATGCTGTTGGCTCCTTCGATTAAACAGTGATTTCTCAGGATCCCAGAAGTGTGCCTTCTCTGCAGCAGCACCTGCCCTCTGGAGTGAGGTTCCCCCTGAGATCTGGATGGTGCCCAAGCCTTTGGTGAGGGAGAGCGAGATCCCTTCCTTCATCATGCTAGTCCTCTTTTTATATATATATGTTTTATTGTAATTTCTCTGATTGTTATGAGCTGCCCAGTGTCACTGAGAGTTGAGTGGTGTGCAAGTTAAATTTATTGTTGTTGTTGCTGTTATTATTTTACAAAAGATTCCATGATATACTGTTTAGCAAACTAAGCATAAGCTTGATGGCACAACAGTTAAGTGGTGTATTGCAAATTGTCAAGGCAGTGATCGGGTGCCCAGGCAACTGGTTCTTTTAGTTCTTTTAGATCCAGAGGCAATAAACACACCACCATGTGAAGAGATTTTAAGCTTTATTGTTAACTCTAGCAAACAGATTTAAACAGGAATATAACAATATAAGGTAGCAGATAGAATTAAAGAGAAATACAAAAACATAATATAAAAACATAACGTACCAAGCAAGATGATAAAACTCTTCCCCTACTATCAGGAGCTACCATAAGGCGACAGAAGAGAGACCCCAAAATAGCTTAGATCAGTGTTCCTCAACCTTGACTATTTGAAGATGTGTGGACTTCAACTCTCAGAATTCCCCAGCCAGCATGGCTGGCTGAGGAATTCTGGGAGTTGAAGTCCACACATCTTCAAGTGGCCAAGGTTGAGGAACGCTGGCTTAGATGACACAGCCCCTGGTATCAAGGTCTGTATCCATGCCCCAAGACTCAAGGGGCAATATCAGGGCTTTTATCAAATTCTGGCACTGAAACCTCATGACGCCATGGTATCAAGAACTGACCTTGACCAGATGTTGCACCTGCTCATAATGTGGATCAAGAGCCTGGGAAGTGTATAGATAAACTAGTACTTAATCTAAACAATTCTGAGAGTTTTCTTTTCTCCCTCCCCCCCCAACTTCTAAATAAAAGTGAAAAACAAGCCAGCTATACATATTATGACTCAGAGAGAACTTTCCTAACATGTGCAGGAGAAATCAAAATATGTCACCTAAACTCCTCAACATAGCAATGATCTTCTGCATTGCCACTATAAGTGAGTAAATAGCTGGCTTGAAAGTTGTCTTCAGAGTATTCAATCGGTGGTTCCTCACTGAATTGGAGAGAATGATTAAGTGAAGTGCCACAAGGATTAGTCCTCCATCCTCCCGCTTCAATATTTTCATGAATAGTTTGAATGATGAGGTATAGAGAGGGCTTATCAAATTTGCAGATGATCTAAAATAGGGCAAGGTAACTAATGTCCTGGAAGACAGGAGGAAAAAAAAATCAAACAATTTTGGTAGGTTAGAGAAATAGGCTGCAGGTAACAATGAAATTCAACACAGACAAGTACAAAATTACATTTGTTGTAGGAACCAAAATCAAATGTATCCGATGAGGGAGATCTGGCTTGGTAACAGTATTTCTGAAAAATATCTTAGAATAGTAATTGATATTTAAACTGAACATGAGTTAGCAGTGTAACGTGGCCCCAGGGAAAGCAAACAGAGTTGTAGGCTGCTTAAACAGAGGTGTTATTTTCACATTACAAGAGGTCATCCACTGTATTTGGCTTGGTTGAGAGTATAGCTTCAAAACTGGACATCACGCATTAAGAAAAATTCAGAGAAATTGGAACAGGTGCAGAGAAGGGCAATGAAGATGATCTGGGAAGTAGAAATTAAATCCTATGAAGAAAGATTGAAAGAGCTGGGTATGTTTAGTCTTGAAAAACCATGCTGCAAGGGAGATACGATAGCACTCTTCAAACAACTAAAAGGATGCCACATAGAAGTTCTTGGCTTTCCCAGGAGTGTGTGGGTACAACTTTGAAAAATAAGGCCAGAACCTGTTATCTCTCATTCCAGAGAGCAGGCCATGGAATAATGGATTATTATTCATATTATTATACTTACAGGAAGATAAATCCAACTGAAGAAGCCTTGTAACAGGAAGAGCAGATCAATGTGAGGGCACATTTTATCATGCATGGTAGACTTGTAAGAAAGCTAAGAAACTTTGGATACAAATTCACACAACGATGCGAAGAAACCAGAATTGTTTTTATTGGGACTTATGGACAATGAATTAAAAAAGACTTATGGTAGATTGATTTTGTATAAGGTAACTGCAGTAAGATTACTCTATGCACAACAATGGAAGAAATCCCACAGTGAAGGAATGGCGTCTGAAAATGTCAGAATTTGCAGAAATGGCAAAACTGACCTGTTTGGTCAGAGAGAAAAAACAATGTTTCTCAAAGACTGGAAAACTTAGATGGACTTTTTGCTGAAAGAAGAAAGAAATGAAATTATTTATGGATTTGAAGATTAAGAAAGACATGGATTAAATGAGGGGCTGAAGGGACTTGTATAGCATCTAAGAGGGAGGAGAGACAATAAGATTGTAATCTGCTGAAAAGAAGAGTGAAAGTCATTCATATATTTCTTAATTTCATTTTGTCTCTCTTTTCTGTTTCTTGCACTTTCTTATTTCGTTCTCTCATTTTTTTCTTTTGATTCGTCTTTTATTGTATGAAGAAAAAAATCTTAATAAATATAAATAAATAAAAAAAGGAAGAGAAGCTCAGTGGCAGAGCCAGTGACTTAGAAAAATAGTGGGACCCTTTTACTGGATGTGTTGGAAGCTAGAGAGCCTTCTGTTTAGGAAGATTCCTTCACCGAACAAGAGGTTTGATGGCTTATGTGGCCTTTCCTGATTCTTTGAAACTAAGGCAGTGTTGTCCAAACTTGGCCACTTTAAGATGAGTGGACTTCAACTCCCAGAATTCCTCAGCCAGCATGGCTGGCTGGGGAATTCTGGGAGTTGAAGTCCACTCATCTTAAAGTGGCCAAGTTTGGACAACACTGCACTAAGGTAATTGATTATGTGCCATCAAGTTGGTGTCAACTCTTAGCAACCACATAGTTATTCTTCATGACAATCTGACTCTAAGCTGGTCTTCCAGGTCTTCCAATGGTATCTGAGACAATATTATTAGCTATCTTGTGGCTGAGCTGTTTACATTTCTTTCTCAGTTACAGTTCCTTGGAGTATTAGTGAAAAGGTGTTTTTGATAGGTTTTATCAGCCCTTCTAGATTTGGGAGATGAGAAAAATAACAATTTAGGACAAGATAGGAACCTGTCTTGTGGTCATACGGAATTTGATAGAATATTATTGGTGCTCTTGCAAAATGACTGCTGGGGAAAGCTGGTCAAGACACAAAATAGTTGCCAAGATAGGCAGGACCAGTCACAAAAGATCCATTTACTAGAACGGAAATAAATGTATCTTCTACTGGCTCTCTGGTTCCTCTCACCTAGATATCCTGTACTATCCCAATTCACCTTCTTATTTATGTCTGTGGGGCCACCATGGGCCCAGAGGTACTTTAGAAATAAAGTTTATGCTAGAAGTTGATGCTTAGCCATGTAGCTTGCTACCTTCCCATCCACTTTTAAAACTGAAAGTAATCTTTAAAAAATCAATCAGATGGCACATGGAAACTGACGATACCATAGGAGAGACGTACAGGCCAGGCTGCCTACATTTTATTTAGGATAGGGGTCCCCAAATTCTTCAGCTCATCGAACCCTTCATGAAGTTTCAGATTGTTCATCAACCCCCAAACATTTCTTATATGAAAATAATTTAATAAATACTACTTTAACTAATAGTACTATGAACAACAACAACAATCCCTTGGATAGTCCCATCGACCCAATATGGAGAATGCTGATTTAGGGGATCATAGGAACTTTCTGCTTGCAAGCCAAAGGCCCATGTAGCCCAGATTTATCTGTCCCAACAGCAGCTTGCCACTTCTGAGAAATTCAGAAGAAGCAGGTCCTGCTTTGAAATAGTGACACTCTGTTGTTTGGCTGTGGCATCCAATACTAAAAGGATGAATTCCTTTAAATACTGAAATTCCATTCCTTACCTTTGAAGCTAATCACTACTAACATCTTCTCACAATCGTTTTTACAAACCTACAAACCTATTCAAGACTATGCAACCTGGATTAGTCACCCTGACATATTTTTGGCTTGGCAATGGATTCCCTTTCCTTTCCTTCCTGGTTTTTTTATACCCACCCACATACACGGAGAGCCAGTTTGGTGTAATGGTTAAGGCACCAGGAGACTGTGAGTTCTAGTCCTTCCTTAGGCATGAAAGCTGGCTGGGTGACTTTGGGCCAGGCACTCTCTCTCAGCCCAACTCACCACACACAGGTATTGTTGTGAGGAAAATAAGAGGTGATTAGGTATGAATGACACCTTGAGTTGACAAAAAATAAAGATGGGATAGAAATCATAATCATAATCATAATCATAATCATAATCATAATAATATACCCACGCATCTCTCCAAATTAGTGGCTGTATAATCTGTCTTAGTGGCTGAGTCAGAACTTTCAGCTACCTCCACTTAACAGCCTGTATACATTATTACCACAAGGATGCGGAGTCACCATTTCAAATATGGTTAATTCTATCATTCCTAGGGAGCAGAAGATATGCAAGTTTGGACTGGGAACCAACCCTCCTGCGACTTTTTGTGTGTTACCTTGAGTTCTGCTGAATAAAGACCAGGTACAAATTCTTTGCCTAGAAGTCTTCACAAGTACCCTGATCCTTTTAGAACAGCGCTTGCTGATCAGAAGAAGCACTTCTCTAGATACACAAATGCTTTGGCAAGGTAGGATTAGGCTCTTATGCTCCTGTCACAGCGAGTTTAGAATAAGGGTCAGCCTACAATCAGCTTTCTCGTGCAGATTGCTTGTGACATGCCGTTTTGACTTGGCTCTTTGCTGGATACATGGGCTAATTAATATTTTTTGTAAAACTGCAATAGCAGTGGAGGAAGAATATAAAAATACTTACAAAATAATGTTAGGCAAACTTTATCTTCCTTAACTCCCAGCCTGTCTGCACTGGCTGGGAATGATAGGTGTTATAGCTCTATCCATACACAAGAGACAATTTGGTTAAAGGCATGGGACTAGAAATAAGAAGACCTGAGTTCTAGTCTTGCCTGAAGCATGGAAGCCAATTAGATGACCATGGGCAAGTCACTCTCTCTCAGCCCCAGGAAGAAGGCAGGGCCAACCAGTTGCAAAAATGTTGCCTGTATGGATTTTCCTGATTGAAGGCAATGTAAATATAGTATTTGTACGTGTACCCAGCCCCATGCATCCAGAGGAAGGTAGATTGATAAATGCTGACATAAACTTAATGCTGAGGGGGGCACTCTTCTTCCAGAAATGATTAATGAACATTATTAATTTGAGATTTTTGGTAAATAAAGAAAATACCATTTTTTTCCATCTGACTATGGGTTTTCTGTGATAGCTACTTTGCTTTCACAAGCACTGCTGTCAAACCAAGATCTTTGTATGGAATTAAGCATCTTAAACCCCTAGAAGATTTCCTGCATATTCATTTGATGTTCTTTCACTCTTTTAAATATCAAAATCCCTGTTCTCTTCCCTCCCATTCACTGGTGCCCTTAAATATTTTGGATAAGATCAAATGCATAAAGGTGGTAAATATTACATATTATTCTAACTTAGTCTGTTGGTGTTGCCTCCTAAAAACCAGGTTTGTATATTTGGAGATGCAAAACTCTAATCTCGTTTTAAATTTGCCACAAACTTCACTTTGTTTCATGATGTGGAGTAGGAATTCTTTCAAGGACTTCCTCATTGTCTTTGCAATAATTCAACCTACAAAATAGGCTGATTGCTGTCAGCTCAACAGTGGTATCAGTGTTGAGAGCTAACACTCCAGAAGTAGGCAAGGCAATTTCCCTTTGGACGGAGGAGTAGGGGTGTTTAAAGGTTAAATGAATGGCTTACTGTTTTGCTTCTTAACACCTTCCCAAAACAAAAAGAACAAACAAACCAAAAAAGCTTAAAAGAGGCCAAATGCTCTTGGAGATGTTAGCAAGAAGCACATCTTCCCCAAGACATATTTTTTGCACCCTGAAGTTGTCCATAGAAACCTTTAGGACAGTGTTTCTCAACCTTGGCAACTTGAAGACGGGTGGACTTCAACTCCCAGAATTCCCCAGCCAGCATGGCTGGCTGGGGAATTCTGGGAGTTGAAGTCCACACATCTTCAAGTTGCTAAGGTTGAGAAACATTGCTTTAGGATATTTGGCTCAATACTGAATAGCCACGGCTCCTCAGGGTTTTAAACAGGACTTTTCAAAAAGCCTTCCCTAGAAGCACTCTGGATCAAACCTAGCACGTTCTGCACCCTTAACATGTGCTTTGCCACCAAGCTGTAGCTCTTCACACCAGCAGTCTCTTTTTCGCAACTCAGAAGAGCGATTCACCCAAAGCTCCCTAACGAGTCGTGACTCAGATATGATTTGAACCTGGGACAATAAATTGATGCATCGCCCCTTGACTGTCTCCTGCTTTCTGAAGTGACAATAATAGCTCTACGAATGACTGATGTATTTAAGCATTGGTGTGCTAATGACAGGCAATAAACATGGCAGGTTTGTGGAGGAGGAATGTATGCTCCGTCCTGCCTCTGCAACAGGTGGACTGCAAAGAAATAGGAATCTGTTCCAAAAAACACCCTGTATTGGCTGATTAAGGGAGGCTAGAGCTCTCTCTCTTTCTCTCCCTTTCTTTCTGCCACCCTTCGTTGTTGTTGTTTAGTCGTTAAGTCATGTCCGACTCTTCGTGACTCCATGAACCATATTGCGCCAGGCCTTCCTGTCCTTCACTGCCTCCCTGAGTTTGCTCAGTTTCATGCTCATTGCTTCAGTGATGCTATCTAACCATCTCATCCTCTGCCGTCCTCTTCTCCTTTTGCCTTCAATCTTTCCCAGCATCAGGGTCTTCTCCAAAGAGATCTCTCTTCGCATTAGGTGACCAAAGTATCTGAGCTTGAGCTTCATTATCAATCCTTCCAATGAGCAATCAGGGTTGATTTCCTTTAAGATTGACTGATTTGACCTCCTACTGCCACCCTTCAGCACTTAGTAAAAATCTTTTGTAGGCTACTAAATATTGCAAAGTCATTGACAAAGCTTCTGTAATAATTAGTCACAAAACAACAGCATTTAGAAGGCTTGCATGATCTGCAGGTTTCAGCTTCCCTTCCTTACTGGAGTTTATGGGAGTTGGTATTCTACATACCTGGAAAATTCTTGCTTCGGGAAAGGTGCGGCATCTACTTTCATCTAAATCCCTCTGGATTTGAATATATGCATATTTCTTGTTGAAGCTGAAGTGAGTCATGCAGCTTCAAGCTGCTCTACAATAAAACTCTGCCATGATTTTCTCTCATTGTTTAGAGGAGCAACTGTAATAAATGCTCCATCTAGTAAACTGCATAATTGAATATCTGTTTACATGCCTGGTACACTCATCCTAGAGAAGTGGGCTGCCATTAAAAACTCACTTCAAATATGCACTTTAATATTAATAGAGAAAAATGACTCTTTTCCTGGCAGCTGAAAGCTAGTTCTGACCTCCCCAAATCTTTGGAAATAATTTCTGGACTCTATCATGGTATGTTTATTCAGCTAAAATGGAAAAATGATTCTAGGAAGAATGCAAAGTACGGATGGTCTCTCTTATTTGTAGCACAATGAAGCAGAAAATTTCTGAAAAAAGCTGCCAAGAAACTGCAGGGACTAGTCTCTGACTGACTTGAAGGCACACACAGACACAGACACAGACACACAGACACAAAGTAGAATGGACTGCATTATTCATGATGCTGAAGATGTACAATTTTCAGTGCCACTTTCATAAGGAATACATGTCAGCATATAGATGGCCAGCTGCACTGTATACCCATGAATTATGTAAAGCATTCAGAAATGCCTTGACACATGTGTGTGTGTGTGTGTGTGTATGTATAAAAATCTTCACCCAGGCCCAAGGGAGAGGGAGACCCTCTTCATTGTGTTTGCCATCTTTTATCTTTTATTGATTTTATTTAATTTCTTTGGTTGTTGTAAGCCGCCCAGATTCATTGAGTCACATGCTTAATCGCAACAAGGGAGGCTAAAGTGTTCTTAGTCACATACAGCTCTTCCTGATGGAGCCCTCTCATCACAGGAGAGCTGTGAATGCTGCCACTAGCTGCACTTTCTACCCTAATCTTGTGGGGCCAGAGTGTGCGCGTGTCTGTTTTTTAAAGAGCATATGTAAAGAAAACATCTCAGACTGGATGATAACATTGTATAATGAAGGCTGATAGCTGCGTGGAAACGTTAGATGGCATTTGGTTGGTTGTGACTGATGCCAGTATTAGGAAGTTGGGTAGAGATATTTCTTTGGTCGCCATACATGGATCAGATATGTTAAGAAGCAGGTGCAGCAAGTGTTTTGGAATGCCACAAAGTACTAATGAGTAAATTATGGGCAGTGCCCTGCAAAGTAATAACCACAACCACAATCCCACTTCTACAACCTAGCGATCTAGACAGTGGACAGGATCGAGATGTGCAGGGGGCAAAACTATCTCCCAGTGCCTGGGCTCTTCCAACTTAACGATTGTCTCCTTATGGACAAAATATTCCCCATGTTTTAAGGACCATTTCTCAGAGCACTGCAACGTGGGAGGCTCTGTCTTGTCCTTTTGTTAGACTCACCTATATAAACTGGCTGTTATACTTCAGTTTGTGAAGGAAGCCCTGAATAAGAGTTGCAAAGGGCTAGTTAGACCAGTCTAATTGCCTTACTGCAAGAATATGCTGCTTATGCCCTGTTGCGTATCTGCCTTAAATAAGGCACCCTCAGCAGTGGCAATACTTTCTTTTAAATATTTTCTAAAATCGTTTAGAAACGTATCCTTTTATCAAGGAAGTTGTGATTGCTAAATAGTAAAGATCACCAGAATACAAAGTATTTAGTTCTAAGATAATCTTTGGAGTAAAAGGTATATAGAGTAGGGCTACCAGATTTAGGCTACAAAAACCTGTGTTTCCTGTACCTTTTTGCTCCTATCTAGTGGTCCTCTGGATGCATCTGGCTTTAATTTCATAACGTAATGCCAATTATGGCTTTCATAATGCAGGAAGTATTTAGTTTGTACAAGTTTTCTAGTTCTCAGTCACATGTGGAATACAAGTTTATCAACCTTCTGAAAATCCAGGTTGAGAAACAGGGGGACAAGGATTTTATTGTCAACCACCCGTATTTGTCAGCATATCCTGTCTTGATACCCTTACACAAGTAGCTTCCTTCCTCTTACAGTAATTACTAACAATCCTTGTTAACTGCTGAAGGCAGCGCCACTGTTCATTTCCTAAGCATTTGCCCTAACCATTATATATGCAAATGTTCCTAACTCATCCTGCATACAATTTTTCTATAAACCACATTGAGTTGGCAACCGGTTCTCAATTCTTCCTTACAGCCCAACTCCACGTATCTGCTTTAATGTGCTTGTTTTGTATTTCATCTAGAGACCTCACTGGGTACAGAATTCAGCCAGGTTGGCTCTGAAATAACCTGGGTATTCACAGAAGGGGGACAACTTCGTGATACACGTATAAAAGGGTGGGGCTTACACTGTGATGTTTGTTACTTTGGCACCATCAGAGTTAGGCATGATCTAAGAGACCATATTACACCCATGATAAAAGCATTATGCTAGTTGCCATTTTGTTTCTGAGAAAAATGCAGAGTTGATTTTAAAACTATACAGCTAGGTCTAGGCTACATTCATTTCAGGTTTGCCTACAGTTGCCATGGATTTATCCGTGGCACCTTGTGTTCATCTTGGTCTCTGAAATGGGATGTCTGCTCAGGTTATTGCCCTTGTTACTGGTTTCTTAAAAGGGATCTAATTCAACGATCCATTTCCCCACCCCCAAATTAAGACATAACAGCTACTGAAGGAATAAAGGAATGATTTATTTTAGGGTCTTTATACAATCCAAAGCAGGGAAGGATGGAGAAGCATTAATTCCCTTTAATGCAAGTTCCTTCAAAAGGTTACACACCCTAGGAAGAAAGCTCACTGCATATCATCACAGCTAGGACAAAAAGGCAATGCTGTCTGAACACAGAAGCTTCTCCTTCATTCAAATGGAAAGTTAGGGGAAACAAAAAACACATCCCATATCCCATTTCCACCTTTGAAAACTGAAAGTTTCAGCAAAAAACAATTGTCCAAATTGGTGCTGAAAAATGGCACGCATGAAAGGAATTGGAGAGGTGGGGCCATCTGAGCAGGAGTATTCCTGCAAAGCCTAACTTTTAAGGGGGAGGACTTCATTTCCACTCTTGACAGCGGACACCAAAGCAATCGCCCGCTTATGTCTCCAAAATACCTTTTCTACCTGGCAGAGTCTGGTTGTTTTGGGGCAGCAGGACTATCCCTTTAGAAAACAGAGCTGTAATCAGTGATTTTCCCAGTGTCTCAACTTTTCAACTCATATTTGCCCCAAACTGTAAGTTCCTCTCCTTGGGATTTTGCTTTGCATGATGAAGAGTGGGAGTTAAAAATCTGCATTTAAAAATATTGAGAAAGGAATGGAGGGCAGTCATGTTAGTTCGTAGCAGCAAGAAGACAAAGTGCTGTGCCATTGCAGAGGCCAACTGATTTCTCAAGGTATGCAGCAGTTTACACACACACACACACACACACACACACACACACACTCACCCAATTTATTAAATGCAGGGTGGAGAGGAAGGCAGACAACCAAAAATCTTATTGTCTGTAGGTAGAGGAAGCAGATGAAATGTAAGGACTTCCTTTTCATCTGCACTATTTCTTACATAACAGTTAGAAGCAGAGGGGAGATATTTGTCTCTTTCAAACCAGGCACATTTTTCATAATCACAGGATCTTTCCTTGCACTGCATTTCAGAAGTTCCTTAGAATGACGACCAAGGTCAGATGTGCATTTCAGGAGTTTCAAAAGTGGCATAAATCAGTTGATAAACACCAGCACAGACATGCCCTCTATTTGTGCAGGAAGGAATCAAGGCTCCTGGATTCTTAAGGAGTGTTCCAGAAAAGCTGGGCAGTCAGAATGTTTAAGGTTCTGTTCCCAGTTTTCAAAATGTAGTGGGGTTCAGAGGATTACAGGAAAGACACAAAGTGTATGTCCAGGAACCAGGATCTGATTTCAATTGCCCTTGCTAATAATGCCCAAGGGATCAGAAAATGGCCCTGCCAACATAGGATTAGTTTATTAACTCATTAACAAAGACAATAAAATGCCAAAAAAAGGAGATGACACCCCTTTCATTGCTTTGAAAGGGGATAAAGGGAGGGGGGACTGTTTTCTTTTCCCCCTTATAGGGAGAGGAGCAGCCCCCCCTTTCCCCAACCTGGGCACCAGGGTCTCACCCCAACACATCACATTAAGGGGGTCCAGAGATGGGTTACCAGGGTTCACAGCCACGTAGCAAAGCGCAGTTGTACAGCAAGTCTACAGGGGCACCCCCGGAGTTGGTACCCCTGAATCCTGTGCTCCCCTCAACATTCCAAAGGGGGAGCTGGGTACAGTCCCAAATCATCTCCTGGTGAAGCAGCGACCTGAAAGAAGAAAGGATCTCATGAAGATTACACCCGTTGGTACCTGGGAGGCCTTGACTACAGCTCAGTTATCTATGGTTTCTTGCATATAAGATGTCACCACATTTAATCACTCAGCTGCAATATGTTACAAAACACAGAGTTATCATAAGTAGCTCTTTTTGCTTGCCACAAAGGTAAGTCTCCTCTTATCAGTCCACAGGATACCATGACATCTGCTGATCTTTTTGCACTGGGCTGCTGTTTACCCACTTGTTCAGGAGTGAAATCAACGAATTGATTGTGCCAAGGCAGATGGCTTTGGGAACCGTGCCTTGCTTAACCCCCCCCTGCCCCCCACCCCAGCAGGACTCCAAGCAGTGTTATCCTTAGGTGATATGATTCATGGGTTACATCTCCAGGTGGAAAACTTTTACTGAGGGCGGGCTAAATTAGCCATCCTTGAAGATGAACAGTTATACCTGCCACTGGCCTGAACAGCCTCTCAGGGCCCTTGATAGCCAGGCTGGAATCGTGCAGTTTCTTCAAATATCAGTTCCTTCAGCTTCTCTTTGGGCAAGTCATCCAGCTCCATGTCAAACCTGAATGGTTCCTCAGCAACTGGCTAGTGTGGGGTGAAGAGAGAAAAACAATGCAGGAACTCTGCTTCCTAGCCACACTAAGGCCATGACATTATTTTCTGTCCCTTTCACCCATCATCCTTTTAAAAGACCGCCCCCCTCCAAAGAAAACAACCCGCACCTCATCTGAAGGGTCATAGTACTGCTCGAGGTAAGGATGCGCCAAAGACTCCTCCACTGTGATACGCTTATTGGGGTTAAAAGTCAACATTTTATCCAGCAGGTCCAGAGCTGAAAAGGGTAAAAAAGTGAAAGGATGTAGGATCAACTGCTAGACAACAAATGGCAACAAGAATATTCCATTTTGTTTAGGAAAGAGATGGTAGCAGTGCATCCCCAAGTGGTAGCAGAGAGCAATGCAGGAAACTGATCATTAGTCTCAGAAAGCAGATGATCAGAAGACTTATTTGGAGGGTGAGAGCTTCCTTCACCCTCCACATAAGAAAAGTCCTGCTATTCAGACCAAGGATCTGGGCCAGCATCTTCTGTAAAGCCCACAACTCTCCCACAAAAAGGAATAGAGTGCCTACAAAGCGGAAGGTCCATGTGTTTATTTAAACCAGTGTTTTTCAAACTTGGCAACTTTAAGATGCATGGACTTCAACTTCATGGGAATTCTGGGAGTTGAAATCCACACATCTTAAAGTCGCCAAGACTGAAAAACACTGATTTAAACAATTTGTACAGCCACCCCTCTCCTGAGAAATGTAGCTATCGCAGTTACTATAATTATGTTAAATTAACTTTTATCTGCTTTTAGTATGATTGATATTACTGACCAATACTAACACTTCTGTCTTTTTCTTTGGCCAAGAATCTCATATAAATTATGTTGTAGGAAATAGTACTCCCATTTCTTTATTCAAAATCTATGGCCAGTCAATTTAATCCACTATCTGTATATTAGAGCACCAAGAAAGAAATCAATTCACCATCATTCAAAGATCATTTTCCTCATCTCACTTTTTTTCCTAAAGAACTCCAGTGCTTTTCCTAGTCCCCTACTCTTAACCAATTTGGTTGCCCTTCTCCACCTCTCAATCATCTTTTTGAAATGAGACAATCCAGAACTACAGGGTAGTCCAAATACAGCACACTATACAGTAATATTCTTACATGTGGCAAATACTGTTTTCTCTTTAATCTCTTTTCTATCATTTGAAGTTTTTCCTTATTGTAGCATCCTGAGTTCATATGTACAGTGATCTGTCTATTAGAAGCTCAGGTTAACTTTCCTGGTTATTCATAGCCAATTCAGATCCTTAAGTCTGGCAGGGTCTCTATTTCAATGGCTATCTCTTTGTACTAACAGGTGCTGGCCCACATCTGCCTGGGAAAGACACTTACATAAAACCTGGATTAACAGATGATGGCCAGAACAGACAATAAAAGATAAAGAGGCATTGAAAACCAATGTTTGATGGAAAGAGGTGATTTTCAAGAAGAAATACAGAATTGGGCAACAGGAATTGGGTGAATCACGTGAAAGAAAGTTTCTACAAACTGATGTTATTTACCACCTATAACTTCTTATATTCCCTCCGAAGGGACAGCATAAACAGCTAGAGACCAGAAGATACTGCATTGAAACTTTACATATCTAATATACTGTCTAATATAGAATATTACTATATATAATTGTATAATTTGGGTGAGCACTCCCATCGCCAAAGCAAAACCACTGATCTTTGAGGCTTAATGCAATATTTGGTCCAAAAAAGGAACAAAACATTTGGCCCTCTTCCAGTAATATTACTTCACCACCACCACATACCCTGTGTCCTTCAGCCACAAAAAGACTGCCTGCTTCTGTTACAAATTAAGCTGCTCTGGGAACCAGTTGTATATGAAAAATGGCTCATAAATGTGAACCAAGCCAACTTAGTTCTAAAAGGCTTTTAGAATTAGTTTAAGATGCTTATATATTCTTCTCTCTCTCCTTCAGCATGTATCTTCCACTGAAAGCTGGGAATGATGTTGACTGTAGTATACATATCTAGAGGTTATCACATTGGGGAAGGCTGGTCTAGAATGCAGATTTTCAAATTGTGAGATGAAACTGAAGGGAGAGAAAGGAAGTTAGGCTTCCTGCATTCAATTACAGAGAATGCACATTTCAGCATAAACTCCCTCTTATACTCCCTAAATGACAGAAGAATTCTCTTTTCTTGCCAATTATTACTGGAACCCTAACAGCCTGAATGAAAGAAGGCAGAAAGTGAAATGTAGGGCCATTCTGTCTGTATTGTACCACGTGTATTGTTTAAGCAACTAAATTTTCATACCATTCGGTTTCTGCACAAAGTCTATCTCCAACCACATTAAAACGGACAGCCAGTTTCTAAATAGTGAAGCGTACAGTCTTCATCCAAAATCAAGATTGGGCCCTACACTGCATATTAGTAGATGTATGGTTGGCGAAAGTTTTACAGGATAGTTGAGGATACAGTAGTTCAACTTCACAGGATGAAGCTGCACGTTTTCAGCCTTCTTTCTCCCTTACCTTTGGGATCAGCCTTTGGGAACAGTTTAGCCCAAGGAACTTTGGGCTTTTGAGGCAATGACTGGAGATAATTGCGAGCCTTCGTGTTGATGATGCAGTTCAGGTCATCCTGAGACGGGGAACCCAAAATACCTGCAGAGATGGGTGGACAGAGAGCCATTGGATATCTAGGATACTGCAAGCCCTAGAGGAGAAACAGGCATTAAACCTATAATGAGGGAGGCCTTATGCAGCAAGCAGAGTATACCCAAAGACCAGGAGAAAGGCAGAATCAGCTACACAACTGATTCAAGAGGCTGCTCCGAACAAATCCTTTCCTATGCCACCCTCTCAAAAGCTTTGCTCAGTTGCCTTCCCTCTTACCCAGGATGTGGTTGAGCTGGTCCAAGTAGTGCTTGCCAGGAAAGATAGGTCGATTCGACAGCATCTCAGCCAAGATGCAACCCACTGACCATATATCAATGGACTTAGTGTAGCCCTGAGTAGGGGGAGAAGACACAGAAACAGAAGCTAGGATTTGTGATTCTAACCCACTCTGCTCTCAGTTGCTATTAGGCCATGCATAGCAATCCCTTTATTGACATGGATGCTATTCCATCCTAGCAAATAAACTTTTTAGTGCAATGAAAACTCACACTTCCTCATAAGAGAAGCATCTTAAATTGTGGACCCAGCAAAATAAAAGTTCTCAGGAAAACTTAGTTTCTCCCAGCCTAACCTATACAGCAGTCTTCCTCATACTAGCATCCTTCAGCTAGGCCTCTGGGTTGGTTAGGTATGCTAGGATTGCTATGGTAAACTGGACAACTAAGAGAAAGAAAATAGTAAGAAATGGTTTTGCTGTGCATTGAAACATTATACATATCCATTTGCCAGGCTGATCTGGGCTTAGGAATTATCTTAATCATGTTCTCTTCATGGCTATGCAAGGCATTACCTTTTTTATCTGAAAAGAGAAACTAGATTTGATATGGTAACAATGCTTTTAGATTCAGGTGTTCTGGCTTACATGTTCTCTTCATTCTGCTTAATTTACCTTGGAATTAAGCATGATTTCAGGAGCTCGATACCAGCGAGTGGCAACATACTCTGTCAAGAATCCTGTGTGATCGTGGTCTGGGTCAGCAATTCGGGCTAAGCCAAAATCACAGATCTGTAAGAAGAGAGAGAACCATGGAGTGGCAAACCCCAAATAAAGGGAGAATTAATTGCACTGCAGAATAAAGTGAGGAAGAGATTGTTGGCAGGTGAAGAAGGCCTAGCAAAAGTTTTAGAGTGCCACCTTCAGGTCACAAGTGGTGTTGATGAGAAGATTGCTGGGCTTCAGATCTCGGTGAAGCACATTGGCAGAGTGAATGTATTTCAGCCCTCGAAGAATCTGATAGAGGAAGTAGCAGATATGGTCATTGCTGAGCTGTTGGGTCTTCAGAAGCTTATAGAGATCTGTCTCCATCAAATCTTGAACTATGTATCTGAAAAAAGATAAATAGTGCCCCTCTCCAGCAGGAAAGGGGAAGGCAGGGAAGCTGTCAAGGAAAGTAATTTCCTGCAAAGGGTATAGAAAGCAGTATCTCTACAGGTGGTCAGATTAATGATCACACCAGCCACACATTGAGTTTGCTTCTAATAGCTCAATTAAAGCCAGAAAGAAATGACTTACACTATGTTCAATTCATCTACAGTATAAAGTAAACCATCATCTCTTTACAGGGCTGCTAAGCAAAGGGATGCGACTGAAAAAGCATTCTTAATCTAAGAGGACACAAGAGAAGAAGAGACAACTGTTTCATAGATCTAATTATTAAGAAAGGAACACCTGGAACCATGCCCAGAAGGCAAGTGGAAGCCAGCCCAGATGCTGGCATAATCATACAAGCACCCTATTGTACATCATTATATTCAATGTGAGTTAAAGCTTCTGAGTGGTGCATTTCATTAAAAAATGGACCAGAGTAAGACTGAATATAGATTATTATAGAACACACACATTTTCTTTGTGTATAAACCTTCTTCCAGGCAGATCTCCTTCCACACATGAAAAGACACAACACTGGTCTGCAAGGATACACATCACGCATCTGATCAATGGTAGGTGCACGAAGAATATCATTAATGCCAATGACATTCTCATGCTTAAAACGCAAGAGTATCTTGATCTCTCGCAGTGTGCGCTGGCAGTATGTCTGGTGCTCAAAAGGACTGATCTTTTTGATTGCAGCTCGGATCTTGTTGACATGATCATATGCCGAGCTGTAAAGAAATAAAGGCAAATGCATACTGGACTCTTCAATATATTAAATCTGCATACTTTCACTATCAAAACTGAGAAATCATTTCGCTCCCCAATAGAAGAGGATCACCCTAGAAATTCATGAGAGGAACAAACATTCTGTACTCAAGATAATCCACCAAAAAGCTTGAATGTTTATCTTAATTTTGGACTTCAACAAAAGGGCAAAGAAGGAAGGAGAAAACACTAATAGCACATTATACCAATGTGGGACAACAACTATTACAATCTGAGGAAAGTGCTGGCTGTTACCAAGGCTACAGAACAGAAGTGAGACCTCTGAGATCTTGATAGGAAATAGGTCTTGCTAACCTAGAAAATCAGGTTACTTGATAAGTGTATCATGTAAATACAGTTACTACCACCAAATAAAGATTCCAATACAGAAACACTTGGGGATGTATACGTGTGTGTTGTATTGACTAATACAAAGTATACTAGTTCCAAACCTTTTGCAATGTGATTACGAGTATTTCAGAAAAAAGTGGAGCGTTAAGAATATGGAAAGTCTGATACGAGACTCAAGTTACTGACGGAAAATAGAGTGGCTATTTGGAACGTTTCAATAAACATGCTGAAAGTCATTGTATCAACAGTGCAGCACTCAAGAAAGGCCTAAGCTTAATATAGCCCAGCTTTCATGTAAACAAATGATGATCGCAGCACAGAAGCCAGTATATATTATGATTAGATCAATTAGTATGTATATCGCACTTAGTATTGTTGGTGAAGGTATATTTGGCCTGCAGGGATAGTGATCTAAATAGACCAGGCGCTGTCTGAGGTTGGCACCTGGATGGGGGCTGCTGTGCAGCTTAATAACTAACTATAAGGCATAAAGATTTAATGGAGAGATACAGGCTTGCCAACTCTCAGGGAAGGGCTCCTGGGGCACTATGAATTATGCAACTAGGTAAAGTTCATCAGGCTGTTTTATTGAGCGCGCTGCACCGACAAAGAAAAAGAAAGTGGCAACTTCTGCAGCTTTTTGCAGCTGGACATTAACAAGCACAGGAGTATAACTGAAGACCAGTTACTGGTAACTTTAGGTTGGCAAACCAACACCCAGCTGCAAGGCACCCTGAACATTTTACAGGAAATCTGCAAATATTGGCACAGGAAGATAACAGTCTGCGAGGACTGGTTTCAGGGAGGTGCTCAGAATACAACAATGACTTGGCACGGCTGGCTGCGTCGACTGCTCTTGCTTTGGAAGCCAGTTTTGACAGCGAGCATCTGCAACACACCCTGCAACGGAATGGATCCAAAGTCCCAGGACGCGCGTCCTGAAGGAAGAGACACTGCGGGCAGCGGCCCATAAGGGAGTTGGGGAAAGCAGGTTCCGGATCAAGGAAAACAACATGCACCCTTGTAGGACTTCGGTAACTAAGAAACAATATGGCGGGAGCTTCTGAGGCAGGGTACGGTGGCCGCGCGAAGCCAGCTTGTAGGAACAGGCACGCCAGATAAATCTTGGACGCTTAGCCCAGGTATGGTTCCCGTTCAGGGCCAATCTGCAGGGCTCGCGCTCACTTACCAGACCATGCCGTACGCCCCCTCGCCGATGTACTGCAGGTCCGTATAACGTGGTCCCACGTCAAAAGCCTGCCCTTTTACTGTCTCCACTCCCAGCCTTGGCACTCCTGGCACCGGCACGGCTCCCGCCCCACCCGGGGCCGCTGTCGCCGCCGCTGCAGCCATGGCTGATCTAATCAAGAAGCTCCCGCAGCCGCTCCTATCCCCGCTTTACCCGGAACCGACACCGCCCGACAGCACTGCGCATGCGCTCGTCGAAGAAACGGCAAGAGAAGCACTGCCCATGCGCTCCCCGGAGCTGCGGCTGGAAATCCTTCAAACAGCGCATGCGTCCGGCTTGCCGACTGGCGCTTTGCGGGCCGCGGCGCGCCTGAATTGGATAGAAACGTCAGGAGCCGAACCCGGAAGCGCCGCGCCCAAAACATTCCACACCGCGATGAGGCCCCACCCTCGGGCTCGCGCGCGCTTGACTCCCATTGGGCCCCGCCTTTTGGCTCAGCGCGCCTCCAATCCTCTTCTGGATGCTGTGCATCTGGGCTTGTTTTAAGGGATGCCGTCCGTCCGTCCGTCGAGAGCGCGGGTTCGAATCCCGGCAACGGGGATGGAAAGTGGCTGCATGGTCGGGGCGCACGACAGGGGTTCCTTGATTAACCTAGCCACGGTCTATTCAAACTAGTCTTCTGATTTCGCAGGATCCACTGAACACCCATTGACTACTAGGGCTACGCAGCGATCCAAGTTGGAAAGCAAAAAGGCGGTTTGGGAGAGACGCTTGGCGCACCTGTCGGCAACTCCTTCCGTCAAGCGCGTTTGGTGGAAAGAGTTGCCCTTCCTGCTCCATGAATCGCCTTTGAATCCGGATCGCTGCAAAGTCCTGCTAAATACGTTGCCTGGGTTTGCAGGATCAGTTAGGCTCCAGCGAGGGAAAGCGACTTTTGCGGAAGGGCCAGGAGGCGAGGCTATGTGCAATGGGAGGTTTTATTTTAGAAGGGGATATAGGGCAATTTGACTGCTTGCAGCACTGCGGTTTTCAGGGGTTTCCACCTCGAAATGGTGGGAATGGCGCTGTAGATTTCAGCAATCTGCTACAAAGAGACGGAAGCAGACTTTCCAGCCCTGAGCTAAAGAGTAGTGGTCTCGTTTGTGGCTTAGTGTATGGTGGGAATACAGCCTCTATTTTTTAAAGCTAATCTGATTCTTATTCTGTTTTAAACATGAATAAGCAAAGAAACACCGAGTTTCAGTTGTGCAGCAACAGGAATCCTCCTCAGGCTGCCCTTATTTGCTATATTTATTAACCTTCTGCCTTCCCTTTTAGCCAGAAAGGTTTTGAAGTGCTTTACAATAAAAATAAACCCAATCCATTTTCTAAAATATGTCTGGCTGGAAACCAACTAGCAAATTTGAAAGTCCATCAATTGAAACAGGATTCAGAATAAGCTGTGTAATAGCAAAAACCACATGCTTAATCTTTTTGCTGAAGGCACGGTGGAAAAGGTAAGATTTCACTCCACCCGCAAGCGAGAGAAAGCAGACTTGGAACAGGCTAGCGGCTGAGTCAGTGATAATCAGAACGTGATTCCTGATAGGCCTTAATGGGTTACTTTGTCTCACTTTGAAAAAATATTTTCCCAATGTAGCTCTCCTGAAAACATCAAATATATTGTTTATATCTGTATAATTTAAAACTACAGTATGGTTTTTCTTATCACTCTAAAAGTATACATTATTAATATCTGATTGCTCCATGAACATTACACCATCAGAAACGGGTTGTGGTTGTTTTTACATTAACTAAAGACTGAAAAAAACGATGCTAACAGGGCTATCACTAATCTGATTCTAAATAGTTATCAGAGTGCAGGTTCTAAAACTTTAGGTTTTAAGGATTTGTCTCCTTCAGGTACTTGGATTCCAACTTGTTTAAAAGGAAGCACTAGTATTCGGGGTTAGGATCAAGTCCAGACAGCAGCCAATTCAGTTTTGTGATGAATAGCCATAACATGCATGAATCAAGATATGCTAATCAAAAACTTAGCCACCATATTCTACCCAAATGGATGGTTATGAGTTACATTTAGGGGCAGATTGTAGTGGAAAATAGTGCAGTATAGTAATCCAGCCAGCCTATATGTGAGTATCTTACTTTGAGCAGGAGGCAACTATTTCAGAGGGTCATTATTGCAAGGAAAAGAGCTTTTTCAGTGAGGACACCCTAATTATGGAATTCCTTCACTCAAGAAGGAGTGGGAGATGTCTATCTCAGAATCTCTCCAGTAGAAAAGTTTGTTTTTTGTTTTTATCTATTACTTTAACTTCGTAGGTTTGCTGCTGATGTATTATTTTATTCTAATGTTTTATTTTGATTTAATCCAGTTGTACACAGCCCTGACTCTCAGATTTGGTGAAAGGATCAGATGTAGAAAATAGGAGAGGCAGGGTAATTCTGGACAAGAATCTGGCTTGAAGTCAGAGACTAGAAAAATTCAGATTCCAAAAATAAGGCAATACAAGGAAGTAAAAATAAAGTAAAACAAAGCAACAATAAGATATAAATGTGCATCTAATATATAATAATTAGGGGAGGTGTCTAAAATTAAAAGCTAATTGATCTTAACCATTGATTATGTGCCATCAAGTCAGTTTTGACTCTTAGCGACTGAACAGATAGATTTTCTCCATGACGATCTGCCCCTAGCCTGGTCTTTCAGGTCTTCTAATGGTGCGCCCATCACCACTGTAACTGAGTCAGTCCTCTTCTCTTTTCTTCCATCTTTCCCAGCATGGCGTGGGAAAAATAAAACATACATGGCATTCGATATCTAGCAGGTGAAGGCTAAACTGTTAATTTCTTGGTAGTAATAGCAGTTGCACAGAATTTGGCTATCTTCCCAGATACTAAAAGAGACATCAGCCAGAAAAAGGGGAGCTTTCTTATCAGATCAATTTTACGTGAGTGGGTGTGTTCTCAAGGCTGCATGGCAGTGCAGTAAAACATAACGGACTGGGTATCCCCCAGTTGATTAGGTTTGTGCTGTATGTCCTCTCTGTCAGCAAAGATGGTAAGGGTTAAATCATGTCAGAGAGAAAGCTCTTGGATGTGGCACCCTCAAGATGTTCATTAAATAAGTAGCTGGGATAAGTGTCTTCCACCCAGCCATCCCCACAGGACGAGTGCTCTGGTTAATGCCAAGGTCAGTATCAAAAACGCACTGTCTTGGTTCTGCATTGCCTCCCTCAGGCCCTAATGAAATTACATCATAAACCGAGAGGCCAAATTGCCTGAGATTTAGCTCTGTGTCTTTTTCCAGGCTGAGTGAAAATTGTCCAAGAGGATCAACCAGGCCAACATTCCTCTGTAAATACCAGTTTAGCTCAGAATCTGAGGGAGGGACTTGGCTTAACATCTATACTTAGCCATAACATCTATTGGGTAATCTAGATCTCGTCACTGGCTGGGTTCACACATAGTGTGAAAGTGAAGTGTGAGAGCTTGGTTTAGTTTAGTGTATTGTGTAAACCCAGCCTCTGTAGCTTATAAGACTTGGCTTAAAATCAATTGTGATTTACCCAATAAACCTTGATTAAACCACCATGGCTTAGCATAGTAGGGCATAATCTGAGCTGCAGGCAATTCCCCAAACCCTTGAGTGGTGGCCCCCAAAGCCCCACCAAAACTTTCTACCCTAGAAAGAAAATGATCGTAGCCATTGAGAGAAATAGTTAAAAGTTAATCAAATTTAATTTTTGACCTGGTCCTACCTGTGTTTGGGAGTGCAGCTTCTGGCACACCACTGAAAGGCCAAGTATGGTCCTTGGCCTAAAAAAAGCTGTGCACCTTTGTCTTAATACAGTGTGGAGCACCAGTCATTCTTCCTTAATTTTCAAGGATTATTGTAAGAATAAAGGGGATGGATGTGCACAGCATGTATCCAACCTTGAGGTCCTTGAAATAAAGAAATACAGGATAATAAAAAAAGTTTTAGTTTCTGTTGATGTGAGCTGTTGTGAACAGTGGATAGAAAGCCTGTTAAATGCAATGTGTTGGGATTTTTTAAGAGAAAGTTTAAATGCATAAAAATAAGTTTAACTTCACACAAGGTGGTGATAATGGAGTCCTTCTAACTTTAACGTATTAAATGAATTTTAATATCTGTAGTGCTAGGAGTGTGGAGAACAAATTGATTCCAAGGACAAATGTTTTTCACTTTGGTAGCATGATTTGAAATAGAATATAATACAAGTGTAATTGAATTTAAAATGTTTTTTCTTTCTCTCTTTACTCCTCATCACTCACATGCTTGCTTAGCAGAAAAGTGGAAGCCAGATGTCACAGAGAAGGCAACAATTGTCTCGATGTGACGTGTGTTGGTGAAAGGGCTCCTCATACTAATCACACAGCCTTCCATCTTTCTTCTCCTAAGAAAGACTTCCTAGCAAAGGTCTACTGGACTGCAACTACTGTACTTGCAGTTTTCAAATACTATGAAGTCTGTCTGTGGTTTGTGCTGCCAAAGACTTAAGAAGGTGACTCATCTGGAATGATTGCCTAACTGTGTTCCTCTATCTCAAGGCTGCGCTTAAAGAAATAACAAAAGATATTCCCCTTGGCAATCTGAATCCGGTACCAGGAAAGATGGAGATGACTCAGATATTGTTCAACTCTGGAATTATATTCCCAGACTCAGGAAAACTGTTTTGTCTTCCACCCTAAAATCTTGGGTTCTATTTGAGGTTCCCCAAGTTGCCAATTTCCCCACTAATGGTGTCAGCAATTGTGCCATTTTTCTTTTGCAGGTTAGTGCTCTGCTATTCACTTTCACTTTACAAATATTTTCCTATTACTCTATTTCAGTGCTTTCAGTGGTTCTGGATGTTTCTGGGCTATATTCTGAGTGCTGTTTATAACCTGCAAAGCTCTTTCTGGATTAGTATCTTAGTCCTGCCTGTTCTTGTAGGTCAGGGTGATCAACCCATGGGTTGCGTTCTTCTGCTGCCTGCCCCATTTTTGCAGCTCAGAATATGACAGCAAATCCTTTCAGTACTGAAATTTCAGTTTTTTGAAGAGAAAGAGTCAAAATGCATGCATTAAGCCGCTGTGCAACTTCATCCCTATTTGGCCTTTAACCATTATAAAAGCAGGTTGAAAAGGAGAGCCCTGCCCACTCTGGTGATGTCACTGGCCACCCCCCCATCTTAAAGTTAATAAATAAGTCAAATCAAATCAAATCAAATCAAATGTGATTCCCCCCCCCATGACCTGCCCTTTGAAATCTTCACAGACGCGTTTCTTCAATTCTCCCCACAGTCTGAGATAGAGAAGATGGCTAGAACATTAAAAATGAGAAAATGCAGGTCTGAAATGGCTGCTCATGTTGAAAATGTGTTCTGCAGTGAACCCTACCTAGAACTTCTTGGCAACATACAATTGCTTAAACATGTGAAACATCTAGGGGTTACATCTATATATGTTAAGTTTAGGGGGAGGTTGCAACATACAGCTTGTTTGTTTAGTTTATGATTCAATATATTCTGCACATTCAGAAAACAGGTTAATTCAAAATGAGCTTAAATGTTTTGTGGGAACCCAGCCTTCATGTTTTCTTAATGCCAGGAAAGTAGTAGTAGTGGTAGTAGTAATATCATAATCTCCCAGGCCTTTATTATCATAATTAATTAGCAATAACTTAGCCTCTTTTTAAGATGGTGGGTTTCCTCTATAAATAGTCACTCGTGCTAGTCACTTCATGGCTTGACTGCTACAACACATTCTACATGGGGCTGCCCTTGAAGACCACCAGGAAGCATCAACTGATCCAGAATGCAGTGGGGCGAACAGTGATGGATATGCCTCGATGTGCCCATATAACACTCTTTGTGAGCTGCACTGGTTGCCAGTTTGCTTCCAGGTGTGATTCAAGTTGCTGGTTTTTACTTACAAAGCCCCACAGGGCGTGGGGCCTGGTTACTTGAGGGACCTGCCTGCCTCCCATAGCATCTGCCCAGCTGATCTGATTTGGCAGGGTTGGTGTGTTCTGGGTTCCTTCGATTAAACAATATGATCTATCAGGACCCTGTAAGCACACCTTCTCTGTAGCAGCACCTGCGCTCTGGAACAAGGTTCCCCCCAAGATCCGATGGCCTCTACTCTGCTGTTTTTAGAAGAGCCGTGAAGACCTGGCTCTTCACCCAGGCCTTGGGCGAGGGACAGCGCGACCCCTCATTTTATTTCATCTAGTTTGTCATTCTCAACATCTTTTATCTTCCTTTTATCAGTTTTATTCTAATTTCTTTGTTTTGATTGTTGTGAGCTGCCTAGAGTTTTGGGGAGTTGGGCAGCATACCAATTTAATAAATTATTATTATTATTATAAAAATATTTTCACAGCCAGTTATTGCTGAAATGTTTGTTTTAATGTGGGTGTTTCGACTTGATGGGATTTCTTGTACTATTATTAGTTCATTTGATTGGAACTGCCCTTATTTGTTACCCAGAAAATTTTGGAAAATCTTTTTGTTCAGAGAGTAACACAAGATAACTTTGGAAACAGCGGTTGGTAGATTCCTGAGCAGTGTATTAGCATAAATGAATAAAGGGCTCTGAATAAGACACCCCAGATCAAAGAAGCTAGGTGAAAACTGTAGTAGAGTTATATGTAAAATAATTGGTTTTCAAATTTCTTCCTTGGAAAATAAAAATTATTGGGGGGGAGGTTATCCTAGTAGTTTATGTGGAAAAGTGCTCGCTTGCCCAGAAAAAAGGCAAGATGAAGCTGAGTTAGAAGAGAACACCCTGCGGAGGGGGTGGTGTGGAGCAACTTTACTAGTGGGGCTTCTGGTCACTGTTTTTTGATTGTGTGAGAGATTGGCCACTATGACAGCCACTGTGTGTGAGTGTTACAGCAGGCTGTCAGAATTTCAAATGTGACCAGCAACTCAATAGAGTGGGGATCCTCTATTATATTAGTGATCCATATAATAGTTAAACCTGTACAAGCAAAATTATTTTGCAGCAAACAGCAGGCACACTCTGGCAGCCCCCCACCTGGAGGCTTAGCCCTTCTTTTCTGCAGAATACATAGGAAACTGCACATGTTTACTGAGAAGTTCCATCCATGTATGTGCAATGTGCAAGCATGCATGTGAAATCATTGCATTCTCCCCAGTACTTGGGAATATCAGTAGCCGGTAGAGAAATGTTAACCAACTTTTGTTAACGAGGTTAACGGTCAAGCCTCCATCTGCAACTGGGTGATATTTTGGGGCAACCCCATTCACCTGAATGAGATAGCAACACTGAGATAGCTTCACAAATACAAGGGCTAAAAATGTCTTTGTGCGTGCTGTTTAATGCTTTTTGGGAGCTCAGTTCTGCAGCTGGTACCACCGTTTGCCCATTTTCTGGGACTGATGGCATGGCCCTGCTTATCAGGGAGGAAGGGGGGCAAATATTTGAAGTGGTGCTTCATGCTACGATTTTTTACAGAAGTACAGCAGGACACCTTTTGGAACCATAAGATTTTACTGTACCTAGGTAGAAAGCCTCTGGGCTGTGCAGGGCTCTTCTTCAATCAGGAATGAAGAGATCTGTGCAGTTTGGAACTGTCCAAATGAACCTGCACACAATTCTTTTAACAGGGAGTCATTTCCCCTCTCATTTGGGATCTTGTACAGCTGTATTTTGCGCAAATAAGGCAGCAATTTTATGTCACCTTACGGTTGAAAAACGCACATGTTCAGGTTGCTAAAGAAATGGGGAGGAGGAGGGGAAGTGAGAAAAAGTATTTATGACAAGCAGAGGTTGAGAGCTTTCTGTACACTGGCCCTTTAAGAGATAGCCCTCCCAGCGCTGTTCCTGGGCGATGGCTTTTAAAAAGCCTGAGCCCTCCATCCCTAATGCATTGTGTGGTACATCAGCTACGGAAGCTGCAGGTGAGTGCTTAAGATTGGGGGTAACCAAAAGGGGACTGGGGTGTCCCTCTGCTTTGTGCACGGGGCTCTAGAGCTATGGGATGTGGGAAGACTCTTGCGCTGTTGATTTTATCGGGGCTTTAGAACTTTGATGGGCAAAGACAGAGCCCTGTGAGGTAGGTTGCAGGGAGACATGCTTGTCTTTTCGAGCTTAGAAAACAGGAGCCCTTCTATGGTTTAATTTGCCCTTGGATTTATTTAGAATTGGGAATGCATTTGCTTTCCCGCCCACATCAGCTAGCAGTCTTGGAAGTAGATGCTGTTTCATTCTTCCATTTGGATGTCATTAATAAAGAGAGCAGCTTTCTCCCACCTGATGCCCAGCTGTTCTTGCTGGGAACGATGGGGGTTATAGTCCAGCACATGGAAGACCTCAGAGAGTGGTGAAATAAAGCATTGGGTTTGGCCAGAGAAATCTGCAGTCGTTTTTCCCAACTGTGAAGCAAACTAGCTGGCTTTTTGGAAATTTTTATTCCTCAAGCCAGTCTACTTCACAGGGTGGTTGTGAGAATAATAAGTACCCCATATACCATATCCTGAGCTCCACTGAAGAAAATATGTGCGGATTTAAGGGTTACATCTTTGTTATTTATAATGCTGAGGTCTGGTGGAGCTAATCTGTGAATAAACTGGTATTGGACTGGGCTGCATACTCATCTTGCAGGATCCTTGGGGTGGTTGGTCTGCTTAGGACTTGAGGAACGCAGCAGTCCCTTAGATTTACTGTATTCTGAGTGAGCTCTTTGATTCTGTTGGAAGAGGTTTGTCTCATGGAGGGGTCTACTTGGGCAGGGGGTTGGTTTGCACAATGATATTTTGCAGCTGCATGATTTTAGCAAATACTGTAGAAGCTGCAGCTATAATAAGATCTTCTCGATCCCAGATGGCTCTTCAGCATGGGGTTGGTGCTGGGCTGAGATGCAGAGGCATCAGCGTGGTTGGCAGGTGGTGAGTTGGGGCTAAGGGCCTTCACTGACTCGCTTGGGGTCAAGGTTTCGATAAGGAAATGTTTGTGGTGGTTGCATGCTCCCGATGATGACAGTGTGGGGTTACTCCTAGGTCTGCTGTTTTGCAGGAACCATGAGCCGTAAAGTTGTGAGGTCCAGTAAGTTCCGTCATGTCTATGGACAACCAGTGAAGGCTGACCAATGTTATGACGACATACGCGTTTCCCAAATGACATGGGATGGGAATTTTTGCTCTGTCAACCCCCAGTTCTTAGCCATCGTTGTGGAGGCCAGCGGTGGAGGAGCCTTCCTGGTCCTGCCATTGTCCAAGGTACCCTCCCCCACTTTGCAACCATCCTTGAGGCACCTTTGAAAACTTCCCCTCCTTATCCCAGGTCTTCTTTCCAGCTACACTCAGTGCAATGTCTTGCCAGAGAATCCCATAGAAAACTGCAAATCTAACTTCTGCCCTACCCGTCCTCTGCTTTTTTGTGGTTTTCTGGGGACTTGCATAGTGTGCAAGAAGGGGGCAGGGATTGGTGGAACTGCTGATTTTTTTTTACCTTAAATGGTTAGGACCTGTTGCGGAAATAAGATGAAAAAAAAAGAAAGAAGAGGAAGTGGCTTTTGGGGCAGCAGGAGGAAAAAGAACCGACATCAGTTGGCAATAATTAAAGTTCTCTTCTGTGCTTCTTCATATGATTCTAGTTTCACATTGAACTCCATTTCCTCAATGGCTGTCCCCAAAACCCAGCAGTCCTGGTTCTCATCCCCGTGGTCTAACCCTTTCAAAAATTGAAGTTTGCAAGTTGGCTCCTCCAGGTCTCCCATCCTCTCTGACTATCAGCCTGAGCTCTATATCCTGAGGCAGAAGATTGGTCTCCCCTCCTGCTTTCTGCAACCCGTAATTTCTCTTTTCCATGTGCCTGGCTGTATGTTTTAAGCCACAGTAGCTAAATGAAATTTCCCCAAAATTAGATGTCTACAGCACTCTTGTTGTGAATTACTCTTGCTGTTACATTTTTCCCCTTTCAAAATAAAATTTTAGATGTGGGTCAAGATAGTAGACCGCTTTTCCAGTCTTCCTTGGTGAGGATCTTGTGCTTGCCCCTAGGATGTATCTCATGACTCCAGCATGACATGGAGAGGATTCACACTGTTAGGAAGCAAGGAACAAACAGTGGGGGAAAGGAGAGGAGGAGAATGTAGGAGACAGACACCATGTCAACCAGGCCTGTGGCCATAAGATCTTAATTCCAAGAAGAGGGAACGGGGGGCGGGGGCAGGGAATGGAAATCTAAAGTACAAATTGTGGGAATCACTGGAATCGCTGAAAGGACAGCAAATGGTGGCAAGATCCTCAAGTCTGTTGCCCCAGGTACTTAAGGCTCTGCCAACTGATTAAAAAAGACGTAAAAGCAAACTTTAAAAAAATACAACCCCCCCCCGCCTTGCAGTGAGGCCTGTTTCCAGTGCTCTTAACAGAGACTGATGTTAGCAACAGAACATTTTCACAAGTTAAAAGTTGTGATCTGCTATGAATATGATTCAGCATGTTAAGTGTTGTAAAAACTGAATAGATAAAAATAGGAACAGCAGTAATGTTTGTGGATCCACCTATTGTTAAAGGCACAGAAGCAGTGCCAGGCTGAACATTTGGCAACCCTACAGTTATTTTGCCTGGATGCAGAAGGATGTGGGATTCTGGGAAGGGGGTGGGTTAGACAGCTCTGTGGAAAGAAAGATCTATAAACACGTGCCTGCAAAAGAGCTAATTAAGGAAGGAAAGTGGGGTAGGCGGGAAAGAAATTAAGAAAGAGATGGAAGGATCTTGGCAGTTATAACTGGAAGTAAAGGGGGAGGGGTGCAAAAATCCAGACGCCTAGTAGCTATGGATGCTAAAAATTTGGCCTGGCAATTGGTTTGCCGCACTGATTTCTTCACGTTTAACTCTTAGAAAGCCTTTTATGAGAATTTCTGTCCCTGATAATGAGTTATTGGGCAGCAGCAGAGTTAGGCCCCTGCCACATTCCCTCCCTAGTAAGGGGCTCCCTCTAACCCCTGGGCCCCCTTGTCTCTCTGTCTTTCCCATTCGCCCGCTCTCTCCAAATGCAGTGAGATAATTCAGTGCTGACCTTAGCAAAAAGATGACAAGACCAAGGGCCCCTCAAATTCTGAAGCCAGCCCTGCTCCAGGATTGATTGATCTTATTTATGCCTCTCTGTGTTTTGTTTTGTAAACCCAGGTTTGAGGTGGTGTGTGAAGCCACCCTTTCTATCTATCAGCTGCTGGTAAGGCAGTGGAGATTAAGGAGATAGGGACAGGAGGATGCTGGCCAACTTGTACTTGTGATAGATCTTAAAGCTCTATCAGAGACATTGTTCCAGTTCTAGATGTTTGTCACAAGAAGGTTGGGGGGGTACATCTGGGCAGCCTATTGCTTGCTGTCCCTGATCACCTACACCAATATAATGAGCCCAGGAGCGTCTGCTGGTTTGCATCATACAGCTTCTCATGGGCCATGTTCTAGAAGCAGGATGTCTGTTTCATGGGATACAGAAAAGCAGAGTATAAACACTAGAAAATAAGAAATCTTGATGCATCAAAACAACCTTCACTGTCTCTCTCTCACCCTATTTCTGCAGACTGGTCGCCTGGATAAGGCCCATCCTGTGGTCTCAGGGCACACAGCTCCTGTGCTAGATATAGAGTGGTGCCCCCACAATGACCACATTATTGCCAGTGGATCTGAGGACTGCACTGTTATGGTGAGTGGTTGGATAAATAAAAGGGAGGAGGAGAGGAAAGGGACTAGGTTCAGGGCTGGTCTGGAGGGCACCACTGAGCAATTTGCCTGGACAAAGCAAAGCCAAAGGTACCTTATCTTTGCTCTTGAGGACATCACTGGTCACAACCTTGCCATATTGTTTACAAGAACATCTCACACGCGTAGATTTTTTTAAGAGTAGCAGTAGGCTGTCCAGACATTTCTGTGGTTTGGAACTAAACCCTTGTCATCCCTGGCCACTAGATTTTTGACTGGGGCTTATTAAAGTTATGGTCCAATGCATCTGGAGAGCATTGAGTTAGCCCAGATCCAACCTGCCATCTTGGTTGTTTCAGTAGCAGTTCCCCATAATAAACCCACTCCCTCTGAGGTCTACAACTGGTAGATAACAGCTCTTGCCGGAACTGTTTTCCCTCAGCGAGAAAGGTCAGGGATGAACAGAAAAGGGAAGAAAACAGAAGGATGAGCAGAACATCCCATTCTGGCAGAGGGATAGGAGATAAAGGCAGAGGGATAGGAGATAAAGTCAGAGAGGGCAAAGAGAGAAAAGGAGCAGTGAATTATGGGAGAAATGAATGCCATATAGACAAGGATGCTTAAAGAAATAGCAAGTGAAGGGAAACTTTACCCAAATGGGGAATTCAGATGGCGGATAAGCAAGGTTATCTGAGGATCTTTTACCATCTCCAAGCAATATGCCTCACAGCCTGCCTCATGTGCTCCAGAGTCCCTTGCAAGCAATCTGTTCTCTGCCACATTTGAAGGCATTGACTTAGATCATCTCCAAAATATTACAGATAGGCCCACTCTCGTCTGGGTCACTTTTTGGACTTGACCACCAAGGCAGGGCAGGCAGATGAGACGACAAAACTTTTCTGGCCAGGTGAAGGGGTGTCTTTTCTCTCCAGTTCTCTGACATCCTCCCTTACTTCTTGCCTTGCATGTTTTCAGGTCTGGTCAGTGCCTGAAACTGGCCTTGCAAGATCTTTGAATGAACCTTTGGTGACTCTTGAAGGCCATTCCAAGAGGGTGGGGATTGTTACATGGCACCCAACAGCCCAGAACCTCCTGCTGAGTGCAGGTAAGGAAGGCCAGGTCCAAAGCTGGGCATTTGGCAACAGGTACAATCTGCCATCTTCCTACTTATATTCTTGTCTTCTTCCCATCTGCTACAGGCTGCGACAATGTCTTGAAAGTCTGGGATGTGAGTGTTGGACAGGCGGCCCTTTCTTTGGACGAGCTGCATCCAGATGCCATCTACAGCGCAGCTTGGAACCAGGATGGCTCTTTGCTCTGCACAGCCTGCCGGGATAAGCGTGTGCGGCTTTTCGACCCCCGGGCAGGGGGCACCACTGCAAATGTAGGAAGACATTTCACACACTGGGAAGTCTGAAATTCCAGAAGGGGCTGATGTTTTATCAGGGTGCAAGTTAGAGCAATACTTGCCCGGGTTAGCTCATCTACTGATCCCTGAAGTGAAGTGTCTCCTGTTCTTCCAATGGTGTGTACCACTGGTGTGTACCATTGGTGTGCTGGCTGAGACTAATAGGTGTTGAAGACCAGCAACTGGAGAACCCAAATTTCCAGCCATGAACTAATTTGGTGGTCTATGTTGCATAGTATTTAGTCACAAGGTTGGAGAAATGTTGCCATCACTTATTCCTTGATTTTTGTACCCACACGATCAAAAGCATGCCACTGTTGAACCTGGAGACTTCCTTGTTAGCATTTATCCCTGCTGTGATCTGTCTTTCAGTCCTCATTTAACTAAATCAATCCCATTCATGAGAAAATCTCAGTGTTTGCCGGAGCACAATAACATCTATAGAGGAAAAAGAGAGAGGCAGCCCCGTAACAACCTTGGGAGGATTGAACAGGCTGAGTTGTCACAGAATGCTGATTGACTGATGCAAAGTCTGAAAACTTGGTGGGACAGAGATCGAGTTTGGAATGGTTTCTGTGAAAGCCTTAGCAGAAGCACTCTGTACCACAATATGTTCTTGTATTTCATACTTGCCTTGGCAAATTACTCCTGACAGACATATTTCTCGTTATTTTAACTCCAGCTTTTGAAAGCCATTTCCACTAGTGGCCATCCTAATGTCTTCCAGGTTGATTAATCATGGAGAAATGTTTCCTTTTGTTCAGGCAATCTCTCCCCCCCCCCCCCGCATTAATTTGGGCAAATGAGAGATTTTGCTGTGCTGGGATAGAAGCCTTGGGGGATGAGCCAACAAAATGGGATGATTTCTCACTGTCAAGAAGTGGGAGAGACTTGGCTCATTCAGATGTGGCTAACAGTCCCACTGTTCTTGCAGGTCTCATTTGTCTTATTGTCTCATCAACAGGAATTGCCACGCGCACACGAGGGGTCTCGTCCTGTTCGGGCTGTGACTGTGAAAGATGGGAAGCTTTTTACAACAGGTTTCAGCCGCATGAGTGAGCGACAGGTGGCACTGTGGGATCTGGTGAGAAGAAAGAGCGGAGGACACTTTGACACGTGGTGTTTTGGCACGATCGGGGCAACTTCTTCCATAGTGCTGAACAGTGGGCAACCCCTACCCTCTAAATGAGGCCACTGAATAAAAAATGAGGGCATGGATATTGCCAAAGCCTTATGCTAGAGAAGAAGGTTGCAGGAAGGCCAGTTTCAACACCAAGATTCTCTCCCTTGAATATATTGTAATTCTTTTAAAACAGAAACTTCTTAAAGAATACAAAGTATACACAAGGGCACTGCAAGAGGAAATTGACCCTGATGTTGCAGGGACTCTACTTCAATTCCGTATTTTGTATTGGATTTTGAGCACTGAACGCACTTCACTTACTACCACAGTCCTTAACAACAGCCCTATAAAACAGATCAGTTATTAAGCTCTGTTATTGATGGAGGGGCAGGGTTTAAGGTTGCAAAGAGACTTTCCTGAAATTCTACCCAGAGAGAAGAGCAAAATCAGAGATTCTTGCTCAGAAGTCTGGATAGTTTGGGGTTTTTTTGGGTGCCTTCAAGTCAGTCTTGACTCCTGGTTACTGCCTAGACAAGTCCCTGCAGTTTTCGTGGCAAGATTTCAGAAGTGGTTTGCCCTTGCCTGCTTCCTAGGGCTGAGAGAGAGGGCCTGGCCCAAGGTCACCCAGCTGGCCTAAGGCAGGACTAGAACTCACAGTCTTCCAGTTTCTCGCCAGGTGCCTTAACCACTACATCAAACTGTCTCAGTTGTTCTTTAGACCATGGAAACCCACAAGTATGTTTTGTAAGAACTTTATACTTCTTCTGAAGTTAGAACTATGGCTAAGCTGTAACCATCTGTAAGAAACTGGGAAGGAAATGGGGAAGGAGTGCAATTTACATGAGAAGAGGCAACATAGCCCGGATGTGAGGAGGAAGCAAGCAAGCATTTCAAAGAGATTTTGCCTTAACTAACTCAGTGTAAGTCTGGCTGGGAATTTACTCTTACAGTTTTCAAGGTTTTTATCCCAGACTAGCACTAAAAATATCTTTCTGAACTCTTGCTTCCTTGGTTTGCCAGCTGTATGAGGCTTGGCAACCTGAAACTTCTCCTACTTGAATTCCTCCTTCCACTCAGCTGAATTTCACCCAGTTTCTTTTCTTTTTTTACCACAGAGAAATCCTGAGGAACCGTTGACTCTTCAGGAGCTAGACACAAGCAGTGGCGTGCTCTTGCCTTACTATGATCCAGACACCAATGTGGTTTATCTGACTGGCAAGGTGAGTCCTGGGTGGAGGGAAAAGATTGGTGATGCCTACTCTAGAAGCAAAACTTTGGTTCCAGTGCAAAGTCCTCGTAATAAGGAGAAATTAAAAACCTCAAAACTCACTGCAGGGTGACAGCAGCATCCGCTACTTTGAGCTGACCGGCGAAGCACCCTACGTGCACTACTTGTCCATGTTTACTTCCAAGGAGTCGCAGCGAGGAGGGGGTTGGATGCCCAAACGAGGGCTGGACGTCAGCAAGTGCGAGATTGCCAGGTAGCGAACGTGTGTTTTTCTCCCCTCTTTCCTCCTAGGAGGTCAAGATGGTGTAACTGGTCTCCCACCCTATTTATCCTCCCAACACTGGTGTCAAGTGAGACTGACAAATAGCAACTGTACAAAATGTCTGCGAGCTTCATCGCTGAATAGAAACCTGACACTTTCTTGTAGCCTGTTGCATGGCATCCTAGTTATTCCATCCCTCAGATTCCTTGGGCCAAGCAAAAATAATGGCTGGGACTTTTTGTCTTGAGACCTTTCCAAATATTTTTTTTTTCTCTGTCCTTGAATCAGTTTTTATTCCTTCTAGATTTTACAAACTACATGAGAGGAAATGTGAGCCCATTGCTATGACTGTGCCCCGGAAGGTAAGAGCAGACACTCTTAAGTTCTATAGGAAAGGGCATTGGGAGAACAACTGAAAACAGTTCATGGCAGGAAAGGAAAGGGGTAAGGCTAGAGTCTCTTTGAGCCTATACAGGAAACTGCCCATTCTGTCTCTGAAGGATTTTATACTGCTGCATAGACACCATTTATAAATAACATATATAAATGTCTTAGCCATTATAATAAAAGGGAGCCTTGACTTAGAAAGCTTATGTACTCTTGATTTAGAAAATTTGCAGTCACAAGATGTGATGACCACTAGACCAATTTTCCCCAGATACGTTGAATTTCAGCTGCCATAACCTTCAAGGCAGCCTGGTTATTACTCATAGTTGGTAAACGGGGCCTCTGGTTTCTGGGACCATATATACTGGGGAGCACCCGCAAGCATCTAGTCTAGCACTAGATCTTTTGGTGTGATCTAGTGTGCTCTTCTTCGGTTTTCAATCCAGATGTAAAGACAATAGTACAAGATTCCCAGTCACATAAACCATTTTAAATAGCCTGTGATTCTCCCAAGCCTGTAGTCCTTCCAGAAAAGTGGTTTGGAGAGCCCTAAATGCACTGAGGCCGTGAGAGAGCTCACCTACTTCAAAATTATCAGAGTCTGTGTTCAATACACGCAACTGTTTTATCCCTGAATAAGGGCTGCAAAGCCATCTTCCCAGTCTCTTGAGATATCTGCATCCATTTGCCTACTGAACAAGAAGCTGTCGTTGCCTTATCCTCAATCTTTTGGGTAATTGTTTAGTTAGCTGTCAGGTTGGATTTGGGTCCTGGAGATTATATAGACAAACGCTTGCCTGAATAGAATGTGACCATTTGGGGTGTGTAGAGAGAGGCTGAATTTCTGGGTTTTTTTATCTGGATGGGAGAGGTTCTTCCTCATTGTTCTACTCAGCTTGTGTCTTTGTATGGCTTCTGCAGTCAGACCTGTTTCAAGAGGACCTATATCCTGACACAGCTGGTCCAGATCCTGCCTTGACTTCAGAGGAATGGCTAGCAGGGAAGAACGCGAGCCCCATCCTCATTTCCCTCAAGGATGGCTACACTCCCCAGAAGAGCCGAGAGTTCAAAGTTAACCAGATCCTCCTTCAGGGGCCCAAGAGAAGTCAGTTTCCTCACGAAGGGACACAGCAAGGGGTAAGGAGGGGAAAACCCAAAGGCAAGAAGGTTTTGTGGGCTAGTGGGTCTTGGATTGGCCTAGACAACCCATTGAACAGATATGGTCCCTATCTTCTCTTGGATGGCCATCCAACATTCTTTGTGCCTTTGTGGATGGTAGGGAAAGCTTGTCTTGAATCCTGTGAGAAAAAATCTGACTTTCGTGGTGCCTCAAGGGTTTGGGGGGTGGGTGTACTTGATGACCTGATATCATTGGAGCAGGTGAAGTCAAACTTTTTAGCCTTTGCCCCTTAAAGCCTTCCAAAATGGGAGAAATTGGCCTAGTTTTGAGGATTTTGAAAAGATTTCTAATCTCCACTGACTGTAGGGATGTGATGATGCTGTAGTCATGCACCCTGCAACCCCTTTTTGCTTCTATTTTTTTTAAAGGTGGCACTAGGCCAGAAGAAAGGTTTGCATAGGATTGGTGGGGAAAGCTTATAATTAGAACAATGACAAGTAAATGCTCTGGGTCAAAATTGGAAATTACTTTAAGGGAGTGGGCAGCATATACTTTTTCTAAATAAAATCTGCTCTTCAATTCTGGTCAGTAATCATAATAAAGTTAACTAACTAAGTAATGTGTCCTTTAGGGTCCAGCTTTAGAGCAGCTCTCAGAGGACTTGAAACGACTGCAAGCTACTGTGTCAGAACAGGAGCGACGTATCTCAGAGCTGGAGAGGATTGTGAAGAAATAGCTCCTCCCTATCTCCCCAGTCTGGTTCTTCGTCAGTCACAATGGACTTTGTTTCACTGGCCTTTTAAAACCCCTTTGATTTTTTTATGGGTGGATCCTCAGGGCATTATCAAGATTCATCCACCCTAAACTCAGGGCAGAAGCTCAGCTTGTCCATTCCAGACAGCCCTTTTTCTGAGTTAACAGGTTCCACCTGAAAAGATATGAAATTTACTTCTTTGCTTAGCCTTTGTGAAGGCATTCAAACTGATACCCCATCTATTTACAATCTGCAGGCTTGTATTTCCCAGGGCTCCAAATTCTGGGTATCTGCCTTCTGGTCCCTGCTCTGCTGTTTCCCTTAGAAAACAAATTGTCTTCCTCTGGACTTTTTAGAAATGCTGCACATCGGCTTTCTTAGATTCTGCTTTTGAGGGCATGGTGAGGAGTGGTTCTCTCGATTTAATAGGGCTACAATGTTTAATTGATGATCAGTTAAGCATCTGGATTAACTAGTATGCATTTTAGCTAATTGGTCAGTTGTTCAATCTGAGATGTGTCTGAAAATTGCAGAGAGCGACCCAGTGGAAGACAGATTCCCACCTTCGAGAGAAAGAGGAGGGGAAATCCTGTCTGCCATTGCTTAATAAACTATGCTTGTTTCTTTGGAACAATTTTGCATCTACATACTTAATTCAAACTCTATCATTCACCCAAATCCTTTAAGGTTATAAAGCAGACCTTCTTTTTATATACAAGTTTTAAATAGCAATTATGCTTGGGATCCAGTTTTCCGCCTGCTGTCCAAAATATAATCAAATAGCGTAAGTGACAACACAAGCCTAAAATCATCAGCCACTATGTGGCAACAGCCTACTTTTATATAGCAAGCTGACTTCCACAAAGAATTTAACGTAATCTTATCCAGCGTTTGTGGATGCCAAAGGGAAAGAGAGAAAGCAGTTCTCCTCCGCTGTCCTCCCCCACGACTGATATTGAAAGGCACCTTATACCTGACGGAGCTATTATGACTATGAGCCACCTGATCACCTTATCTTCCATGAATTTGTCTAACCCATTTTTAAAGCTCTTTCTTTTTTCACCCATGGTATTCACCAATGCTTTGTAGCTGATCCTTTAAATTTAATAGGATTGATTAATTAATTGACAATCTGATGAATCTAGATGGCCCCTCTCTTGATTAAGTATGAGGGCCAACTTGAATAGCTGACAAATTACCAGCAGTGGCTCTTTTTTCTCCAAAATAAAAGCAGAGTTAGAAGAGCAGAGTTCTCATCTTCCACAAAGGACTTTTAAAATCAGGAGGAGCCTGGAAGCACCTTTTCCAGGTAACACATTTTATTAAAAGACATTTTATTAAAAGACATAAGCTTTTGTGAGCTGCTGCTCACTTCACAAGATGCATAGATGTAGGGTTTAAATTGGAGTGAGGTAGGGGAAGGAAGGAAAAGTCAAGTTGATTATGCAGACACAGGTGACATATAAGAGAGGTTACAAGTACCCTATCAATTAATAATTCTAGTATGTTAAAAACCCATTGTTGAAACCTGAGATTGTCTGAAACCTTTAGATGTATGTGAGCACAATAATTTCTTATTCAATGGTGCTGTTAAAAGTTCTATTTTTCAAAAAAAAAAATCATTTTGAGATCTGTCACAGAGTCTCCTGGGAGGCTGAATGCTCTGCATTACTTTGTCCTTGTTTTGAGTTCTGTGTCAGTGTCCAATAAGCTTATGCCTTTTAATAAAATTTGTTAGTTGGAAAAGGTGCTGCCAGACTCCTGATTTTTGCCACCACAGACTAACCACTCTCCTCCTACAAAGGACTCTTAAGAAATGATTGGAAAGCAGGGATGGTAAGAGATAGCCCTCCCTAAGAATTGGTTATGCTGCTTTATTGTATCAGCATAAATGATCCGTTTCTGGATGTATCATTTTATCCCCTCCAGCAGCCAACACTCAGATAAGCAGGTATCAAAACCAAACTATCAGGCAGAAATCAATACAGGTAGTCCTTGCTTAACAACCCTAATTGGGACCAGCAACTCCGCTGCTAAGCAAAGCGGCTGCTAAGTGGGAAATCACATGACCGCGACTGTGCTTTCAGACTGGAAAGACTAGTCAGTTTCACACCTTCGGCTTTTGTCTGTCTCCTAACCATTGCCCCCCCTTTGGAATGCTTGAGTGCCTGTTTACTGTCTTGTACACATTGAAAGCAATGCAATTGCACCAGCAGCCCAGGGCTAGGAGCTGTGGATGCGCTATGCAAACAGCTTACAGTACTCTTGACATCTCTTCCTCTCCAATCTCTCCACTCTGTGAGATAGGGGGAGGAAAAAAAGCAAGCAATTTCTGTAGGCACTCTCCTTTGCCTGACCCTCCCCCCCTCAGCAGAGCAGAGGGATTGGAAAGAAAGAGATTTGAAGAGAGTACTGTAAGCTGTTTGTGTAGCACACCGGTGACTGCATTGCTTTCCATGTGTAGAAGAGAAAACAGCTTACTTTCTTGCAATCCCTTTCTCTCCAATCAATCTGCTCTGCAAGAGGGGAAAAAAGAAAAAACCACAGGTCAGGCACAAGACAACGTGTACTGACTGTAATGGTGATCATGTGATTGAGGGATGCTGTGAAGGTCATAAATGGCCTGTAAAGTTATTTTTTTCAGCATCGTTGTAACTTTGAACAGTCGCTGAATGTTGGTAAGCGAGGACTACCTGTACTCTATCAAGGAATCACCAAACTACACCCCCACCCCAAAATTGGCAGGGCAAGCTACTGCATATAAACAGCTAGCAAACTCCACGCTCACTCGCACTGGTGATGTCACCTAGTTGGATAATGAAATGTCTGCAAGCAAACAACCAAACTCAGAGAGCACCAAGAACTCCAAAGGTGTTCATCTTTCAGATTTAGAAGTTCAAGGAAAAGAACACTCCCTTAGTAGGACAATGCTAGCTTTTTTCTCCCTAGTGCAAATTAAATATTAAAGTAGGTTTTCAAGATATTTGGTGCAGGAATAAACAGGTAACACCAAAAGTTATCTCTCAAACTTTTTCCAGTTTTATTTTTTGCTTCATGCTCTTTCAAACTGTCATAGTGTTCCCACTGAAGCAATTCCTGCATTGTTAAGTTCCATTCACAGCTGGTTCTCTATCATCTCGGAGTTTTTGGTCTCTGGATTGTTTGCTGCTTTTGTGACCGAAGAAGAGGAGGAAGCCTGTCTCACTTAGCTTCTTGTTCCTTTGCCCATTGTTCAGGGGTCAGTGTTCTCTGCTCGAAGGCATGAATGCATTTCAGCTCTTCAGATAAGATTTCATTGACCAGTCTTATGGAAGGCAAGGTGGAGGAGAGAGAGAATAAAAGGTTGGAAAGGGGAGACTGCAAGTGCATTCCATTCCCATAATATCTTCAGATTTGAATCACTAATTGTTGTTTCAAGAATAAATTGCAATTAGCTTGGTTCACACAAGATGCCAAGCCAGACAAGGCACATTTTGGCCTAGCATGTTGTGTTATCCTAGCTTTATTTTCTGCCTGCTTTGGGGGTGCCCCTTGGCCAATAATGCATTTCTCCAAGTTTCAAGCTTTTTTTTTTTTCCATATTCAACCTCTAAGATGCACAGATGGATGTTAAAAAGCAGCTTCACACATTTTGCTAAGCCATAGTTTGCTTAATCATCATGATGGGGAAAGAGCAGTAATTGGTTGAGTTCATATAATATACCGAACCACCTAAATAAATCATATTATGGCTTAATATATGAGAACCCCATTTCCAGAAAGATTTCTAAGAATGAATTTGTTCATAAAACTAAGAGCAATCCTAACTGCCACTGAAGCCTTAAAGAAAAAGAAGAAGATGGCAGCACCATCCCCCAGGAGGAGCTCAGCTGACTGCTTGGCAAGTTCATCCAGAGTTTCTTTTACAGAAAACCCTGGTTTACTGAATGCTCCCACTACAAGGAAAAGCCAAACAAGAATTCTCAGTTCACTGAGGCTGAAGCTGTGATAGCCATTTCCACTTGTTTCAACACAGGTGATACTTAAAAAGAAGCAATATTGGTTAAAACAATATTTTGCCTAGGCTGGCAGGGCAGCACCCTTCTTCCCACTCAGTCACTGTTGAGAGTCTGGCAGATTGCAGCAGACATAAATTCACTAAATACATAAATCGTATACACTTCCTTTTTGCATTAGTAACAAATAAAATTGATACAACACCATTCTGGTTACAGGAACAGGTAGTCCTTGCTTAATGACCATTTGTTTAGCAACCGTTCGACAGGGCTGAATGAATGGTACTTATGACTAGTCCTTGAAGTTATGGTCACTGCTGCGCCACTGCAGTTACATGATCAAAATTTGGGTGCTTGGCAGCCTGCCTGTGATGGAATGGAATTATGAAGGCCAGGCTCAGAGAGATAAACATTTTCTTAGCTTGCCGGAGGAGCGTGGGAGCTACAAGAGGATGAGACTGGCACCTCCCTGAGGAATTCACACTGTTGTGGCTGGCTGACTTGGGAGCTGGGGTTTCAGTGTGGGAAGATTCTTGCTTGAGGTTGTAGCTAATAAACATAGCTGAACTGAATTTGCATTGTCTCTTGGAGTTCCTTGGGCTAGGCCTGACACTGCCCGCATTTACGATTGCAGGGTGTGCTTCAACTCCTCACCCACCCATCTCCCCTCATCTCTGCCCTTTTGGCTTCCCTGCACTGCGCCGTCCCTGCCACCCTGCACTCCTGCTGCAGGGCACAGGACAGGGTGGCAGGGGTGGCAGAGTGCAGGGCAGCCAAAAGGCCAGAGATGGGGGGAGATAGGCAGGTAGGGGGAGTTGAAGCAGAGACAAGCACAGCAGGGTGAAGAGTGAGGTCCTTGCCTAATAACAGTGCAGCCTGGCCTAACGACTGCAACTAGGACTACCAGAACTCCTGTCGCTAAGCAGTGCAGTCACGTGATATTTCGCCTAACAAACGTTTCGCTTAGTGGAAAAAAATCCAGTCCAAATTAGGGTCATTAAATGAGAACAACCTATAGTTCTTGCTTAATTATCACAGTTGGGACTGGCAACTGTGTCGCTAACCAATGCGGTTAAGTGAGACATCACATGATTGCAATGGACTTATCACCTCAATTCCGCCATGGTGGTTAAGTGAGACATCACATGACTGTGACTTGCGAATTTACTGCCAGCTTCTCCATTGACTCTGCTTGTCATAATCCAGCTGTGAAGTGTGCAAATGGCGATCATGTGACCATAGGATGCTGTGACAGTCGTAAATGCCCCCAGTTGTGAAGCACCTGAATTTTGATCACATGACCACAGGGACACTGCAATGGTCATAAGTATGAGGACTGGTTGTAAAGTTACTTTTTCAGTGCCATTGTAACTCTGAATGGTTGCTAAACAGGGCAGTCATTAAACAGGGACTACCTGTAGTTTCAAATATATAATTCACTTTCTTCATACAACCATACTGTAATTATGCATTTCTTTGGATGTTCATCTATTTTTTCCTTACATTTTCAATAATGTGATAGAAAATGATGAAGTTGATTTGTTGATTTGTTGTTTTAAAATATTTGGAAGGATTCAAATAAAAAAGAATGTCACAGAGAAGCTGTGAATTAGTCTGAATACTATTTCTGAGGTACTAAAATGCACTGCTGATCTCCCATAATCACGTGAGATTTATGCAGCATATAAAGTTAGCATAGCATGTTTAATCAACAGGCAGCATTGTATGATCTGTTTGGAAAAGAAATCGCAATTTTGTTATGCTAACCTTTCTTTTAATATCGATTTAATATACCCTATGGATGTAATAGATTTCTGGATCTATACATCTAAATTAGGCTAACAAAAATATGAAAAAGATATTTAATAAATAAGCTCCAAAAGAAAGAGCATACCTGTGTATATGAGTGCATTTACTTTGCTAGACAGCCTTGATCAGTTATTACCTCACAGGATCACTGCTTCTTAAGATTGTTGTAAGGATAAAATGGAGGAAGTGAGGACTATCTACACTGTTTTGAGCAATCCGGGGAAAGGATGGGATTAAAAATTAAGAGTAGATGGAACTAAGAGAAGAGCAAAAGACAGAAAAGAAGGTGCCTAAGGGGGCAGGGAAGCATGATAAAAAGTTCAAAGAATACCTGATTTTGTAGTCCTCACTTCTTCACATTCTAAATTTTTGGAAAACTGTTAGGATAATCCCAACCATTAAGAAAATAAAAGACTGTCCAGTTCATCTCCCACTGACTAAGCTACTTCTTCCTAGGCCTACTTACCGGTGCCGCTGTAACAGTGCTTTCCCTCGAAAACGTGGAGAAACTACCAGGACTTTGAAGCTTGTAGCACAGCGCCCAGGGGTAGTATCTTCTACCTCCTTGTATGGTGCATAAGATAAGGAAAATATTTATATATACTGTTTAGAATGTAACAATAAATTGAATAACCTGCACACATTTTATATATACCCAGATAGAAAATGGAGAAGGAATGTTTGAAAGGAGATGTTAAAAAGTGTATGGGAAACCAGTATATTGCCAAGAGGTTGCAGGGAAGGAGAAAAAATGCAAGGGATCTCAGAAAAGAGTGCATTAGATTAACAGAGTATTATTAAAAAATAAAATGTGCATCAAATAGGCTTAATAAAGAGAAAGAACAATCTCAAAAGAAACCAAAATTTAGAGGAAAAAATCCATAACATCATAATCCAAGATATGCATATTTAAAAGCAAGCTCCAACTTCCACTGAATTTAAGGTAGCTTACTGAATCCTTTAAACATATCTTAAGGAGCAAATCCCACTGAATTCAGTGAAAGTTATTTCTGTAAACATGCTTAGAACAGGCTGCAAACCAGGCTACTGTCATTTTGATCTGGCCTAGTTTTATAGGCTGCTCAGCATCCATTATGGTTATTTCTCTTTCCCTTACTGGCATTCTTGTGTTGAAAGCATGATGTTATTCCTATCACTTTATGCATCATATAAAGAGTACTTGGGAAGACATTTTTAAGTTACTTGGTATGATGGCAGCCTATTAAAACAGCAAACGTACTCGTTCCCCAACAAAGAGCAAGATTTGGAGTTTAAACTTAATATAAGACCAATACTGGATGTACACATTCCTGGGAGCAAAACAAAATGCCATCTATTTCTGAACAAATATGAAAACTTTTAAGCCATCTTTCCCCAACCTAGTGCACTCTAAAGGTTACGTTGGCTGGGGAATAGAAAACACCAAGTCATGAAAACTGGTTTATCCTGTCAGAGGAGGAGTATCCTGCAGCCATACAGTGGAATACTTGCACTTTTCAACAGAAAATGTATTTTTAAGGCAGACAACACAAAACTTTAAACAACAAAGACATAACATCAGTAACTGAAACGGAATCTATCTGAAAAATGACTAAGGCGTGTATTTTAAAAAGCAACGTAAGATAGCACTGCAAAAGAACAGCAAAGGGTCGCTAAGTGCTTAAGAGGGATTTTCAAATCAAAGTTTAGAGCAGAAAGGGTGTTAAATTGAATCTAGCCCTTTGGACTGCCTGCTTTCGGGTAGTGAATGGGAAGCTATCCCATTTACCACATGCTCGGCCTCAAGTCCCTGAAGCAGCCTCTCGCGCAGGGCCTCCGCACTGAGAGCTCCAGACGGCTCCATCACGCCCAAAAAAGCCAACCCGAATCAAAGAGAACAACCCGCTCCCTCATTTCCGCCTCTGAGTTACGTCACATCCTTCCCGTTCCAGCCCGTATCTTAGTTGGCCAATCAAATTGTAATAAGTCACTCCGGTGTTCTGTTCCCCTGAGCAACTAAATAAAGAGTGACACAGCAGCTCAGCCGTCCTAAAAGTTGTCCTAACCTTCTACTACAAGTCTATGTAAATTATACACGTGGAGTCCGAATAGGGTACAGAAGACATCCATATATTTTGGAATAATAGGTTAATGTTTTTAAAAATATACGTTTAGTGCTTTCGGCCACTCTTTTTTTATGCCACCTCTACCCACATCTCTAGCTCTCATTTCTGTATTTAGCTCTTCCTACGTCATCCGGTCTTGGTACAGTGTAGGTTGTCCTTATGAGGGCGGGACATCTCGCCACCTTCGCCAATAGAATGTAAGCAAGGTTTCATTTGAAGAAACGGTCAGTAGAAGGGATAGGAATATTGCTAGGCAACGGTCGACCGGCTCCTGTAGTCGCGAGGGAAGTTAGGTTCGAAAGGGGCGTGGCGACGAGAAATGGGGGCGGCCGTGGCTGGAAAGGCGCAGGGCGTAAAGGCAAATATCGAAGTAACCGGCGCGGTTGCGCAAGTCGCATCCGAAGGGAAAGGGGTCTCTGCTAAGTAGTAGAAAGCTCTACTTAGGCTGTATGCAATATTAGGTTTGCATTCAGGGGCGTTGTGTTGCCCAGCAGGCAGAAATTCAGCAGGTATTATTTTTGTCCCCACTTGGGAATGCAGGGATTTCAATTTCGGGTGTGGCCACGATAAATTCTGATGGAGAACCCCGTTGGTTGGCAAGAATTTACATGCCTTCTTCCTGCCATGGAGATACAGAGGAGTCGAATCTGTGGCTCGCGTGTAAAAATCCTAGCAGGATATCTCGGAGGAGAAGTAAGGAAAATAGCCCTTCCGAGAGCTGAACTACAATCCCAGCAGCCCCAGCCAAATGACCGACAGTAAGGGATGCTGGGAATTGTAGTTCAGAAACATTTGGACAGTAAGTTTCGACAATACATTTGGACGGTAAGTTACTGATTCCCTGGCAGGTACCAAGCCTGTTTGTTAGATACTGATGATGGCTGGATATAATTCCCAGGAGTGAACTTGACCTCAGAGAGTCTACAACTTTTCTAATACTGGATTTCTTCTTTCATGTAGATTTCTTGAACCTGTTCATCCCTTGGTGGGAGAAATGGTGGTGGAAGTACGTGGCTTCTTTGGGGTCTATCTGCTATACTGCATCAACCCCCGTTACCAGGGTCGGATCTACATTGGGTTCACGGTCAATCCTGAACGGCGCATAGATCAACACAATGCTGGGAAGCGGCGTGGTGGGGCTTGGAAGACAAGCGGACGTGGGCCATGGTAATTCACGAGGGTGTAAAAGACGCCATACTCTAAAACAGTGTTTCTCAACCTTGGCAATTTGACGTGTGGACTTCAATTCCCAGAGTTCCCCAGCCAGCATGGCTGGCTGGGGAATTCTGGGAGTTGAAGTCCACACGTCAAGTTGCCAAAATTGAGAAACACTGCTCTCAAATATGCTGTTGGTTCCACTTTTCTGAAGTTTGTATAGCTCCTTCCCAGCCCCAAAGGGGAGATATGGGGAACTGAACTTGGGAAGCTCTACAGGAAACCTCTTTTTCACTGTCTGGTTTTTCTCTTTTCTGATTAGTTCTGACTGAGGCCAAAAGTTCAGAGGAGCTCCTTGGAGGCTGAAAATGGAGCTTTCTGAGACAAATGTGTAGCTGTCCTTTTGGGCTTCAGGCATTTCTCTCTCCTTGCAGGGACATGGTGTTGATTGTTCATGGTTTCCCCTCTGATGTGGCTGCTTTGCGGGTAAGGCACTTCTCAGTGGTTACTTGTCATACTCTGCTGCCCAGAGTCACTTTGTGTGAGATGGGTGGCTATATAAATATGATAAATAAACAAAATTATATTTTCTCTTTCTCAGGGTTCACAGAATATGGCAAGCTAAAATGTGGTTAGCTGGCTTGAGATTCTGTGTGTTGATCAAACCTAACCAGTGTAGCTAGTTTGGGTTTCAGTGTGTTGTGTGAACCCAGCCAGTTGGGTAATTGAATAAGCCATAGTTAAACCATAAGGGTATATGTGCAGATCTTCCCTTCAGTTCTGTTCATTCCTTCCTAAGTTTCAACAATTCCCTTTGATTTACCCTCCCTCTCTCGTTAATTTCCAGTTTGAGTGGGCCTGGCAGCACCCTCACTCTTCCCGCCGTCTCACCCACGTCACCCGCCGCACAACACGGGAGCGTCAGTTTGACTTCCGCTTGCGTGTCTTAGCCCACATGTTGCAAACTGCTCCATGGTGCCGTCTGCCCCTCACCATACGATGGCTCAAGCAGGAGTATTGCCGAGATTTTCCCCCAGGCTTGGAACCCCCCTTACACATGCCAATAGCCTTTGGGCCAGTTCGAGCTGTCAAAGACACCAAGCACGCTAAACCATTATCTCCAGAGGGACAGGTGGCTACCACAAAACATTGTAGTGTCTGTCTGAAGACGTTCCAGGTAACAATCTGGGATGCTGTGTTCTTTCAACAAGGAAAAAGGCTAGAAGTTGGGTGGCCAGGGAACCAGGGTTCCTAAGAAAAAAATTTGCTTTGTCTGACAAAACAGGAGCTGAGCTTCTGAGATACTCTAAGGCAGGAGTTGGATTTGAATCTGAAGGAATAGTTGCAACTGAGAGGGGTGGGGAAGAGTTGGACTAATAGGATCAAAACACGGTGGGAGTTAATTCTGTATGTGTTTTGGGAGCAGCAGGTTCCTCTTGATTGAAGTGCACTCTTTCTAAAAATCCTCTCTGCAGGATGGGGATGATGACATTCCTTTGCATTGTTTTCACCCAACTTGTACCATGGCTGCTCATATTATTTGCCTGTCTCGTATTTTCTTGGAAAAAGAACCTAATCATATTTTGCCCATTGAAGGGCAGTGCCCAGGGTAAGCAATTTCTCCTGTGCATTGGGGGAATGTGGAGGGATGTGGATGTTGGTATTCTGTCCCTATTCTGTTTCCAATTATTAGTTCCTTTTCCCCCCGTTTTCCTCAGCTGCAAGAATCTTATTCTTTGGGGAGATCTGATTCGTCACCATAAAGGTTGCTATGATAACTTAGAGGCTGATCCCACCTCCTCTCAGGTAAAGCTCTTGCTGTTATTCCTAGATTTGTGTATTTTATCTTGAAATTATTATTTCCTGAATTATGTTCAACCAACAGCTTTATATCCTGTTTTAATTGAAACTTTGAATTCTGCATTAATCTTTTCTCCTCTGGATCAACTTTTTTTCCCCTCTTGACCATTAGTTAATAATTTTGGTTATAGTCTAGGCAAGCTGATACCTTCTGTACTTGATTTCTTCCTATATATATTATTTCTGCTCCACTTATGTCTTCACCCAATTTAATTGCTTTTATGCTGCAGAAACACTGGGCTGATGAATTGCAACTGTGAATGAAGAGACTTTTTAAAAAGTGACCAAGACCTATTTCCTTGCTGAGAGTGAAAGGGGATCAGAGGATCTCTGCATGGTGTATGGTTCAGCTTCTCTTATTCTGATGTCCAAAAGTCTAGAAAACAGAGTCAGGAGGGCTGGGTTCTCTGCTCATATCTCCCACCCCAGAATCATGTAACAAAAAATTTCATAAGTGGAAGAAATTGAAAGAACAAAATCATGCTGGATATTTATGGATTGATAGATAGGAATCGTGCTTTGGAAATGCACAGAATCATTATTAACTTAGGTAAGCAGAACTGGTTCCAGTTTCCATTTCTGAAATTTCTGGCTGCAAAGTACATAAGATTGATGTTTCAGTGTGTACTACTGTGGTGCAATTTCTCAGTTGGAAACAAAAAAGATAAAGAGTCAATAAACTTAAGATGAGTTTGTAAACAATACAGCTATTGTTTTATACTATATCTATAGCATGTTGAATGCTTAAATGGATTGTAAAAAGACATTTTGTAATGCAGAGAAAGAGATAAAATTCCTGAGATAATATGTTTCCAATTTTATATGGCCTTTTTCTCATTTACGCAAAGCACTTAACATACACTTTCAGTAATTCTTACAACTCATTTTTGGGTTGGCATTAACCAAATACTGTATTGCAAATGAGAGGACTGAGTGGATAGTAGCTTGCTTAAAGCCTCTAAGTAAATTCATGAATGGGATTAAAAATCCATCAGATGAACAATCAAGGTAGAATTATGTTTTTAATGAAGTTAACTGACAGGAGTCTTTGTTGATTATGATGGTGTATAAAATAAATAAACTTGAAAGTCTGTATTATAAAGGTAGCAGTTGTTATCTCATATATGCTAAAAAAAGGCAGCCATAAAAACTGAAGACTATATAAAAGACCATTCCTAGAAAATAAATATTCCCCACATAATGGCCACATGATCAAGCCATCAGATTTGAAATTACTCCAGATTTAATCTGTTGTGCACTGTTTTGAAAAAAGTTCCAGCTTTGAAGAAAAGTCAAATGTTTCCTCTCATGCAAAATATATGTACTTTTGCTAGAACAGGATTATGAGAGGCTTGAAAAGCCAAAATGATTAGTTGACAATTTATTAAAACAGGTGTCTGTCTCAGTGAAAATTAATTTATGAATTCTGTAGTCAAAAGCCTATAAGCAATTTTTAGACTGTTTGGAAAAAAGGGAAATAAATTATTATGTAAACAAATGCTGCACTGGTTTTCCACTGTACAGAATTAAAAATGAAACATTAAATAGCCAAGTCAGTTTCACTTCACATTATTCCAGCATGGCCAGTTGTGAGGAATGCTGGAAGCTGTTGTTCAGCAGCCATGGGGGGGGGGCACAGCTTCCCTAACTCTGCAGTAAAAGCGTGATCACTGCCAAGGACTTGCCACAGAGCAATATAAAATCCATCACAGCAAGCACAACCTACAACGAGACCACTTTGCTTCCTGTTTTCCCATCTGGCCTTTGCTCCCCAAATTGCATTGCCAAATGTTCAACTATCACTATACCTGCGTCTGAGCAGGTTGAGGTGCAAAAGGATTGAAGTCTCCACGATGGGAATACATTCCGGGTATAAATTTGCATTTAAGAGCACACCAGGTCAGTGCTTCTTGGTCAATTTTCAGTCTTGCCTCCAGCTTAAAACCTGGCATTTCTTTTATCCTGAGTTAATGGTTAGTATTCCGTTTCCACTGAGCTCCATCACTTCACAGGTTAAATCTGTGGACTGCCTCCCAAGACAGTTGGCAGGTATCATTTTGCCAGCCTGCTTCCTTACTGGAAGATGTTTTGCCCTTCAAGTCCTACTTCCTTAATGAGCATCATTTGCTTCAGGCATGGATACAGCAAAGCAGGGAAAGGATTTTTCTGATTTCACAGGGCTTCAGCTGATACAAAAATACTGAATCGCCTGATCAAAATTAGCAATTTTCCCAGGAGCATCCACTTGTCTGTACTCAGGACTGTATCACTGCCATGATGAAATATTAACTTCTATCCAGCAAGCAGTCCAAATAATACAAAATAAACAGGAATTCAATCTCCTCACTCCCATTCTGGATCAAGTACAATGTGGATGAATACTCTTCTGACTTGGATGGTCTCTTAGTTTTATTATCTTCACTGAATGGCATAAGTATGTACAGATTTCCTTCTGCACCCCTAACAGAGTGGATGCCCCTGAGAGCTGTGTGTCCTCAGACACATTTTGATCATATTCAAGATGTGAACAAACAGCAAATAGTCACTAATCCATACCACACCTACAACTTTGTCTGGATTCCAAGCCTTGCAGGACACAAACAGAGCTACCTTTTTCCCCTTCACACAGGGCTTCCCCATTCTCAATCTGTTGCACAAACCAGAAGCTGTAGACACTTTTGTCAAGATCTTCCTTGGCTGCAAGCAAAGTAGAGGACAGATGATCAGAATAAGAAGAAAATCAAGACCTGCCCTCTTTCAATTGGGCCATAATTTAGGCTGAAATTGAACAGCCTTCAACTTTTAGAAGAGGATTGAAGAAGACATTCATAAAAAAAATGATCCAGTCCCTTAGAATGAAACTGAAAAATCTGCTTGCACATCATTCACCCATATACATTCCGAACTACTACTGTAGTACAGTACACAGAACCCAGTCTGGTCCGATAAGCAGAAACTCTGCAAGCTCGTTTGTTCTCCGATTCTTTTAAACTAGAGATGCCGGGGCTTGAAACTAGGACACAGAAGTCTTTTTAGAAGGAAAAACAAAACCCACTTGCTGTGCTTTCACAATACATTTAATACAGACTGCCACTAACCTAATAAAAGTACTTTATAGATGGATCTGGTAGCATACAATCATGCTAACTGGGTCTAATGCCACTGTTGGGGGGAATGTGAAATCCCTATCCTCCTTTTCTGGTTCTGCTTGGCATCCATGAGTCCTTGCAAGTAGAAAGACCTCGTAAGGCTTCACTTCATCAATGGACCCTTCTCCATTAGCTAACCAGGCAGGAGGTGGATATGGTGGCTGAGACACAGCAGCCAATCCTTTCTTTAAGAAGACAAGTGCCAGACTTCAGCAGCAAGTTTTATAATGAGTTGCCTTGTATTTCCAGCTGCTTTTCATCACATCTTGTTTCCTTGGAGGATTAACTGGTCAATGGAGGGCTATTAGCCCAGTTGGTGGTCTGTGTTTGCTGACTTTCTGGCCAGAGTGGGGGGGACGTATTTTGCCTAACAACTGACTTAGGGTACTTTGGAGTTAGAATGGTTCCTCTCCTGAACCTGAATTGGCTGAATTTCTGGGGTTTGTCTAATATGTTGTACCCAAAAAGGACCCAGATAAGTGTGTTAATACAATCATAGCCCCTGTGTTCAATGATGCTGATTTCTGGATAAGCATGCAAAAAGACACACAAGTAAGACTTACTGACTATAGAAGAATTTACCTCCACCTTCTTTAATCAGACAACAGCCCTCATCTCTCTTTTGGCTTCTTAAAACAGGAGCAGGAATCCTGTAGCCCTCCAGATGTGGCTGATTTCAACTACCAGCATCCCTCACCATTGGCAATGTTAGCTAGGCTGTGCTGGAACCACAGTTTGGGAAATTCTCAAGGGCCCCATATTCCCCACCTGTCCTACAATTTCATCAGACATTTATTTCAATTTCAGGCCATCAGGAACTTTGTAGCTCCAATGAAATTGTCTTTTCTCCAACCCAATTAGTACGCCCTACCTCCTTTCTTCTGCAATCTGAACCTTTATTATGACCCCCTAAGCAGCAAGTGTCAATACAGATTTATGAGGCCTTGCTCCTCCTGCCCACATTTCCTTTCAACTTGCACATCTATTATTTATTTCTTAGTTTTAGGTACTGCTTTTCCCCCAAGAGCGCAAGCTGGCTTACGTGGGGATCTCCTTTCCTTTTAATTTAATGAACTGTGAGTCTCCCAACAACTCAACAAAGAGAAGCAGAGGGGTACCTACCATGAGTGGCGTCTCTGGTGATTCACAACATGCGAACGCCGCGTGAACCTCTTTCCGCAGTACGTGCACTGGTGAGGCTTCTCTCCTGAATGAATGAGGAGATGTTTCGTGAGGGTTGTGTTCCGGTTGAAGCTATTCCCACATTCTGGGCATTGATACGGTTTCTCACCCGTATGGATCCTTTCATGCCTGATGAGATCCCACTTTTTCCGAAACCTTTTCCCACATTCCTTACATAGATGTCGTTTTGTTTCGGGGTCGGTAGGGACTCCCCCAAACACTTCGTCCTTAATCATCCTTGCAGAAAGGCTGCCTTTCTGTTGCCTTTCTGAATCACACTTGCTCACATGCGATCTTCTGGGGCTGCTTTTTGGGAAAAGAACCTCTCCAAATTCTCCTGGAGACCTCCATCCTCGTTCCTCTGTCTCCATCTCTCCTTGGTGCACATCCTTAGCCCCTATTCTGGCAAAACTGCCTTCTGATTGGAGAAAGACAAGTGATAGAAAAGACCAAAATTTTATAGCTCGGTTATGATAGGTAGTATGGGGAAAAAAGGTCTCTGGCTGAGACATGGAGAACTGCCACCATCCAGAGGTACGAACTCACCCCTGTGGTTCACACACTGAACTAAGACATAACATGGTTATCTGGTTTTGGCTTAGCATGTTTGGTGACTGGGGTTGGCAAATATAGGTTGTGGCTTAGCATCATACGTGAATCCAGACAGGGCATGTCTTAGCACACTGTAGAAAATTGGCCACAATAGGGCCTGATATAGTTTTCTCTTTTTCTTGCTCAGAGAATAAGCAAGGATGTCTCTGTATTTTCTGATCCCTTAAAAAAATACTGTATTCTGATTGTCTCTTATTTGACGAATGCTTTCTCACAGCCAACTATTTTGAATGTGGATGAATGATTTTTCTGGAAGCCTTATATTTATATTTCATTTATACTACTGAGTTCAAATACTGACTACGGAGAGTTTTGTGCCATTACCACCCCTGAGAAATTGCAGGAATGCTTTCTCAGCTGTTTATGTACAAATAGATTGAAGATCTTCACTTACAAAAATTATGATAATAAAAATTATGATTATAATAAAAGCATTATACAGTCAGGTCCAGAAATATTGGGACATCGACACAATTCTAACTCTTTGGCTCTATACACCACCACAATGGATTTGGAATGAAACAAACACAATGTGCCTTAACTGCAGACTGTCAGCTTTAATTTGAGGGTATGTACATCCAACTCAGGTGAACGGTGTAGGAATTACAACAGTTTGCATATGTGCCTCCCACTTGTTAAGGGACCAGAAGTAATGGGACAATTGGCTTCTCAGCTGTTCCATGGCCAGGCGTGTGATATTCCCTCAGTACCCCAATTACAATGTGCAGATAAAAGGCCCAGAGTTCATTTCAAGTGTGCTATGTGCATTTGGAATCTGTTGCTGTCAACTCTCAAGATGAGATCCAAAGAGCTGTCACTATCAGTGAAGCAAGCCATCATTAGGCTGAAGAAACAAAACAAACCCATCAGAGAGATACCAAGAACATTAGGCGTGGCCAAAACAACTGTTTGGAACATTCTCAAAAAGAAGGAATGCACCGGTGAGCTCAGCAACATCAAAAGACCCGGGAGACAACGGAAAACAACTGTGGTGGATGACCAAAGAATTCGTTCCCTGGTGAAGAAAACACCCTTCACAACAGTTGGCCAGATCAAGAACACTCTCCAGGAGGTAGGTGTATGTGTGTCAAAGTCAACAATCAAAAGAAGACTTCACCAGAGTGAATACAGAGGATTCACCACAAGATGTAAACCATTGGTGAGCCTCAAAAACAGGAAGGCCAGATTAGAGTTTGCCAAACGACATCTAAAAAAGCCTTCACAGTTCTGGAACAACATCCTATGGACAGATGAGACCAAGATCAACTTGTACCAGAGTGATGGGAAGAGAAGAGTATGGAGAAGGAAAGGAACTGCTCATGATCCTAAGCATACCACCTCATCAGTGAAGCATGGTGGTGGTAGTGTCATGGCGTGCGCATGTATGGCTGCCAATGGAACTGGTTCTCTTGTATTTATTGATGATGTGACTGCTGACAAAAGCAGCAGGATGAATTCTGCAGTGTTTCGGGCAATATTATCTGCTCACATTCAGCCAAATGCTGCAGAACTCATTGGACGGCGCTTCACAGTACAGATGGACAATGACCCAAAGCATTCTGCAAAAGCAACCAAAGAGTTTTTGAAGGGACAGAAGTGGAATGTTATGCAATGGCCAAGTCAATCACCTGACCTGAATCCCATTGAGCATGCATTTCACTTGCTGAAGACAAAACTGAAGGGAAAATGCCCCAAGAACAAGCAGGAACTGAAGACAGTTGCAATAGAGGCCTGGCAGAGCATCACCTGGGATGAAACCCAGCGTCTGGTGATGTCTATGCGTTCCAGGCTTCAGGCTGTGATTGACTGCAATGGATTTGCAACCAAGTATTAAAAAGGGAAAGTTTGATTTATGATTATTATTCTGTCCCATTACTTTTGGTCCCCTAACAAGTGGGAGGCACATATGCAAACTGTTGCAATTCCTATACCGTTCACCTGAGTTGGATGTACATACCCTCAAATTAAAGCTGACAGTCTGCAGTTAAAGCACATTGTGTTTGTTTCATTCCAAATCCATTGTGGTGGTGTATAGAGCCAAAGATGTTAGAATTGTGTCGATGTCCCAATATTTCTGGACCTGACTGTATCTGTATAATATTGTTTAGTTAATCAGCATTATGTACATTATCCTGGCAGAGGATATGATTTCTAAAATAAGTCGTGGCCACAATGTTAAACTCAGCATACTGGGGACTCGGCTTAGTTGTGCATATAAAATAATTTCAAAAGGTAAAGGCACCACTTATCAGTTTAAGCTGCTTCACATTCTACACTGGGATGTCAAACTTAAAAATGGTTTGAAGGTCCATATTCTTCATCCATTTTTTATATCCAATTTGTCCTCTTTCAAAACCAAGACATCTTTTCTTCATCTCTGGTATAATGTTTATGCTTAACGTTCATTGCTTCCATTCCACTGCCTTACCTTCAACATTTCTACTGCCGTTCACCCTGCTAATCTGGAGAGGATGGGAAACACAGTCCCAATTCTACACCTCGAGATTGCTTGTTTCTTACTGGGGTTGAATGTCCCAAAACATATCTGGAAATCTTAAGAGCAAGGTAAATTACCCCATCTTGAGCCCTTTGGGTGTTTTGGATTAGAGAAGACCAGGTAGAAGAAGTTAAAGGAAGAAATCACGGGAAGACTTTTCTTTAATATTCCCCATGTAATTTCTTCCTTTAATTGCTCTTCCTTCTTGCTTAATACTAGCAGTCAACCACCTTATTCCTTAAAAGCAAGGTTACATTTTACATTTTTTGTAGGGTAAAGTCACATACATATATTAGGTCATATTGCTGGGTACATTCCTTTTCTCAGAAGGTTTAAGAGCAGATATTCATCCAGGATCCTAGTTAACAGAGGGGTTAATAGAGTCCTATAACCCAGACTGTAATGCTGTACAGCAAAACTCACATAACAGAAAAGAACAGCAGCAAATCCTTTCTTTCTGAAGAACCTTCTTTATTATGATTAGTTTGCAAACAATCCTCTTTTTTATAGTAAGTCGAAGGAAGCTAATTATATTTACGTCAGTTATTTACAAAATCTCTGAATAATCAGATTGAATGTCCTGTCTTGGTAAACCAGCGGAAGGCTACTTTAAGTGACATGAAATTCGTTTCCTCTTATCTTAGAAGTATGTATTAAAATGCATAGGGGTTTTTTTTTGGTAATGTCTCCAATATTTGGAAGCTATAAAGATATCAAGAACTGTGGATTTTGGAGGCATGGGAAAATCACAGAACACTACCTGACTTGCAGCAATGGGTTGCTGAAATGTGTTGCTTGTCAGCCTTTTTTTTCCCCCCCAACAAAGGGGCAGTTAAGAATTTTGAGTAATATGGTCAAATCTTTTTGGAATTGTTCTTTCATAACTTAATTTCCAGGGCTTCCCCTGTTTTTTTTTTTTTAAATGATCATCGCTGAGATTACATTATGTGGTTAACACTGTTGAATATATATAGTTTTTCTTCTGATAGTTTGATAAAATAAAATAATTACCTTGAGAAATACTATTTTCATTGTCAACCTGTTTGTTCTCTTTGTGGAGCTGTTTTGCTTCGGACTGGGCCTGATCTACAGTGGAAGAATTAACTATCACCATCTCAATTGGTACTGTTACCTGAGACAAAGGTAAAGAGACATGGTTAGAATAGCTAATCTGAGGATAGGATATATGTTAAAATTGTGGGCATCTGTGCTGGATGCAACGGGTAGGGCTTTGAAACTGATGCTGAGTGCAGAACCTGTCATACAGCACTCAGCTCTGTTTTTAAAAGTTAAGTTTCTAGTCTCTATGGGTGCACAAAGAGAAGTGTTATCTGTACAAGCATAAAAAGCTTAAAACTAGACAGAGGAGAGGGGATACGCAGCACTGTATGTGATTAATAGGTTTCTCAACAGTCAAAATAAATAAATAGTGACTGCTGTGATTCCAATGGCAATAACAAACACTGCAATCACATCGAACGATGCAGATGGAGTTTGCTGATCAGTTCCTCCCATAGCCTACCCAACACAGCTCATTTACACACGGCAACAATGCACATACTTACAATTTTAGTCGAGAGTCACCAGCATATATTTCCATGCTAGTTTGTTCAGTATCTCCCAGCCAATCATAACTGATTACAAACAGGATAGCAGTTAATTTTAAATTTTGGTTTGCCCTTCCCACTTGCTTGATACATGCTGCTTTTTGAGATGGGTAGGCAATTTTCTTTATTATCTGTATGCATATAGGTAAGTACATGTGTATCCATGTGGGTGTGTATAGTGTTTTTCAGAACAGTCTTATAAAAGACAGTAATTTATTATGCACCTTTTGCAATATTGATGGTTTTGGGGTGTATTTTATTGCCTAATTTTTTAGTAGCTTATAAAGGCTGAAGTAATACCCATCTTCTTCATATACAGTGGTACCTTGGTTTACGAACTTAATTCGTTCCGTGACTCTGGTCGCACCCCGAATTGGTCGCAACCCGAAGCAAATTTCCCCATAAGGTTCAATGTAATTACCGTTAATCCGTTCTGGCGTGGAGGACAGGGAGGCGGCTATTGCTTGGAGGGAGAGTCCCCCTCCCTACGACCACGTGTCAGGGCGGAAAATGGCCGCGGACCACGTGTCAGGGCGGAAAATGGCCGCGGACCACGTGTCAGGGCGGAAAATGGCCGCGGACCACGTGTCAGGGGCGGAAAATGGCCACGGACCACGTGTCAGGGGCGGAAAATGGCCGCGGACCACGTGTCAGGGGCGGAAAAATGGCCGCGGACCACGTGTCAGGGGCGGAAAAATGGCCGCGGACCACGTGTCAGGGGCGGAAAAATGGCCGCGGACCACGTGTCGGGCGGAAAATGGCCGCGGACCACGTGTCAGGGGCGGAAAATGGCCGCGGACCACGTGTCAGGGGCGGAAAATGGCCGCGGACCACGTGTCAGGGGCGGAAAATGGCCGCGGACCACGTGTCAGGGGCGGAAAATGGCCGCGGACCACGTGTCAGGGGCGGAAAATGGCCGCGGACCATGTGTCAGGGGCGGAAAAATGGCCGCGGACCGTATCACGGGAGGGAAAATGGACGCGTATCCTGTTCATACCCCGAGGCGGAGTTCGCAAACCGAAGCAAAATTTTACAGCCAGAGCTGGTCATAACCCGAAAAGTTCGTTAACAGAAGCGTTCGTAACCCGAGGTTCCACTGTATATATAAAAAGTCTCCTATGAGTTGAGCTTGACGTCTGGTGACTTCATGAAGTTTTCTTGGCAAAAGAACGGAAGTGTCTCTCACTGCCATTTTCCGGGCTGTTTTTCTGACTTACAGCCCTGAGCTTTCTTGATCTCCCATGGCAGCAAAACATGCTTTCCTGTTTGCATATCCTGGAGGGCCCTCCACCCTCCCCAGAAAAATCAGCCATTCCTCACCTGTTGGGCCCACTTCTCAGTCTCCTGCTGCTCCTGCAGGTACTCCTCGGCCAATGCCACTGCTCGATCGCACGTCTCTGGGCCACGCTCCCTAATCCAGTCTTGCATTTCCTGTGGAAGGATGACAAGGAACTGCTCCAAGATGAGCAGATCCAGGATTTGCTCCTTGCTCTGGCTTTCAGGCTTTAGCCAGTGGTGGCAAAGCTCCTGCAGTTGCTGGCATGCCATCCGGGGCCCCTCGGCATCCCGGTAGCAGAAATGCCTAAAACGCTGGCGGTGCGCCTCCATGGCGAGGTAGTCATCCAGCCTCAGAATAGCCACCTTCACCTTCCCATAATCAGCTTTGTCTTTTGGATCCAGGCTGAAATAGGCCTGCTGAGCTTGTCCGCTAAGGACCGGCACAAGGCGAGTCACCCACTCTTCCCGTGGCCACTGGGAAGCATCAGCGACACGCTCAAAGGTGGCCAGGTAGGCCTCGGTGCTGCCCCCTTGAGTCAAAGGAGGCAACTGCAGGCTGTCCCAGACCGGAGTGGTGAAGGGAGCCGGCATCACCTCTAACACCCTTTGCCACTGGCACTCCCAGCTCTGCGCTGGCTCCTCCGCCAGCTCCTGCTTCACCCTAGACGCCACTCTTGTGAAATCCTCACTGGCTGCAGACGGAATGGTGGCAGGGCATTTTCCCTCTCCTTCTTTTGCACTGCCACCTGCTTGGCAGGGAGCTTCCATTTTCACTGGGACCTGCAATGGGCATCTCACATCCTCTATCTCTTTTGAAGGAGCAGCCATGTTGTTTGTGTGTTGCTGTGCAGCCATTTTGTGACCCAAGGAGCTGCCAAGGGAGCAGCTGTCTCTCTGCTGCAGCCTCTCTCAAAGCACTCTGGAGCCAGACCTCAGCAGGGGCTAGTGAAATCTGTAGTAAGGCAGGCAGCGTGGGCATACTCCTGTCAGAAAAATGGAAGACTGACAGTTTTCCTAAAGGCAGTCTTTTAAAGTAACGTTATTTTCAGTTTATGCCACCAAATTTCCTTGTTTACCGTTGTTTTTTTTTAAAGTTTGCATTATAGATTTTATGTAATGCTTTGCCTTCAACATTCTGTTCATAACTTCTTTTTTATTTTTAAATGTCACTAGATGGTATTTGGTAAGATTTATTCCCAATCATCTCTAAGGTAGAATTTTTCAGCCGCCATCCCTATCATGTTGGTTAGAAAAGACTTTGCTGGGGGATAACCATAAACACTGACAAATCTATATAGCCTTTTAATTATTCTCAGTATGGTAACCATCCATCTAAGTTATTTATCAGATACAATCCCTTAGGTGCTTTGGCTACATAGTAAGAACATTTAAATAAAACTACAGCTAGGTGGAAGAATGCTTTTATCTGTTATCTTTTTAGCAGCACAAAGACACAAATGAGGCTTAAAACTGGGGCAAAACATGCAAAAGAATGAGCTGTGAATGAGAGAGGAGAACAAACAGTATTATTGTAAACAGGTCTCATTCTTAAAAATGCAAATCAAGATCTAGGGCACCAGGGAAAATGCTGCTGGTTTTCTATTCGCAGGGGAGCAGTCTCTTCTATTACCTTATTCTGCTCCCTATTTATTCCTTTTCATCTTTTTTTTTTTGATCAACAATCCATGTAGAGGTTATTGGTAAAGAATGAGGTCAGTTCCCTGCCCCAAGGCTCTTACAATCTAAAAATAGAAAGGAGGGAAAGCACTAGGAAAAGAAACAGAACAAGAGAACACAAGAAATAATATAAAGTCATTTCAAATGCATTTAACTGATCATAGTTACAAGAGACAGGGGATTAGGGCCCTGTCCCAAAGCTTTTGAGAAAGAGCTGAAGAAAGTAAGTATTCTGGCATGCAGATCCAGTTACGAGGCAGAAGGGGTGAAAGCATCTGAAACAGCTGAGAGGAATAACACAAGACAAGAACATCTTGAGGGAGATGAAAGGAGTAATCCTGACAACCGAAGATTACATTACTAAATAATAATAATAAACCACCACACCCTCTTTTCCATGCAGCACTGAACAAATGAAGGAAAGGGCTGCCACACAATTTTCAGGGCAACAAAATCCACGAGGAGAGCTGAAAAAATAAATTCGGGGCTCGTGAAGGTATCAGTAGGTTATCACGACCAACTGGAATTGCCAGCTACCATTAGCCCCAGGCTGGCCAACGAAGCGGGCCAAGATCCCTGTCCCGCATCTCCCTCTGCTGCGGCCGCGACCCTTTCAGCAGGCAGTCATGGGAGGAGAGGGGTTAAATAGTGAATACTCCCCCCGCCCCCCATATCAGTGGAAGGGCCCTGCTGGCTCACCTTTCGCTTTCATGCAGCCTGCCTCGCGCTTCCCTCCCGCCGCCGAGCGCAGCGGAAGAACGGACTGCACCACTTCAAGGACATGAATGGGGAAGCGCACCCTTTCTAATGAGCAAGCCCGCCAGCCTCCCTGCAAGCAGAAGACTAACCCGGCAAGGAGAGGAAGCGAGGGAGAACCCTTTATTTCCGGCCGGGGCGATGCTCGGCTCGCAAGGAGCTTCTTTGGGCTGATTTTCAAAGGAAATGCAACCCAGCATCTCCGCCTGCCTGCTCGCGGGGCACGGCTTTTTCGGCCGCCTCAACGCTAGCCTGAATCAGCCCAGGAAGACCGCAGTCTTCGCGCACGTCCTCCCAAGGGGTGGAAGGAAATGCGTGCATTGACCAGGACAAGGCAACTTCACGCGGGCCCGCTCTGCCCAAAAAAGGTGACCCTCCCGCGATCCAAAAAAGCCTCTCGAGCCCAGGGACCACGTGGCCGTTGCAGGGAGGCAGCGCAGGGCGCCTTCCTGCTTTCTCCAGCCCCCTTCGCCCTCGGCCATCGTCCCCCTTCCTCCCCGCCCGGAACTCACCGCTGCGCAGCCCCCCTCGAGGAAAAAAAAGGGGATCAGATGGAAGGCCACGTTCCATTTCTTTCCATCTTTGGACGGAACGGGAAAACGCGGTCGCATCTTGCATCCCCTCCTTTTGGACGGCGCTCGAGCCACTCTAGGAGCCTGGCTGTGGCGTTTATTTTTTTAACTCTTTCGGGGTCGCAATAGACCGTGTAAACCAGTGTTTTTCAAACCTTGGCCGCTTTAAGACGTGTGGACTTCAACTCCCAGAATTCCTCAGCCAGCTTGCTGGCTGGGGAATTCTGGGAGTTGAAGTCCACACGTCTTAAAGCGGCCAAGGTTTGAAAAACGCTGGTGTAAACCTTCAGGAAGGGTCTGGCCAAAGCAACCAAGGTTTTCATGACTCAGTAACTTAATGATTTAAGAAACGTAGGACAGTGCGAGTGAGGTGTTCCCTGCCTGGCACCTTCAAGATGTGCTGGACTATAACGCCCAGCCTGGAGGACTTGCTATGGTCCAACAGGCTGGGGGAAGATGGCCATTAACAGGTGAGCATCTTCTTGATCAGATGCAGATTTATGCCATCATATGTTTCTTGGGCTCTTCCTCACGGCAGCCTTAATCTGCTTGTCTGCAGTGCTAAACTAGCTGGGAATGAACCTAAGAAACCGCTGTTTGGATTTTGATCTGTTCTTCCGCAGAGGCAACGATGCTAGCCGGGTCTTCTTTCCATATGGCATTTATCGGGGGCCCGGTTGGTGGGTCCCTCTGCTTCTTTTCTCCCACACCCCCTTGCTGGAAGAGCAAGCCCTTGTTGTGTTCCTTTGGGTGGATGTTCAAGGCCGTGGGGTTTCCACGACTCCCCCCCAGCTTGAGACTTTTGAACTTGTCTGTCCCATCCAGCACATCCCAGATGAGCATTTCACTGGTGCGCCGGGGAGACTTTGACCAGAGTTGCACGCAGGGCTGGATTAAGGCCAACTAATGCCCTAAGCACAGCCGAGAGTGGTGCCCCTCGACAGAAGCACAGCTCTTATGCCATGAGACAGAAACCTATCTGACGACACCTCCAAACCAAACTTTTAAATTTTAATCACTCACCATGCCAAAAAAAAGTTTTATTTACAGTGCAGGTTAAAGTTGAACATGGCAGATAAGGACAATTACAAAAGAATTGACTAAAGTCTAGTGTGATGGTGAAAGAGTTATGGGCGTGATAGGTAGGGGAAAAAACTGTGGTGCCCCCCTTCTGTTGGTACCCTAGGCACATGCTTATTCGCTTAACGGTTAATCCAGGGCTGGTTGTGCTGGTCCACTGATCCACCCAAAGTGTATTTGGGTCCACCATTGTATATGGCTATTTGGGGAAAGAAGCTTACCAGTCTTACAGAAAACAGCTTTGTAGCTGTGAGGGCAAGATATGGAATAATAGTACCGGAAGCAGATTCCAATCAAATGTTAACATTATTGAGTTTACGTCCCTGGTTCCAGCTTCCGACTCAGGGCAGGGATCCATTTTAAAGCACCCTTGATCCATGGCTGGTTTCTGGCCTCCATTTGAACAGACCCTACTGATTCATACGGTAAGGAAAAACTGTGATCGTGGAATTAATATTCCAGAGCCTGGACAGCCATCTCTATGAGATTTTTTTCCTCCTAATGTGGATTCCTGCACCGAGCAGAGGTTTGATCTCAGTAGCATAAGAGGCCCTTTGCAGTTTCTAATTGTATGAAGTACTGAATGCACTCTATGGCATATATTCTTTCATCATATGAAGAAACACTCATTGTGTTTGGATAATTACAGAATTAAACTATCTTATGTGGTTAGCTCAGGGTTCCATAGTTGGTGTGAACCTAGACAATTAGGTTGAGTAAACCCAGCCGGTTCACCTCCCACACAAAGTCATACAGTAGTGTGATTTGTTCAGTATATTGTTTTGGTTTAGGATTAAGTTATATAGTCAGCATTCGATAAGACAGACTTCTAAACATGCAGAGAATGTTTATGCAACTAATGTAAATCATTATTAAGGCTTCCCTCCGAACAACTCTTAACATTCCAGCCCAAGTTTGAGGCATAATAATTGTCAATAATAGTCATAAATGAAACAAGGACAACAAAAATCTATTTAATGTACCATAAAATAGTTTATTTTAGCATTACACTTTACACCTATGGCTTTACAATTCATTTTGTTCATTTGTTTTTTCCAAACTTCATGTATTTCAAGGTTGGGTTGGACATAATTTTGAATAAAGGATTTAGCCCTTGCATATTTAATTCTGTAATAAATAAATAAGCAGCACAAGGGGGAAGGTAGATTCAGAGCCACAGTCTGTGCAATGGAGAGGGGCTTTGATTTCCCCCCCAGTCCCAGTCCAATGAGGAGGGGGAGTCTCTTTAGTGTACCATGCAATGAGAGGTTTCCTCCCATAGGTACATTTCAAAAATAAATATTTCTTTGACCATAAACAGCCAAGCTGTTAGTCTTAGTCTTTACGTTTAACTAGTATTTGGATGGATTTTTTTTTAAAATGTTATCTCTCATTATCCTAACATTTAAGGCTGCAATTGTATACACAATTAGCTAGAAATACATGTCACTTGAATTCAGAAGTTCTATTTCTGAATAAACTTAAAGAAGATTGCACTGGAAAAGATATATGATTTTTTTCTGCATTCAAAGTATGCATTCAACGCATATCTAGAGATATACATAGTCTCCAGCAATAAAACAAGGATGCTGCTAAACCAAATATGCAGCTTGGTTTGTATTCCATACAGTTTTGGGGATATTTTAAAACACCCTCTAAGGATTTAAAAAAGTCAGCAATACTTACAGATGTACAATGTGTACAGATGTACTATGTATAGCTGTGTGGCTACGTTGGTTTGAGATAGGAATTGTAAGCTTCTCGCACCTAGACGGCACCACATCAGAAAAGTTTGGTCTAAGCATACAGTACTTCTGTGCATACACACTATCTTCTCCACCACACAATCACACCTCCTATGTTAAATATATGGGGGAGGGAGGGAGGGAGGGAGGGAGGGAGGGAGGGAGATAGATAGATAGATAGATAGATAGATAGATTAGATAGATAGATAGATAGATAGATAGATAGATAGATAGATAGATAGATAGATAGATAGAAACAAAAAGAGTAAAATCCAGGTACGGAGATGATGATGATGATAGAAAAAGAGAAGGACTGAGAAGTGTAACTCTGCCTTGCCAATCATGCCCCTAAATGTTACTAGCCCAGGGACTGTTTTAAATTGGCCTACATTTACCTGTGAAAATGTTTTCTGATTAGATATCTTCCAAAGTTTTTCTGCTGTGGTGGAAGCTTCACTTGTGCTAAAATGTTCTTGGGATTTAAGAGACAAGGGTGATCTGGACCAGCCTAACTGCCTGAAGAAAAAGTGATCATTGGTCTAACTGGCAATAAAATTCCAGGAACTGGCCTTGGCATTTGGGTGTTATTCAGTTCATACTTCTGACTATTATTATTATCATGACTATTTACTACATTCTGTTTAAATTCGGGAATCTATATTGGGTAATGAACTCTCACAGGAGTTGTATTTAATTGTTTCCCTGTTGCTTGTTTATGAGGCTTTTAAAAAGAAAAGACTGACATATGTGGACTCTAGATATGTTGTATTTGGGCTGCAAAACTCTGAATGTCCACTAGACGGCGGCAGGTAGGATGGACCTAGAAGCCTAAGAAATAATCTTGCTATGGGTGGTACAAGGAGAGGAACAGTTAATGGGAAGCTGAACTGACCCTTCTCTACTGCAGCCAGGTAATTTTAGACTCTGGATTTAGCAGCGATGTGCTTTTCCTTTTACACAGCCACATTTATTATTCTGGAACAAGTGCCACTGTGTTGCAAAGAAGGTCTATTTTAAATAACAATATTAAAATTGCCCCCTGCAAGACATGTCCAGCCGCACTCATCCAGACCACAGAACCTTTTTAAATTAAGGAAGGAGACAGTGCCAATAATTGAGGGGCTGTACCACAGGCCCCTGAGCTCCAGGCCTTCTACACCTCTTCCAGCTGATATTGATGAGCAACATTAAAAATGCATGGTATAGAAGATGCCCTGCAATTCCACAGGTAGGAAAAACCAAAAATAGCCTGGCTTTACAAAGCTCCGATCAGGCATCAAAGGTATCTTGGCTCTGCCTTCCGGTAACTCTTCTTTGACCCCACAAGCCATGTATTTAATACGTATCTGCCTCTCTCCTCATTTCCTTTCCTCATTTGCTCAAACTCAGGAGCAACCCTTGAGTGTTACTGGTTGCAGGCACGATACCCCTTCCTTAAAGCTTACAAGAGCCCCGTAGGCTTTTTTCTGCCCCTTCTTTGAGGAAAGGAAGCAGAGATGCCTTGGATTTTCCACCTGTTGTCTATTTTCCATACACATTGTTAATCACCGGAGATGATGGCAGCACAAAAGGCTGGCCAAGCATTTAGGAATCAATATTTGAAAAGATTTCTTTAAAAGGAAAAAATGCTAGGGAAGGAGAAATGTGCAAGAATATATATTTTTTTCTTATAGACTCCATAGCACACCTATGGGAAAGCTGGAGTATCATTTCCAGCATGTTCCTCTGCATGTTATAATGAAGTCTAGCAGTTTACAGTGGGTCGATCGCAAGAGAACAGCACATGGGGGGGGGGGGACTGCAGCCTTAGCAGTTCTCTCATCACTTCCTAAGTGTTCTGTTACTGCTTCTCTGCCAGCCATTTTTTTCCTCATTGCAAGCCTCAGTTTCCCTTTTTGCTTTCCAGTGTGCCCAGCCACCTTTATGTGGTGGTGCAATTCTGCTGACCACTAGCCTTAGAAGAAGAAACCCACGTTTTTGAAATCCAGGCAAGATTCTCACCCTGCTTGGATGCCGTCATTCGGAAAGAGTCTTTTTCACCAGGTGGCAGGAGGACGCTCTTTGACAGGTTGGGAGATGGGTCTTCAGCGGGCTCTGCCGGGTCCCCAGTATCGGGGTGCATGCGGCCGTGCTTCACGAGGTGAGATATCTGGCTGAACCTCTGTTCGCAGACGGCACAAGCGTAGGGCCTCTCGCCCGTGTGCGTCCGCTCGTGCTGCACCAGGGTGGACCTGTCGCTGAAACGCTTGGAGCAGGCAGAGCAGGGGTAAGGGCGTTCTCCAGTGTGCACTCGCTGATGGATGGTGAGATTGGAGCTGTGGCAGAAGGACTTGCCACAGACGCAGCACTGGTATGGCTTGCTGCCAGTGTGGATCTTGCGGTGAGTCCGAAGGTTGCAGCTCTGCGAAAAAGCCTTTCCGCACTCGGGACACTGATAGGGCCGTTCCCCGCTATGCGTCCGCAAATGGATGTGCAGGTTGCTCGGATGCCTGAAACATTTTTCACACAGTGTGCAGGCATATGGCTTTTCCCGGGTATGGACGTACCGGTGTCGGCGCAGGTCAGCCCTCTGCTTGAAGGACCGACCGCAGTCCAGGCACGTGAGATCAGAGACCACTGTGGCACTGAAGGGAGGATGCCATGTGATGACCGGGAGAGGGGCTTCATGGAGTTTTACTTCCAGAAACGCCAGTGGATGCTCTTTCTCCTGGGCAGTCTTTTCGCGCAACAGGGCTTCCTTCTTCAGCGTGGGTGGCTCACTCAGAACCTCGGATTTCTTCTTCAGTTTGGGGTGCTCCCCTACTGATGCAGTTTGCTTCTTCAGCTTTGATGGCCTAGCTTCTTGAGGACCCAGATTCGTCTTTCGTTTGCGGCCCTTGGCAGTCAAAATTTGGCTGCCTGATTCCAGCCCTCCAGATGTTTCCCCCAGCAGTGATGGCTGAGGCCCAACTTTTGTGGAAGCCCACTCTCTTGTAAGGTGTGGCTGATGCTTCCTTCTTTTGGAAGATGTATCCTTTGGGATAGCCAATGGCTTTTTTAGGGGGTAGATACTAGTGAGGGGCACTGATGCAGGGCCCTCTTTGAGAGATTTAGGCTCCTTGTCCAATGCTCCCCCTCGGCCCAAACTGCCCTGGGGTGCTTCCATTGCTGGGGCTTGTACCTTAACTGTCTTGGTGGCTCTCCTTAAAAAGGAACGTTTTTCCACCCCCTGGGTAACAGTTGGAGACAGTGGGTTTCCTGCAATGGAAAGAAGAAAAAGCAGCTGCTTCTGAATACAGCCAAAGAGATTATCTCTGTTTTTCCCCCAGCCCCATTCTTTAACTGGGAAAGAGGCTTAAGGAAGGAACGTTTTCTCTTGATTCCAAAACTGCATATCACTGTGGTAGGCATTTCTCTGATTTCTAGGAAAAGAACATAGGGCATACTTTTTCTCTTCTTTCTGTGGGAGGTGTTCTCTGAAAGCTGATGGCACTAGGCTGGCTGGCTGGAGAATGGGAAGAAAAAACAGCCTTTTTAAAATGTTAAAGGTGTGTGAAGTCCTGGGGAAGCCTACTAGGTCCATTCGGTCTCTTTGGGGGTGAGACAGTAGAAAATGGCACTGGTTAAAACCAGTGATTTTGTTGTCAAATTTTGAGAGTGTAATCTGGGTGTGTTCTTGGGACTGCAAATTGGGCCTGGGAGCTGCCCCCAGTGATTTGCTTACCCCTAAGTAACAGTGGGTCAAAACACTCAAATGGCATCCTTGACGGTGCTATTGAAGCCTCACCCCTTTTTATTTGTGTTGTGAAGCATGTTAAAAAGGGGTGGAGTTTTGATCATCCCCACCATCTTTACTTTTCTGAACCTCCCCCACAGACATCTCTGGAGAAATGCACACACTCAGCCTCCCCAAGCAGTTCTAATTAGAATCATAATTCCTGCTGCTAATAGCAAAAGAAACAGCACTTCTTTAGTATGGATATGTACGTGTGTGTGTGTGTGTGTGTGTGTGTGTATGCATGTACATGTACATGTACATATACATATACATATACAGTACACAGATGTGGTGGAATGGAATTATGAAGGCCAGGCTCAGAGAGATAAGTGTTTTCTTAGTTCTCCGAAAGAGTGTGGGAGCTACAAGAGGATGAGGCTGGCACCTCCCTGAGGAATTCACGGTGTTGTGGCTGGAGGACTTTGGGAACTGGGGTTTTTTGCTAGAGGTTGTAGCTAATAAACATAGCTGGACTGATTTTGCATTGTCTCTTGGAGTTCCTTGGGCTGAACCTGACACTAGTCAACAGATTAGGTGGATCATAACTAAACACCCAGTTCAATCTTCCTTACCTATAAATCGATTTTTTGGAGAATTTCCTCTTATGGTGTTGTCCTGAAAGCACAAGTATCCCCCTTGCTGTATCCGGGTGATTATCTCAGGTTTCTCCAGTGGAATACCTGCCCAAAAGAAAGAAGCAGAGCATAACCAGAGATTCGTAGCTTCTCAGTTTCTCAGTGAAAAATTCTGAAAGTTGGGTTAAACACAACAAGACACCACATTTGTTTAAACATTAACAGCAGGCATGAGGAGGGACAGTTGATCTAGATCAGAACCAGAGCAAGAGAGAAATAGGGATACAGCAATGCCAGTTCTATTGTCTTTCCCTCAGCTGTCGCTGATTAACCTGTGCAACCCACTGAGGCAGTGTGGAGTAGTAGTGAAGGTGTTGGAATAGGGGCAGGGAGACACAGTTCAAGTCTATCTTCAGCCACAGAAGCTCACTAGATGACTGGGTCAGTCACTCTTTCTCAGTCCAACCAACTTCCAGGGTTGTTGTGGGGAGAAATAGGAGGAGGGAGTGCTGTGTATGCCACCTCATGCTCCTGAATGAAAGGCAGGATCTGAACCAAATAAATAAATACGTTTACACAGTATCAGAAGGTTCAGACAAAAGCACTATGCTGCAGAGGAGACAACCATCAGTTCCCCAAGACCTCCAGGGTCCTGCTAGTCGAGCCTTCCCAGCCACATGCCCTCCAGATGTTGTGGACTATAAATCCCCTCTTCATCCATTTGGTCCTATCACAAGCATTAGAAACTAGGTTCATAATGGAACCAGGAAGGTATTGTTCCTGTGCTGCCATGGAAACAAACGGGGCTCAAGAAAGCTGGTCAATCCTCACCCAAGGTGGACACATTCTGAAAGTTCTCCAGCGTGACATCGTGATATAATGCTCGTTGCTCTTCAGTTAGCAAGGCCCACTCTTCACTGGAGAACTTCACATCAATGTCTTTGAATGGCACTGGTGGCTTTTTGGGTTGTGGGGAAAGGGGACGAAAGAGGCACGTTTAGAAATCAGATGAGGAAAAAAACAAAATTCCAAATACATGAATCCCTAGATACACTGATTGGAAAGGCCTGCATGCACACTCGAACCCCTTCAGTGAGCTCTCTCAGCATAGCTCTGGGACTCAAACAATGTTCCCAAAAGATTCAAGCTATTTTACTTTGCCTCTGACTCCAGCACTGACAGCTCCCATAGCCACTTCACACATTTCAAAACATTACAGGGAATGTGGAAGAAACAGCTTATCTCCTGCATGCATCATACTGTATGATGACCCTGCACATACATTTAAACAATCCATCTCCAACCTGGTGCCTTCTAGTTGAATAATCAGTCACTAGAATGCTGGAAGTTGTATTTGAACACATTTAAAGGACACTCTTAGGAAAGATGCTGTGCACTATTGTATTGTACAATACAAGTGGTGAGTTTTCTTGAAGCATCTTGAGTGACCTCGAGGTCTTACAGGCAAGAATCTTGACGTTTCCTACACCATGAGGTGACTGTGGCTTTGCAAACAGAAATATTCATTGGAGAAGCTACACCTTTTTTGCATGTGGAAAAGCCCCAGATGCAGATCCATGTCAGACCGCTGAACCACTTGTTAACAAATGAGAAGAACAAAATGCTCAAAACCAACGCATGGTTCCTGTCACATGATCTTCATCCCCCTCACCTATATAGTGAACCAAATTAACTAGGGAAACCTGACATAAGTGAGATTTTCCATACCTGGGCTGCACAACTTGATGGCAGCAAGGCTTTTCTGGATCTCACTGCTGGCATCTAATGGCTATCTGGACTATTACAGCCCAGATAGAGTAACGCCTGAAAACGAGCGAAGCATTCCTGCCACTGTCTTCAAGAGAGTCAAATAATATGGTTTGGTGGAGATTAAAACAGTTCTAACAGCCAGATAACCTTAGGTTTCCAACCCAGCTTTGTATCCATTCATTCAGGTACTTAGCATACAGATATAACCAAACACAAACCCAACAACTTCCTATAACAAACAGCTTTTCCACCACTCACATCTCTCTCACCTCATCTCCCAGCTGGAAGCCTTCAACAAGATCCACAGCCTGGGCGCAAGTCTCTGGAGAGCATCCCCGGACCCAGTCTTGCATTTCCTGGGGCAGGATGGCTAGAAACTGCTCCAGAATCAGTAGCTCCAGAATCTGTTTTTTGGTGTGCCTTTCCGGCTTCAGCCAGCGCTGTCCAAGGGCCTGGAGAATTTGGCAGGTTTCTCGGGGGCCCTTGGCTTCCTGGTATCGGAACTGTCTGAAGCACTGGCGTTGCATCTCTGTAGTGATGCCATATTGGTGCAGGATGCGCTTCTTCACCACATCATAGTCATTAGCAAGACCGGGTTCCAAGATGCTGCAGGCTAGAAGAGCTTTGCGGCTCAGATATGGCTTCAGTCTGGCAACCCATTCTTCTCTGGGCCAGCGGTTGGTGTAGGCCACTGACTCAAATCCCTCCAGGTAATCTTCAATGTCATCCTCTAGGTGGAGTTGAAGCATCCATGTGTTTTTCAGTGGAAGGGACAAGGGTGGTACAACCTCAAGAACAGTATCCTCATTTATCACAACTTCTTCAGATGAACTTGCTGGCCCTGAGCTCTTCAAAGGACTATTAGTTTCATTAGGTTGCAGCTTTTCATGGTTCATGGAGTCTGGCCGTGACTGGCTGCTTGTTGACCGCAATACTTGTTGCCAAGCATCTTCCCAGCATCGAGATGCTTTGGGATGACCTTCTTGTGGTGTCATCTGATGGAGCAATTCTTCAGTGTTCCCACAATGCACTAAACTGGGTAGCTCCGTTGAGTATGCAGAACGATCAGCCTCTTTGGAAGCTGGTTCCGATTGGCTCTCCCTGTCAAAGTTCAAGCCAATCTCCACTGTAGTAGCCATTGTCTTAAGCTTTCCAAGACAGTGACTTGCAATCAAAACGGCTTTCCAAGAAGCTGTTGAGATGTGCTTAACTGTCAATTTAATCTTTTAGAGGAGTTAGATTGGGCCAACAAATATTTTGCTGCTAAGCTGGCTGTGAAATGCTCTTGACAACAACAGAAAGACCAGGAGATATAGCAGTCTTCTTGTCTGAAGTTGCAGTGCTTCCAAAGAATCCTTCTAAGGAGGGAAAGAGTGGGGGGGGGGGGGGGAGCCAAAGGCTTATGGTTACATAATCAAGATTTCTCCTGGTTTCAGAAAGCAGTTTAGAGTCAGAATGCCCAGGGGGAAAAAAAAAAAAAGCAAAAACAAATCAGAATCTCCTTTCCATGGAGAGTTTGGGTAGACAGGATGTTGTAATGCTGGTGTACTGGCCAATTTTATTTATTTAAATTGATTTATTTGAGCTTTTATATTCCTAACTACTGATATCTCGTAATCTTCCTAAGGCTCTTCTAACACTGTGAGTTTTTTTTTATATATAAGTCTTGGGTGGGGCGTTATTTGCAAGGGTTGTTTGTGGAGGCACATCAAATTGAAGAAAGACTATTTAAAATTGAGTATCAAGCATGTGTTTCCCCAGCTGAGGTTTCAGGTGCAAAATTTTGGGGTGAGGAAGCTATTTCAGGGGAACCCATACTGGCATCCACCTGCCCCTTTGTGATGGAAAATTAGTGCTGGAAATTTAATAGAAATTTGTTTAGCTCACGTTTAATATGCACCTCATATATATGTGAACCAGAACAAAGGTCTGTGCTCTTATTCATTCTTCTCTACATTTTGTGATGCAATTAACAGATTTTAAAAATGTAAACAAGTGCATAAATTAGGCACAAGAAAAGAAACTTGGGCCCTTCAGAGGTTACTGAACTGTAACTTTCAGCAACTTTTCAACTATCATGGTAAAGGGTTAAGGATGTTGGCAGTTGTGAACTCTGCTTTCGTATATGATCACAGCTGCAAAATTGTTATATGTGCAAAGATGGAAGGATCCACAAATACCTACAGTGGAAGAATGGATCATTAACTTAATGGACTTGGCTCAAATGGCGAAGTTAACAGCGTTAATAAGAGATAATACTGCTTCTAAATTTGTCTCCTTATGGCAACCCTTCTTAGATTACGTGCTTGAGTGGGAAAAAATGAGGTTTTGATTGTGGGCTTTAGTGATTAGATGGTTTGTGCTGACAGAAATAATGTGAACTTGGATTAATTAGTGGTAAGAGATTAAATTTTTTTTCTTAATCTGTATCTACAGCGTATCTGCATTGGAGATAGTCAGAAGTCACCTTCTGTTTCAGTTTTCTATCTATCTTCACTATTTTAGTTTTTGTCTTTTTTCTTTTAGCTCTATCTTCTCTCTTTGCTGTACTTTCTGTTTTGCATTTTAATTGTACTTTGTAATATAATATAATAAAGTTCTTATTGGGGGACGCGGTGGCGCAGCAGCTTAATGATGCTGAAAGTTGCCGGCCAGAAATGGTCGACACTTCAGCGGTTCAAGCCCAGCCTTCACATAGCAGAGTGAGCTCCTGCTTCCTCCCCCAGTTCCTGTCAACCCAGCAGCTCGAAAACTTACGTGAGTAGATAAATGGGGACTCTCACCCCGGTGGGAGGAAAAATGCTGGTGGCGCCTTGCAAAAGGAGTCGGGAGCAGTTGCCGGTAGCGCGGAAGCTGCGCTCGCCTGAAAAAGATGCGAAGCAACGGAAACCCCGCCTCCTGCGCTCGCCAGCTGGGCTCTGCTCTAGGAAGGAGGCTCTGGCAAACCACTTCCGAAACACTTTGCCTTGAAAACTGCAAAGGACTCGTCCAAAAAAGGCAGTCACTGCAGAGTCGGTAACGACTGAGTGCAGATAAAAAAAAAAAAAAAGTTCTTATTAAAAACAAAAGGATGTTGGCAGTTGCAAATAACAACAGTGCGAACAAGTGCTGAAATAGATTACAGGTTTGGAAAAAATGAGACACTAAGTGAAACTGACCTTAATAGGTGTGTCCGTTCACCTCCAGTTCCAAGATGAGTATTGGCTGGTCAAGATCTTCTGATACGGAATGCCCTTTACTGACACAACCTGGGAAGTATACATCAAGGTTTCAAAACTCTCTTCCTCAGCAGAGTGAAATACGGATTGCAGCATCAGAACCTGCCTCTGGCAAAGCTTCTGAATATTTGGGGTTGATAAAATCGGCATTGTTCCAATTTCAGAAGCCAGGTGAATGGACAGAGCACCTGGTATTCTGGACAAAGGTAGACAACGTCTGCCCTCCAATTCCCAGCCCCTTCAGGGTGCATGAGATACTGAGAGTTTTAGTTCAGCAATATTGGGGGTATCACAGGTTTCCTACCCCTGTTTCAAAGCAACCTTCTTCAACCTGGATACTTCAAGAGAACCAACGACCAGGAGAGCTATTGCTGATTCATGGGAGGAAATGGCCAGACTTACGATTATGCAGGCAAAAGAAGAGACACATACCACTAGAAGTTAAAACAATCCAAATTCCAGGTTGAAACAAAACAATTGGCCATACAGGTAGTCCCCAGTTTAAGAACGAGTTCCATTCCCAAGGTCTGTCCTTAAGTCACATTTGTATGTAAGCCAGAACGGTATTATATAATACTCTATAAGGAGCATTGTGTAAGAACTCGAACCCTTATGTATTTAACTCGAGTTTTGCTACAATAGGCTCTGTTTTTAACTAAGAGTCGTCCTTAAACTGGGGACTACCTGTATATTGGTTTCTCTTTAGGGACAGTGCCTTCTGCATTATAGAAAGCTTAAGGAAATTCACACATAGCCTCATATTTGCAGCTTTGCTACAGGCCAGCTGAGTTGGGGTTCAGAGAATCATCTGCATTTACCATGCTGGCCTATATTGTTCCTTATTATTCATGTATATAAGACACCTAAAAGGATTTACAGTTGTTTCAGTTTCATTTCTGATCTACCTCTTTTATGGTAGTTGCTTAGGTTTGATCATGGCGCAACATTGTTTTGCTAAACTTCTTTCCCAAGAGAAGTAACCAAGGCTAACGCCAGTCCTTTCCTTATCATCACCAGTCCAGAACCTCAAGACTGGGTCAGATTCCATCCTTCTGAGGTGTAGAAGTATGAGCCAAACCAAGTGAGACCTGTCCTCTAGCTGTTCATGGTCATGTGCTTTTTTGATCCATGAGCTCTGGATCAAGGTCCATCTTTTCACAGAAATATGAGCTCAAACATCCAACCTGCTGCCTACTCCCCACCTTTTGCAGCCCACAGCCTCCCTGCTTCTTGGGGTCAGCAGACCACCACATCCTATACCCACCTCATCCCAAAATCTGCCTCAAATAAGCAGTCTATGACATAATATACTCACGATGCACATGCTGGTACGTTGTGAGTGAAACAACACACCTTCTCACGCTTCCTCCCCCACTGCTCCACTGAACGGATTCCTTCGCTCACCCTGGTGCTTTCCCAGATTTTCTTGCTGGTACCTCTCTCTTTACGCTCCTTCTATGAAATCTTCTTCCTGCACCCCATCGATCCACAAGTATTCTCTCTTGACTTTCCCTTGCAACTCTTCACACTTCTTGGGCCACGCCTATCTCTGGTGCAACATTCCTCTAATGACCCCACAGAGCTATTTCTTCATTCAGCACACACCCTTCTGGGTTTTCTCTTGCCCGCTAATTGTCCGGTCTCTTCTTCTGTCATTCCTGTCTTTTGCCATCTGCTCCTTGATCTTGCTGTCTCTTTTCCCACAGTCCAATTTGCTCAGACAGGCAGTTCCTGCTCTGCGGCTGTCCAATCATAGACATCTGGAGGCTATTTTTAAACCTCTGAGTTAAGTGTGGGATAGGCAGGGAAGCCTGTCACTCCAAAGACGCAAGACACATGCTTCACCACAGTTCTGTCGTTCGGGTTTTTTCCCCCCTCTGCCTTCACCGCCAATTCTGCCATAGCCGATCTCTCACTCTGCATTTGCCTAGACTGTAGTTCAGTCTTACTACAACCCACAAATCCTATGCTGATACCAAACGTGGTCGCCGAAGGACACACAGCCTGGCACACTTATAAACTCTCCTGTCACTGAGACACTCAACTAGGAAAGGGACCTTCAAAAATCTGTTGTCAGACTTTACCCTTCCTCTGGCAACGCTAAGATGCATTGCCCTCTTTCATCTCCTCCTCCTCCTCCTCCTCTGATGAAAGAGATGCTGCATCTTATTGGAGAATCAGGACCAACATTTGCAAAAGTTTGTGCTGTGTTGTCCCTAAGGTGCCCAGGCTCTTTTTGCAACCACACACTGCTTAGTGACTTGGTTGGAAATGCACATGGAAAAAAAAAAAAATCTTCTTAGGTATGGAGTACTAACCAAAATCCCTTTAAAAAAATCAGTTACATCTATTATAGCCACCAAAATGGCTTTTGAGACGAGTTATGAAACCTCATTTCTGCTGTAAACGTACTGCCTACCTGCAAGCGAAGCCACTCCCTATCTCAGTGCCTTTGAAGAGAATGCATTTCAAAATGGATGCAGAACTTTCTTCCCATCCTGTGGGAATACCTTTCTTGCCCTCCCCCACCCCCCATTTGGAAAGCGTATTTGGTTGCACAGAATAGGGTTACTGACCTTAGAGAGAATATTAAAATGTATTAGGGTAATTTTCAGTCCTGGATGTCATGGTATCTCTCCCCACCCACCTCTAGGTGATTTATTGTTTCTTTAACAATAAAATATAAGATAGCCTTGCTGATTTTTCTGCTTAATCTGATGTGGAAATCTGCCTTTGAGTGCTACCTTGCAGGCACCACTGCTTGGCATGTTAAGGATAAAAATATTTAATGGCCAAATCTTTCCTGAGATGAAGCTCATTTTAGTCAAACATGCTAAGTATTACCTTAAGCAGGTAGCGATATCACATGGAGCGCAGCTGATCAAAGGAGGATCAGATATAGAGTAAGGGCATTTGTTCATACTGGGACGTAACAAACAAGAAGTGTGAGGGATTCATTAAATGGAGTCACAGAGTTGTTTTTATATCTGTTTTTGCTTAGCATTTGCAAAATCCACCATCTGTAAAAGCATTTTGTGTAGTTTAATTGTAAGTGATCTAGGCAACTGGCTTATTCAACAAACCAGGGTTAAAGCAAACCATGTCTTAGGCCACCCAAGGTCATAACTGACTGCAGAATCCAACTTTGTTCAAGATGAAATCAGAGTAAGTTTCTATTCCTCTGTCAGGGGATATCAAGGATTAATTAGTACAACAATAAAAAGAGCAGATAGAAAATAATGATAATGATAACCCAGAATGGTTGGATGGCTCTCTGGAAGTTAGAAATTTCTCTTGACTTATTTCAAAAGATAACCTTTATGTATTGGAGGGGGTGATGTTGTCCTATAGCTGAAAGGGGAGAGCAAATCTACGTGGGTGGGTGTTTCTCTGTGTGTATCTGATGGCCTCTCTTTGGGAATCTGTTGACTGACCTACTTGTTTATATCCGTTTATCCTCTTTGTATATCTGTAAATAAAACAAACGTTGCACAGACATCCCGTGTTGCACTCTCATTTAAAAGAAGCAGAGCCTGTATTGGAATTTCTGGCTGCTGGGAAAAGTGGAAAGGCATATAAACACTGGGATTTTTTAAAAAAAATGGCAGGCAAGGAAGCAGCTATGAACAATGTAAGTTGTTTCTGAAAGCAACGTTTACAGTTTCTTCATCTAGCAAATGAGTTGTGATCACATCAAATCACCCTTTATATATTGTGTCCAACCTGCAAGCCCCTCTAATCATTGTAGTGAAAAATACAATAATGGGCTTTTCTGTTTCTGTGCCATACAGTGGTCTCTAGAAATGACACTTTTAATCTCTTCTATACCATAAATGTACTAGTCGTTTCATTGCCAAAAGAATTTGACAGGTTCATGCTATGGTTAAGAAAGTCAAGACGATGGCCATGAATGTGTCATTGAAGCTTCACATGTGCTTTTATGCAACATCCCTAAAAACGGGTGGAACTTCAGTTTCATCCTCATGGCCACCATCTTGACTTTTTTGACCACATCCTGGGACCACCCCAGCATTGTACTGAAATTTATTTTAATCATAGTTCATTGAATAAGGGTCAGCCCCTCTAGATCGACTAGACCAGGAAATCCACTCCACAGGAGGGCTAAAATTACTTTTATTGATACTGGCTACAGTAACAGAACCTTGCAAGTCTGATGGTGCTGGACTTCCTCCTCCTCCTCCTCCTCCTTATAGTTCAGCAAATTAGGGAGGTGACTGCCCGAGTCACTTCTGAATGTTATCCGGCTGTTCCTGCCTTTAAAAAATGCTTCAGCCCCTTTTCTTTAGGAAGCAGTTCCCGCATATCTCTGCCAAGTAAGTTTCTGTTGGTTCTGCTTGCAAAGCAACATCCTATTATGAATTAGCTCACTATACGATACATTTCAGTGGGTTTTTTTCTGATCATATATTTGACTTCTAATAGACATGGCACAGACGCTTAGTAATGCTAGTGCAGTTAGTTGCTTGACAGAGCATTGTGAACTGTAACCACACAAACACTTTTCATCTTAACCACATCAATAATTCAATTGCCTCACCGACTTGTCCTAAAGATAGATAGATAGTTCTCCCAGGTCTTTAAATAGCCTACTATAGAAAATGTAGCAAGAAAACGCCTTCTGAAGTTTCATTTCTACAAAGCAAGGCTTGGAGCCGCAGGCTAGTTCAGACTGGGAATTTCAGAAAGGCGATGGGAATATCATATTCCCAAAAAGCACCTGGCTTTCAAGTAGCATCTCGCCTATGCAGGAGAAAATTGTCACTGAACATTATGAGGACTGGAATTTCTGGAATAGGAAAGGTTGCATGTGTTAATTAAGTTACCAATGCCAGATGTCGGTGGCTACAGTTAATAATCTTAACTGACATTACCTATATTTTCTGCATTCCTCTCCGATATATGTGCATACACCTGTAATTCTGGGTAACATCTACGTCCGATACGACAGGCCCAAATATATCCATATCTCTTTCTTTGTTTTCGTGACAGAGTAACACCATTTCCTCCCCCTCTGGAAAAAGGTGAATGACTAATATGGAGGTAGGGAATAAAACAGAATAACTTGTGAAAGGAGTGTGGGATTTGTGTTTCAAACTACCCTTTCGTTTATGGGCTTTTGTGTTACATCTGGCTGGTGGGATGTCTCCTTCACTGATCTGTGTCCTTGCGTCCTTGGGTACACAAATTCTTAAGATAGACATCTCTTTTGTGATGTTACATTGTTCAAGGTAGCAAAACAAAGTTCATTACCCCCAAATCCAAGAAAATAGGCCAGTAACCAAGTTTACGGAACAGAATTACTTTAGGAATAAGATGAATTCAGGGTGGTACAAATGTAATACTGCTTTGAAGCGGGGGAGGAAAATAAATTTCTAAAGTATAGTTGGCTCCTTTGTGGCTCAGTGTGTTGTATACATCTAGTCTATAATGTTTAGAGTACTTTATAGTTCAACGTGCTGTGTGAACCCAGGCAATTGAAAGAACTCAGTAAACCATGGTTCAGCTAGCTGTGGATTAGCCTGTTGCAATTCATGCCACAAATCTGGCAAAGTAAAATTCAGTTATCTTTTTTTTGTTCACTGTAATTTTTGCAAATACACTTACCTCTGTCTACTGTACATGAAAGTTCATTCTCGTGCATTCTCACTTTTTGGAATACTGTAAAAGGCAAACCTCCATTGTTTTGCACATAGAAAAAAACACACAAATTGTAAGTAGAACATGAAACTTACACGTACTGTGATTTCTACAACTATGTGTTGTTTAGCAGAGTATTCCTAGACTTGAACAGTGTTGTTTAGTAATTCTTACTAGCTGATTCTCAGTAGCTACTGTATGTTGCTTAGGACAATTGCTTAGGCAATCTTTTCAATGACATTTGATTAATCTGAACAGAGTGGACACATTGCACAGAGCTACTGTGAATTAGCTAATCCAAAGAAAAAGATATATTAAGCTTCCAACATCTCTGATCTGAAAGTTAGAGGTGAAACATGAAAGAATTATTAAGTACAGATACCAATGGCTATACACAAATACCAGTTGAGTATTTGTTGCAAGAACATTAATTTAATGGAAAAAAGTCACCAGCACAAATATCAGTCACATCCCAAACAAGTTTCCATTGCCTATAATCAGAGATAATCCATGAAATAATTAAGAGACTTCCCCATTCCTCTTTTTTTAAAAAAATGGGGAGTGAAAATTATATAACAGGATTGTATGCAATGCATTAGTGGAAACTGAAAAAAATCCTTGCAATCTTATTGATTTACTATATTTCAATTAAAGCAGACTTCAAACAGAGTGAGCGTCTTGTAAGCAAAAGGTAGTTTGTAACGTTTTCATTTGTGACTCTGTAAAGTGATGCTTAGCCTGTCATTAAAGGCTGCAGTCTCCTACAGCCTTTGTGGCTTCTGAACATCTTTTTTGCGCCCCTTAAGACCCTCTCCAAAAATCAGTAGAGTGGCGTTTCGTGCCATTTTGAGGCAGAAAAGATATGAAAAATATACTGGGAAGCCAAAGCTTTTACTTTAAAAAAGGATTGAATGAGAAAAAAAGCAGAGGAAAAAACAGCCAATATCCCCGGAGGGAGGGAGAGACAATCTTAGCTTTAGGCTTTGCACATCACCATCCTGCACAGCGTTGCCCTGAGCAACCCCCACCTGTAAATTTGCTCATTAATCATTAAGTGCACACGTGTCACAGAGAACCTGGTGTCCACCAGTTATTTTATCATTTCAATAATCCCCATCCAGCATTCCCGATTGTCGGATGCTACGGGAATTGTAGTCCAAATCCTCCGAGGACAGCTGATTGCCTACTCCTGTGTGCAAGACTGCAATGATAGGAAACTCTCCCGTCCAGGACTAGCCTTCTCTTTCCAAAGAACATGTTTTTTTATTCATTGGCGCAACTGAGCAAACTCCAATCATTGTCACTGCGTGTCCTTCCACTGCAATTTAGTGGTGAAATACTTAAGCCGCGTACGACTCTGAACACGCGCTGACGTTTCACTCGCTCACGCGGCACAAATCCGGAAGTGACTTCACTCACGAAGTCATGCGTTTTCCTCCTCCCTCCCGATCCTCTTCCTTGTGTCTCGTATCTTTAAGCTTCAGGGCAAGGAAAGCTAGTCTTCGCAAAGCGGCTCACGGAACCTTTCTGAGCGAAGGGCCGGGGAGTAAGTTTTCATTGAGAAAATAAAGGGGAAAAGAAGTTGGCACTGGAAAATTGACTTGCCGAGAAGAAAGAGTTAATTTCAGGCTCCTCCTCCCAAGGGGGCGGAGCTCTTAGTGGAAAAATTCTGCAGAATTCTGGGATTTTTGTCCCGAAGTTACCGGTGGGTAGGTAAAAGGGAGCTAATTGAGAGGGAGAGGGCGGGAGTTACGGGTTAATTGCAGCAAATGACGGAAGGCGCCGTTCCGACGTTCTCTGCTCTCGCCAGCTCTGACACTTAAGCCTTTCCGCGTCTATTTAGGATCGCGGTGCAAACTGTCTTCCCCAACCAAGGACCCTTCGGACATTCTGAATCCAAGGTTAGGGCAGGCAGGTTGATGCCTTAAGAAGGGTGAATGCCGAAACGGGGAGCGTGGCGTGTTCTCTGGAAGTTATCGTGTACGTGTGAAATAGAGAGCAGAATAACACGTCAGTAGCAAGAAGAGGGTCCTTGGAAGTGTAATGCAATTAAAAAAAAAAAAGGAAAGCCAGCCCTTGGTGGTTTTTTGATAGCCGTCCTGTTCCTAAAACTTTGGGCCTAATAAATGTACCATTAGGTTTGGTTATGTTATGTTTTGCTGGTTTACAGTAGCATTTCTGAAATGTTCAGGTAAACTATACAGGTAGGTATACCTTTTGGGGAGGGGGGTTGTAATTATCCCAATTCCAACTGAGCCATTTTTGAGATTTGGGTCTGTTTTTTGTACACCTTTTTGGTAAATGGGTTAAAGGGGCTGGATTTGAAGCTGGGAGACTTGAGTTCTAACCCTAACCCCAGCTACAAAAGCCGGCTGGGGGAGTTTGGGCCAGATTCTCCCCCAGCCCAAGGAAAAGGGTAACGGCAAGCCGCTTCTGAAAACGTTATCAAGAACACTGTATGGATTTGTTTGTGCATAGATTATATTTTCTTTGAAATGCCTCAGTGGTAATTTTCCTTCATGTTCTCTTTTGTTCCAAGGTCAAGCACCTTGTCGGGAGTCTCCAATCCGAAGTCATGTCGGTGGGCTGCGTTTACACACGGCTGAATCTTCTTCTCCAAACGCCCCGCTTGATGCTGTTCCACCATCCCAGTTGCGCCATCCATGCTTCTAGTGCCACACTCGCTGGACATAACAAGTGGTCCAAAGTCAAAAATGTGAAGGGTCCTAAAGATACCGCACGTGCCTTGGTCTTCCAAAAACTTGCCATGATGATCCGCTTTGCTGTAAGGGGTATGGGTGCAATGTTTCACTGGCCTTTTTATAATGGAAGTAGAGACTCAAGAGCTTGACTGCTGTGGCTAAGCCATGATGTGGTTGGTTTGGTTTTAGCTCGGTGTGTTGTGTGAAACCAGCCATTGGGTGGTTTGTAACCGTGGTTTGCGATTTACCATATTGAGTGCTGTTCCGACCAATAGCTATTGGACAAACTCATCTTAGCTCAGTGTGTGAGCTTGGTCCTTGTCTGAGAGAGGGACTTGCAGAAAAGACATAGTTGTGGCATGTGACACTGTTTTCTGGTGAGCAGAACAATCTTTTCTTGCCAAGTGTTATGATTGTTATGTCTTTTCTCCAGAAGTTTGAGACAGTGCACATAACATCTTTGTCCCATTTTTCTGCACAACAAATGTGTGATGAAGGTTGGCCTAGTCCAGTGTTTCTCAACTTCAACAACTTTAAGATGTGTGGACTTCATCTCCCAGAATTCCCCAGCCAGCATTCTGGCTGGGGAGTTCTGGGAGTTGAAGCCCACAGAGCTTAAAGTTGCTGAGGTTGACAAACACTGGACTAGTCTCTCTGGGGCCAGTCCATCACCTTAACAACAGTGTTCTTCTAACAAGTTAACCTCTTTTCAGGCAGTTTATGGACAAGATAGCACAACTGTTCTTTGTCCCAGCACCTGTATTCAGACATGCTTTCTTTAAATGCTTGGATTCCATTTAACTTTCCTGGTTTATAGTGTGACTTCATGAATCTACCCAATCTGCTCTATTTTAGGTGGTGGCTGCCACTGCCCCCACATTCTGTGGCCATGAGTTATGGCCACTCCATAAATTAATAGGGCACTGCACCAAAGCAGAGAATTAATCCATGTTGTTCCCTATTTACACTGAACGAATCCTTCCGAGGTTTTTCCCCAGATTTAATAAAAAATGCCAAGACTTTCTGCATTTAAATGCACTTTCTGCATTTAGGCTGTCTACTGAATATTCTCTCTTTTCCTTAATTACAATATTTGGAAGAAACAATGGGGTGCACATGCTTACTATAATTACGTATAGCTGAACTCAGCACATACATTTTTCTGTATAGCCTTACTTTCATCTATCTGCATTGTAGTTTTTCTTGTACTGAATGTTGGCTTGAACAAAAATCGCTCTATTTCCAGTTGTTCTATAAAATGCAATGTAGTGCTTCATGAACAAATAATTATCTACCATCACTTTCTGCATTGTTTTTCAGAAGGAGGATCCAACCCAAATTTTAACAGTAATTTAGCCAACCTTATTGAGGTGTGTCGAAGGAAGAATATGCCCAAAGCATCCATTGAAACAGCCATCTCTGGTGCGGTAGGTTTCTGAGTCATTGGGGGTCTGTGTGAGGGTGGCCATAGCCATGGATGTACAATATGAGCTATGATAATGCCAAAATGATGGTGTTATCAACATGAGGATATAAGGAACGTGACATCATTGCCAAGACAAGAATTACATACTTAGGTCAGGATACAAGGACATCGTTTGTGTTTTTTGCTCCATGATACCGTGCCACATGGATCATCATGTGCCTCCCCCCCACCCTTCCCTGTGAATGTCTCTGCTGACTCCTTTGTGGGCAAACAGTATTTGCAAAAAGGGAAATGTTGCATCTATTGTGGGGCAAAACATTTATCCGGACCAGCCAGCTTTGGCCTCTGCTTTTATTCAATTGTGATTTTTGTTGCTGCTTGGTTTGTAATTATCCATTCCTTCATGGATCTTGTAGAGCAGAAAAGCAGCTTAGAACTATCTTTAAGGAATAAATTGAAAAGTACTTGAAGACCACTTGGAAGCTACAGCTGGTCCAGACAGCAGCGGCATGGACAGTATTGGGCGTCCCTAGATTTGCCCATGTTACACTTCTGCTGCACGAGCTGAACTGGCTCCCAGTTTCCTTCCAGGGGCAATTCAAGGTGCTGGTCATCACCTTTAAAGCCCTACATGGCACGGGACCAGGTTATTTGCAGATACCTGCCTTGAGGGTATCTGCCCGTCCTATCAGATCAGATAGGGTAGGAATGCTCCAGGTCCCTTCCCCGACATCCTGCCACCTACTGGGATCTCGGAAGCCTGCCTTTTCCATGGCTGCCCCTTAGTTATGGAACACCCTCCGCCCCCCCCGGTGATTTGGCAGCTCCCCCCCTTTAAGCCTTTCGGAAGGCCATCGAGACCTGGCTCTTTACCCAGGCACTGGGATAGAATGAGGATATCTGGAGCTGGTTGTTGGGCATCCCAAGGGGATGATTGAGGTTTGGGTTTTTGTTTTTTGATTTTATGGCTTTATGGTCTATGATTTTATAGTTATTGGCTTTATCATTGTCAGCCATCCAGAGTTGTGTTTAAGATGGGCGACTATACAAATTGAATGAATGAATGAATGAATGAATGAATGAATGAATGAATGCATTTGTTCTCTCTTGTTAAATTGCTTGAAAGGGGCAGCTGAAGATAATGTGCTTTTAAAAAAAAAGTAGATACTTGAAACTGAAGTGATGGGGTAGATGTGATTTATTGGTGGTTACCATTATTAACTTCTTTGGCAGGAGAAAACAAAATCGATCTATCACCTCTGTGGCATCCGAGGTCCAGGTGGCTCATCTTTCTATGTGGAAATACTGACAGACAACCTAAAGAGGTGTTCCAACGAAATCCGACATCTTTTAAACAAAAATGGGTTAGTGCAACACGAGGAGCGTTGGCTGGCTACTTTGGAAGGGGTGGGTGGGCACGCGAGTTGAACAGGGATTTGCTGAAGAAGGTATCTATGCTCTCTGTTCCTTGCCTCGGAGAAAGTGGGGACTGAGGTCCTTTTGCATCAGAGGCTGTAGAAGCTCTAGTAGGCCACTGCTTAAGCCTTAGGCTAAAAGCTTCCACTTGGTTCCCTGCAGGGGGAGCATTGCTGATGGGATCCACAGTCATTTTGAAAAAAAGGGGGTTGTGACTGTGAGCAAGGAAGACAAATCTGGCAGGCCTCTCAGCTTGGATCGGGCACTCGAGTTGGCAATTGAAGCCGGAGCTGAAGATGTCCAGGAAGAGGAAGAGGAGGATGAGAAGGTGGTGCTGAAGGTAAGTTGAAAGGGTGGGTTTAAATTTAGCAAAGCAAGCAACATATGCTCGAGAGACAATAGCTATTTGATTTCCCCTGTGTCTACATCATGCCTTCCTGGTAGATGTGTTGTATTTGAATTTCTAGAAGAAATATGGAGGTACAGTGGTACCTCGGGATACGAACTTAATCCGTTCCGTGACTCTGGTTGCAACTCGAGTTGGTCTCAAGTCGAGGTAAAGTTTCCCATAGGGTTCAATGTAAATCCGGTTAATCCGTTCCGCCCTCCGAATTTGGTCGCAACCCGAGGCAAATTTCCCCATAGGGTTCAATGTAAATCCGGTTAATCCGTTCCTCCCTCCGCCCGAATTTGGTCGCAACCCGAGGCAATTTTCTCTTCAGAGCCTTACTCCCGCCAAGCCTGCTCTGCATTTTCTTTGGGGCCATGCTGACACGCACAGCAAAAACCTTCGCAAAACACCGCAAAACACACCACAAGCCTCACCAAACGTCTCCTTGCTACCGCGACCTCGCCCACAGGAAGCCACGACCGCGTGGCAGCAGGGAAAACGGCCGCGGATCCGGTTCGTAACTAGAGGCGAGTTCATAACCCGAGGTAAATTTTTCCTGCCAAAGCTGGTCGTAACCCGAAACGTCCGTTAGTAGAGGCGTTCGTATCCCGAGGTACCACTGTACATCTCTAGGAGCATGGAAGAGCCATAAATAATAACAACAAAAATTGTTCTGTATATATTTGTTGTTTTTCAGCTCTTTTGTACGCCACCCAGAGTCACTTGTTTGTGAGATGGGTGGCCATATAAATCTGGTGAATAAATAAACAAACATACATATTTTCACCCTTAAAAAAAAAAAGATTAAAATATGATGTACCCCAGATGGTTGACCCAGCAAGGAGGCAGCCACTAGCCAACCTTGAGTGATCTCAAAAAGCTAATGTGGCTTGGACTGGATTAGTACTTGAATGGGAGATCACCAGAAAATCCCAAGGCTGTAGGGTAGACTGAGGAAAGAAAAAAAAAAACTAAGTAAAAAAAAAGGGGCAAATGATTTCCATATTATTTCCAAGAAAATTGCCTATAATGTCCATAATCACTAGGAGTCGAGCTCAAATTGGGGAGTCTTTATCTATAACCAAATAATTGGCCTGACACTGAGTTACAGGGGCACTATTTGGAAGGGACAGCGGGCTACAAAAATGAGCGTGGGGCCAATGTAGCTTGCAAGTCTGGTCACCTTGCCTTGAATTATAGGTTGGAGTTAAAGGTGTTTTTGCACAGTTAGCAGTGTGATAAAGTTTCGTACTGGCTCAGAAATGGTTCCCAATGCAAGGCTACGTTGGGGGTCTTGCCCATCCCCATCCCACCTGGATGGCAAACACGCCATGGTCATGCATGCCAGAGCAGTGCGTGACTGGATCCCTGCAGGATCGCACTCTGGAATCTCCCACCTGGACAGCGTGCAGCCCAGGGTGTGCACCCAACAGGTGGCTTTGCTCTGATCTCTGACAAGCGCCTGCTGGAGCTCTGCCAGAGCTTCCTCCCACTCTGTCTGAACAAGACTCTGCCTGTCTAGGGAGAGGGAGAACAAGCCGTAACAGCAAACCTGATCTAAATATGCCAACTCCCCCAAATTTTTGACCTCCCACAGATTTTCTTAAGTCTCCCAAAGGGTCGCAAACCACTGTTTGAGAACCCCCGATGCATGGTATCACTGTTTGGACTTTTAAATTTGGTCAGGGGTTTTAGGTTGCTAGCCACTGGCTGTAACAAAAATCTCTCTTTTCCTTCTTTTGTCTTCTCCTCCACCGCTTAGTTTATTTCTGCTGTGTCCACCTTGCACCAAGTACGTGAAAAACTGGAGTCCCTGGGTCTTTGTTCCTTGTCTGCTGGCCTTGAATTCATCCCAATTATCCATGCCCAGCTATCAGATGCAGAGATGGACGGGGCCTTGAAATTGATAGAGGCGCTTGAGGACCACATGGATGTTGTTCGGGTATATAACAACATTGCCTAGCTTTCCCAGCCTACCTCCAGGAGCTACTGAAGCCTTGCCAGCTAAATTCTGCTATTATTTTTCCCTGATCCAAGCCATGGCTACTAATGTTGACACGGTAGATGAGGTTTGCTGTTTCTCTCTTGCCCCCCTTTCCAAATTCCTTTTCTGAAGGCAGCCCTGCGGCATGTACAAAATGTGGGTGCTAGAAAAGTACTAGAGCAAGAAGATGCTATGACAGCTTCTAGAAATATCTGGGATTGGTTACTGGCTTCCACTGGAGGACAAGCACCGCAGTGATGCTGTCTCATTAACAACTCAGTATAGCAAACTAATTGAAGATATTCCCAAGCCAACCATGATACACTGACTGAAATTTCAGTAACCTTGATGTAACTTGATATCTCCATGGTCCCTGTTTCCTGAGCCGTTGGGAGAGTTCTGCCTTCTTCAAGCATGCAAGCTCGTGAAAAGCTCTTACGTGCAGCTGGAGGGGAAAGCAGATTTTAAGTGTGATGGACCCAGTTTGGATACATAACCTTGCTACTTTGAGATACCTCTGTGATGGATAGTAAATGTATCCAAATAGCCATTCTGATTCGTCCTTGAGAATCATTCAGCAGCAATTAACATTTGTGTTTCTAGGAAAATTATCACTTGGTTTTTTTCTCTTAGCTTGGTTTGTTCAGAAATATTAATACAGAAATTGTAAGAGAAAGTTGGTGTGCAAACAATGTCTGTTTACACTGATAACTGTGTATGCATATACATTTAAATAGGCCACTGGGTATGGTTCTATCAGATTGAGAAAAAGTATGTTTATAGTTGTGTGGCTGGCATGTTTCAGATGTGTATGTATGAATGCTGATGAATGTGTCTGTAAACAGACATCCACGTATGTCACCACTGATTAGCAAAGTTAGGATTATGAGCCTATGCGTTACAAAGTTATCACTTGGGAGTTTGGGGAAAGAAATGCTCTTCCTAAAGGAGAATTTTGTATCAGCTAAGCAACATTTTTGTGTTTTATATTCTCTCTCTTACTACTCCCACTTGCACCATCAAATTTTCTTCATAGACACATTTTAAACCTTTGTTACAAAACAGGTGGCAAAGAGAAGGCTTATGCACAAACTTCTTAATATACCAGGAAAATCAATAATGGGGAAAAATCGAACATGATAAAACATGTCAGTCATTGTGTGCTTGATATTGTGTGTGAATCTCTCTTTGGACCCTCTGTAACCAATGCTGCTCCCCCAATATTGGCGTAGGCCTGCTCCTGCTTTGCTCTGAAATGTTAGAAACCACCAGACAACTTTTTCTCCTAGTATAAAATGAGAAAGTATAGTAACATTTGTAATTTAATTGCTAGTCTATTAGCATTCACACATTACAAAATGGCATAGGAAGGGGAATTTACACAATCATTTATAATGAGAAAGTATCTTAGTAGCATACTAGCATGTGGCTGACAGTATCAATGAGCATAACACACACACATATTTTTTGTTTGATATACCCATTTGAAGATTCTGGGTGAAAAAAGAAATACACCATCTATAAGTTCTACATGTTAATTGCTGTCTAAACTGAACACAAGACATGATCTAACATCACCTTTTCAATCGAGCTACGATGGAAACATTTTGACATTAATTGCTGTCCCAGCTATAGGAAAACTCCGTGACTAGTAGATGTTCACGTAATGGCAAGAGGGTTTTTTTTTACAAAAGCATGCAACGTTGTACTCCAGGGGTTGGTAAACCACAGGCCATATGTGCTCCTTTCCATCTCACAAGTGGTCCCCAAGTAGTCCTTTGGCTGTTTGGAATCTTTTGGGATCAAAATGAGTGTTCAATTTCTAGTATCAGAACACACATGGTTGTATAGTCTCCCAACTACAGATGTCATAATATCACTGCATGTATTGGTTTGGGGCAAGGATTCTCAGACTGTGAGTTGTAATCTGGAGAGTCACAAACAAGTATTACAAGTAGTCCTCGCTTAATGACCACTTGTTCAGCAACCATTCAAAGTTACAATGGCGCTGAATGAATGGTACTTATGCCTGGTCCTTGAAGTTATGGCCACTTCAGTGCCCCCAGTGTTATATAATCAAAATTTGGGCACTTAGCAATCCACCTGCATTTATGACTGCAGGCTGTGTGTCAACTCCCCCCACCTGCATATCTCCCCCCACCTCTGCCCTTTTGGCTTCTCTGTGCTCTGCTGCCCCCACGCCCCACCAACAGCTGCCTTGCAAAAGGCCAGACCGGGCGTGCCTCATCAGCAGTGGGAGGAAGGTTGCAAAGGTCAGCTGGGGGTGGCAGGGGTAGGCAGTGGAGTGCAGGGTGGCCAAAAGAGCAGAGATGGGGGGGAGATAGGCAGGTGAGGGGAGTTGAAGCAGAGGTGAGCACAGCAGGGCAGGAGAAGCGTGTGGTCCTCGCCTAACGACACGCAACCAGGACTACCCAAACTGCCATTACTAAGTGGTGTGATGTTTCGCCTAATGACCGCATCACTTAGCAATGGAAATTCCGGTCCCAATTAGGGTTGTCAAGTGAGGACTATCTGTAGTGGGTTGCAAAGGGTGTGTGTGTGTGTGTGTATGTGTGTGTTTTGCACATAGAGCAATCCTTGCTCCTGTTATGCCTAGACAAACCAACAGCTTGTTTGCCCAGGCAAAGTGGGAGCGTGGCTTAAGAGGGCTTTAGCAGATGACTTCTGCACAAGAAGCAGGACTGTTGTCAGAACTGGTTCCCCCTTTGGACAAGCCAATGACAAAGTCAAGGTCTGAAGTTGCTGCTATACAGAGCAAATATTGCTCCAAAGTAAGTGAGCTGGGAATGAGAGCGGCTGCCTCAAAAATAAAACCAAGGTATCAGGAATTATGCAAAACTAAGCAATTTCATCTTTTTAGGGAGGTCACGGCTCCAAAAGTTTGAGAACCCCTGGTTTTAAGAATTCCATAGCACCCTTTAAAAGTCCTAATCCCCCAAATGTAGTTTTTAAATCACTTCTAATCTTACTGTTTCTGGGGGAAGCTTCAGAGATAAAGCAGGTGCTTGGACCCACCGTAAGCCTAAAGCAGAAGAAAAACCCCTCTGAAAATTTCAACCAAGCCCATTCTAGTCATATCAGGCATCACTGCTCTCTCCCCCCATAGAGGAACTAGAAAGTGTGAAGCCTACTTAAAGCTGCACTCCTGTTGCACTCAGTCAGGGTCAGTTTCTGGACTCTGAGGGAGGGGGGACCCAGCCGAAGGAGCACAAGGCAGGAAAAGTTCAGTATAGCCGTTCCCGCTGGGTGGGGACGGAGAGGCGGCAGGGAACTCTAGGTTCATCGGTCCGGCCAAGCCTTGACTCTGGAAAGCCTCAAAATCCGTGCCAGGGTTCCCTGGAGACAGCCCGTCAGGAGCGGGTCCATCGTTTGGGCGACAGACCTCAAAGCGGCACCAGCGGTACCCAGCACACTTGTGTGCCCCTGGGCAGCTCTGGATGAGGTGCTGGATCGCGGGGTGCGACAGCCCAAAGAATTCGGCCCCTGCTGGTTCAAGCTGGCCAGCCCCCACCGCCTCCAGCAGCTGAGCGTGGCAGGCATCCGGGGTGGATCCGGTTATTACACCCCCCAGTTCATCTTCGGGGGCAATTTCAAAGTGTGGCCCGGTGCCCCCATCCTTGATCTGGCAGGTGTAGAGGCAGCGGTGAATTGGCCTGCGGGTACTGGCAAAAACCCTGGTACTGCAGTACCCCACGGGGTAGATGGCATTCTCCGTGTGGAAACTTGGACGGTCAGAGACAATCTCGCCCAGACTGTAGACAGTCAGAGGGCCTAAAGCGATGGGAAAAACTGGCCGCCCGGAAGGATCCAGGGGAAGCGGGGGGACCAGCCGGCGGATGGCCAGCTCTGGGGGTGCCCTGCGTTTGGATGCTCGGCCGTTCTCTTTGCCTTTGCGCTCCCGGCGGGGTTTGCGAGCAGCTGGCTCATCTGGGGAAGGCTGCAGGCTGGCCACCACCGCTGGTGCGGGAGAGTCATCCTCAGCCAGGGCTTGTGCCTGCAACAGGCGAGTAAGCAGGAAGCGGCGCTCCTCACGCACCCTCAGGTATTTGGCCTCCAGCCGGGCAATCTCATCGCACAGGGCCGCGTTCTCGTAAACGAGCACCTTGGCCACGCGGCAAAGACGCTGGAACTTCAGGCGGTAACGTTCGTCTTGGTTTTTCCGCAGATTTTTCTTCATCGCGGGTGGTAGCCAAGATGAAAGGGTGCGCACGGAAGAATCCTGGGGAGGAAGAAAGGTCCAAAAGGCAATTTCAGGAATTGTATAGAAATTTCCAGCTCAATGTTATCCTAGCAATCAGTCACCCATGCCCAAAACATAACCGTGAATATGACAAGCCCGGCTACTTCTAATCACACACAAGTATACTGTAGCGTACAAACTGTACCCTTGGAGTTTCCTAAAATGAGATTCAGTACACGTAAAAGCAAGTCTTTGCTTGCACATGAGCAAGAAAAATGCAGAAAAGGGCAAGCCAGATGATCAAAAGCTGGAGCAATTCCACAATGAGGAAAAGTTACAACATTTTGGGGATTTTAACATTTTTAAGAAGTAGTACAAAATATTGTGGCTGCTCATTCAATTCTATAAATTCATGGATCCCAAAGCAACTATTGGCTATCTGAGAAGGAGGAGGAAGCTTGGTACAGGCAGTCCTCGTTTAGCGACTGCAACTGGAACCAGCAACTTGGTTATGCGAAGCGGTCACTAAGTGAAACTGCGATTATGTTTACGATCTTACTTCAGCTTCCTTTGCTTTACCGGCCTGCGAAGGTCGTAAATGTGAGGATTGGTCACAAAGTTACTTTTTCATCACTGTTGTAACTGCAAATGATCACTATATGAGACAATTGCTGAGTGAGGATTACCTGTACTAGCACCTGGGTGACTGCTATTGAACCAGATTCTGGGATAAACCCTTGATCTAATTCAGCACAGCCCTGAGTCTCACATGGAGCAGCCACATTCCAGTTGCAGGGCTGTTCCATTTTCCATCTATCTATCTATCTATCTATCTATCTATCTATCTATCTATCTATCTATCTATCTATCTATCTATCTATCTATCTCGAATTTAGACACCGCCCAACTCACGAGGAAGTTTTAAACAGAAGCTCTTTTCACTTTCCCAGGGTCACCTTCTTCCTTAAAAGTCCAGTAAAACAATGTTTCTGGGAAGATTCCTCCCCCCACATTTACATATTCAAAGCACTATAAAGGGGGAGCTTAGGGCAAGGAGGAAACTAGAATAAAAGAAGATAAACACCAAGGTAGGGACACAGCAATGCCGAGAACTGAACAAGTAGATAAGGAAGAACTGACTTTGTACAGAGGTTCCTAAAACAAAGCATGCCAGCGGTCCCAGTTGGTGGTAATGGGCCCTTAACTCCTTGAACCTCTCGATCACCATGCTGGCAAAGGATACTAGGATCAGTAGTCCCAGTATGGCTGGGGGACCCTAAATTAGGGGAGAGTCTTTAATGGATTTTGCTACTGAAAGAGATAATACAACGGGCATTCACTTCCATGGGTTCCAAAGTGAGATTTGACACACTCAGGGCAGACCCAGATCAATTAATGCTGTCACGATGGGCAAATAAACCCCAGTTAGAAACCATCTATCACAGTGTTTCTCAACCTTGGCCACTTTAAGACGTGTGGACTTCAACTCCCAGAATTCTCCAGCCAGCATGCTGGCTGGAGAATTCTGGGAGTTGAAGTCCACACGTCTTAAAGTTGAGAAACACTGATCTATCAGCTACTAGCTGGAAATGGGAGACCATGGTTATTCGTGTCCGGTGTTCGGCCACTGCGGGGGACCAGGATAGTAGCGGGACTGGATGCAATTCAGCCGCGGTCCTTCGCATTGTTCTCGCAAGAATTGCCCGCTCTTCTGCTATAAGCGCAGAATGATTCGGAAGAAGCGTTTGCAATTACGCAATGATTTGCAAAGGATATCACCCACCCGTCCCTCCTCCCCTAATCGATATGATCATTGCAGAGCCCTCTCCGCCAGCTTCTTACCACGAGATCGCAGCGCCCCGTCTTCTCAGACGCCGTCGCAGGAAGCGGAAAGAGCGGACGCTGCGAGGGCCCCGCCGCCGCCTTGCTCTGCTGGCGTAACCCTTTCCTTCCCGAGCGAGGACTCAGGAGAGCCTGGGTTGCCACCTTCTCGCTGCTGACTGCGCTCCTCTGCCCTTAAAGGGGCAGGGCAGGAATTCAACATAAGGAGTCCCCGAGCCGCATCCTTGGCAAAGCCTCTCTAGTTGCATATGTCTGGACCTGATAAATGCACAGGAATCGTCTGGCAACTTTATCTTCTGAAGGAGCGAAGGGCAACGCAGAACTCTTGTTGGAAAGGAGGTTGGGAACCTGGAGTGATCGGGGCATATAAGTTAATCAGATCTGCGTATCTGCAAGGTTATGCCTGACGAAAAAGGCCTACTGCCTCTCTTGATTCTGGTTCACCGTCATTCAGAATAATTATTTAGTGGCTGATTTTTAACGGTACAGGTTTCCATCCAACACTGCCTTATTCTCAACCTTGGCAACTCTAAGACATGCGGACTTCAACTCCCAGAATTCCCCAGCCAGCCATGCTGGCTGGGGAATTCTGGGAGTTGAAGTCCGCAAGTCTTAAAGTGGCTAAGGTTGAGAAACACTGCTCTAAGACTTCGGTAGTTTGATACTTTGCTTCACTTCCACTAAAAACACACTTCCTTGGGGAGCCTACAATGTGCATACATACATCCGAAAAACTTACAGATTTGGCAATTGCGCTCCCCCCTCCTTTCATCCCAATGTTGTCTATCTTCTTTCGAACGCGCCCACGCAACCGCAAGTCGAGTCCTAACAACGTCAAACGATTTTTCTATCCTTGTCAAATGAGGCCAGGGAATAAAAGGGGAAGCAAGCTGACTGCGCTCGGGCGTTGCAGAAAACGAATTATCCACGGCCATTCCGACGCGTAGAAGGTTTCTGTGGGTGCACGCGCGCTAATAAGAACCAGGGACCCTCTTTTCTTTTTTGCCAAGGGTCTGCGATCTCCCCTCGCCCCCGCAACCCCGAGGTCCCCCTCAATCTCTTGCTCCTGTTTCACCAGAAGCGGGGACGGACGGGGCTGTCGGTGACCCAGGCTGGAAATCTGGAGTCCGCGGACGACGCTCACAACGAGGGGGAGCGGAGCAGAGCAGGAGCGCCAGGCGGGCAGAAGAAGGAGCTGGAGGCGGAGCTGGGCCTGGCGGTATATTGTCTACCAGGCTTAACCCCGCGCGTGCTGCGGGCAGTACGGGGGGGGCAGAGACAGCGGGGCGGGCTATGGAGACGGTAAGGGGATCTGAGCTGCGGGGAAAGGGGAGAAATGTGGGAAAGACAGCGGAGGTCATATCTGGTTGACCGCCTGCAGCGCTGAGGCTTGCGCGTGCAGCCCGGCGCGGTCCGCAGAAGACCGGGCCATGCACTCCCCGAGGGGGCGGGCAGGGAGATGCGGAGCCAAGGTCCCGGCTCAGGGGTGGGGAGGAGGAGGCGGCCCAGGGTCAGAAAGACGCGCCCTGGAGCAGGGAGGAGACAAGGCGCGCCTCCGGGCTGCTTGGGGAAGCTGCGCCCTGGCTGGGCTTGGGGACGGTGGCGTTTGGAGAGGGCAGCGTCCTGCCAGGCAGATCCAGGTCGGGGGTGGCGTGGGGGATAAACAGTCCTGGCAGGAGGCTTCGGAGGGAAGGTCGATTTTTATGCTGAGGTGTGATCAAGAAGGAATAGGAGGATTTGAAGGAGGGCCAGGAGAGGTTCTTAAGCACGCAGGGCCCCCCAGAAGAGTTTCCCTTTTAGGCCTAAAACTGGACTCTGCGCGTGGTGGTGGTGGTGGTAGGAGTGCCCTTAGGACACACAGGAGGCACTGAAGACCGCTGAGAGTTCAGTTTTCTTTCCCATCGCGTGTCGGTGTGTGTGAGGGATGCATCACCCCGATTCTAATACTGCCGCTCCCTTTAAAATGGGCAAAGTCTCTCTGATCTGGTGCACCAGAAAGGGTAGTCTGTGCTGGCCCCTAACATCTGCAGCCTGTCTGTGTTGTCTGGCGATGGGGGCAGGTGGCAGATTGGGGGGAGTTCTTAAAAGTTCCAACATTCACTTCCCTAGAATGCCATTCCCTCCACCTTATGACCTCTGGATATGTGGGTCTGCTTCTTTGGGGTCTGTGCTACCCTTTGCTCATCTGGTGCCCTTCATCTGTGCTGGATGATAAGTCCTAGAATGGTCCATAAGTTGAAGATTCTGGAGAACATCAGACAGGTGCTTTCCATCAAGCTGAGGAAGGCTGGTCTATGTCTCCTCATATTCTGTTTCCTCTCAGGTGGGGTGATGTATGGGGGAGGGGGGAGGGTGTGTGAAAAGAACTGAAGACTGCTTGTATAGACCAATACCTGTATCTTGCACAGGAGAAGCCTGGCAATTTTTCTTTATTATCTGGGTTCAGTTTGAACCCAGTCACTATCTGTCTTCATACATTAATTCCCATTTTCTCCCATGCAGGTAGGATCCTCCTCTTACCTACACTTCCCAGTAAAACCTGAAAGCAATGCTTCCTTCTCTTTGGAGCAAGATCCCGGTCTGCCAAGGTGAAATGCTCCTTTCCTCCCTCCCACATCTTTATAATCCAGTAAGGCTATAACCTGATGAATGAACCCCACACTGAAAACCGTTGGGTCTTCAATCTCTGCAAAGCTACATAAGACAAATGGCATGACACTGAAGGAGCTTGGTAGATAATGCAGGTAGCACGCACCATTTCTCCTGAGTTGAAGGTATTGATGGCAGCGAACAGGATTCTCTCAGCTGAAGCCCCAAACAGAAAAAGCTGTAGGTAGTCAGGGGAGCAGAAGTGAGTCTTAAGTGAGTTTGCAAAATGGGGGAAAAAAATGTATGGGGGCATTTTTGTTCTCTGACTTGTTTAAGATGTCTTTTATCTGTTTTGTAGTTGGAGCAGGAGAGAGCAAATAACATCATTAAGGCAAAGTAGAGGCAATGATGTGGTATGACCTTGAAAAAGCAAAATGATGGCTAAGAGAGTCCAGGGGTTCACAGGATAGAAATTTCACTCTCCTGGCATTGATACTCCAACAGACAACAGTGTTGCAGGTGTGAGAGCAGGATTATTGAGCAACGCAGGGGGATCTTCTTGAGAAAGCATATTGTAACAAGGTTAGTCTAAATAAGTGTTTGCTGGCTGGGGGATTCTGGGAGTTGAAGTCCACATGTCTTAAAGTTGCCAAGGTTGAGAAACACGTGCTAGTCTTGGGGCATTTCAAAGGTTGATATTCTTACTATGGCATAAGCATTTGCAACAGTAGTCTGCTTCCTCTAAAGCAGGACACCTTGCCCTTGAAGTTCTTCATACGATAAAAGTGGAGAAGAGTCTCTTGAAAGTTATTTGGAGATTCTAGTTCAGGAGTAAGCAGCAGGATACTCTCCAGGTCCTTTGAAATACAATTCCTGTAATCCCTGACAAGCCCTCTTTTGTCATTATCTCCCCAAAGTCAGTGGTGTAGTTTCCCATAATTTTGAGTTAGGGAGTACAGGAAAGCCTCTTTTAAGGCCATTCTAATCTAGATCCTAAAATAAACTTAGTACTGTCTAAAACAGTGTTTCTCAACCTTGGCAACTTTAAGATGTGTGGCACCTTAAAGTTGCCAAATTGAGAAACGCTGGTCTAAAACATAAGGCCTCGTCCCTTGCCCAAACTGGAGAAAGTGGAAAATCCCAGGTTCCTTATATCTATGATAGAGCTCTACTTGCCTGGCATCCCTTGCATCTTTTTCCTTGGCCAGATGTTAAGACATCCACTAAAAGATTGCCCACCCATGATAGATATTTTTCATTTGATTTAAAGACTGGTAAGCATGACTCTGGGTTCTAAAGATATTTGTGGAATGAGCCATTGTTAGACCTTTGGGCCAACCAACCTCTCTGTTTTATGACAGGTTCGTGTGATGACGGTGCTGTATAATGTTCTCTCTGTCAGTGGCTTCTCATTTAGGTTTTCAGTGGCTGAACCACACTTCTGGATGGAACAAGAGGAGGAGTTGCCAGACGCAGGAGACAGGCAAGAGCTGACCATTGTCCAAGCAGGTAAGGACCCATTTATTATTTTTGGTGGGAGCCGGTCTGTTGCAGAGCAGGATTCTTCCATCAGATCTCTCCAGATACAGGGAACTGCAGTTCCCAGCCTAACCATTCTGAGCACCTGCTGGTCTTCAGGGCATGCTAGCTTTGGTGCCTCACTTTGGAGCATTCTCAGGATGAGATATCATAGCAGAGATAGTCCTTCAGGATAGCTGGACGCCCTGATGCCTCACTCCAAAGAACACTTAAGCAAGACAGGAAGGCCAGCTTATGTCTCAACAGCTTTCCATTAGTTGCAGTGATATAGTAGCTGGAAAGACAGTCAGAAAGCCAATGAGTTTGGGATTGACATCAATTGGTTGCCGTTCTTGGTCTGCCACCAGACAGATGAGGACGCTTCTCTTTCAGAAAGCTTTTGGTTAAGAAACTTTAATCAGATAAAAATGGGTTATTTAATTTTATCTTATTAATTGATGTATGTTTATCAGCGTTTTCATTTTTATTGTAAGTTGTAGAGTCACCTGAACAGGTGGCACCATGATAAATAAAGTTCCTTCTTCACACCAGATTCTGACACTCCAAGTGAGGAGGATAAAGAGGAGGAGATGGTGGAGGACATTGATGAGAAAGAGACAGGGCCTTGCCCAGAGAGTTATGCTTGGCCCTGGGTGATCTCGGAAGGAAAAGCTATCAAGGCATCTGCCACAGCAGACCTTCGTCCATTCCACTGTTCAGTGTGTGGAAAGGGATTTGCTCAGAGTTCAAACCTGGTGAAACATCAACGGATCCACACAGGAGAGCGCCCTTTCCGATGCCCAGAATGTGGCCGGGGCTTCAGCTGGAGCTCCTCGTTGGCAGAGCATCTTAAGGCTCATGGAGGGTGCCGCCCTCATGTGTGCGGTGAATGTGGGAAGCGTTTTGTCCGTGGCTCCACACTGGCTGAGCACCAGCGGGTGCACACAGGGGAGAAGCCCTTTCGGTGCCTTCAGTGTGAGGCACGCTTCTCACAGAGCTCCACCCTGGCCCACCACTTGCGTACACACTCAGGTGAACGCCCGCATGTCTGTCCTGACTGTGGAAAGTGCTTTGGGCGCAAGTCCACCCTCGTCACTCACAGACGAACGCACACTGGTGAAAAACCCTATCTCTGCAGGGAGTGTGGGTGCTGTTTCGGGGTCAGTTCTGACCTGGCCAAGCACATCCACAATCATTGTTCTAATGGGAATGGCAATGGGAAACATCCTGCTGCAGAAGAACACTCTGTTCTTCCTCTTCTGGATGCAGATCAGAGCACTCGGCCAGTTGAAGAAACATCTCAACTGATCTCAGAGGTCTCTGGGCAGGCAAGTGATTGGGTAGGAGGGATGGAAGAAGAAAGGTACACGTGCCCTGTGTGTCCTGAGGTCTTCTGCCAGAGTTCTGACCTTGCAACCCATCAGAGGAGCCATGCTAACAGCTGCCAGCAATGTGAAGAAACCTCCCCTGACCCACTGGATTTGGAAGCCCGTGCATCACGTCACAGTGTGGAGGAGCAACCTTTGAAGTGTTCTGATTGTTACCCTTGCTATTCTGAAAGCATTGCCTTTGAGATATGCCAGAGAGCCTCCTGTGGAGACCCATCACATCATTGCCATCAGTGTGGTGACAATTTCTCGGATAGCTCTGGCTTGAAGCCATACCAGAGCACACACCATGGGGAGGAGAAATCCTTTAAGTGTTTGAAGTGTAAGGCTTCCTTTGCAGAAACCGCTGCTTTAGCTACACACCAGAGAATCCAGCAGGATGTGGAATCCTATAGCTGTCCCCAGTGCGGGAAGACATTTGTTGAGGATGATGAGCTACTGCTTCATCAGGGAAGTCATGGTGATGAGGAACCAGAGGAATATATGGTTACTAAATGTCCTGTTGTCAGTGCTCACTTCCCTCATGATGCGGCTCTCTTGACGCAAAAAGTGAACCATGGGGGAAATGCAGAATCCCATCAGTGTGAAGAAATGTTTCTTCATCACTCAGAACTTCTTGTTCACCAGTTGGGCCACCCAGCAGAACCTATCTTGGACAAGCCATACTCCTGTTCAGCGTGTGGCAAAACCTTTGCCCTCTTTGCCACATTGGCAGCGCATGAACGTATCCACATGTCTGATGATGATGCCTACCGTTGCCCAACATGTGGTGAACGCTTTCCTGACAGTGGCAAATTGGGAAGGCACCAACAGCGCCATTTGGGTGAGGAGAGACCCTTCCGGTGTCCTGCGTGTGGGAAGGGCTTTGTTCTGCTTTCAGGGCTACAGCAGCACCAACGTGACCCACCTGCCCAGTGTCCTCCATGTGGTGAGACCTTTACATGGCACTGCCAGTTGACTGAACACCGGCGTAACTGCCACCCAGCCGAACGTCCCTATAAATGCCCTGAGTGTGGCAAGAGCTTTGCCCAGAGCTCAAAGCTCTTGCGGCATCAGGTGACGCACACTGGCGAGAAGCCGTTCAAGTGCCCTGAATGTGGCAAAATCTTCAGTCAGAGCTCCAATCTGGCTGAGCATCGGCGCACCCATGCCCCTGGCAAGGCCCACTGCTGTGCCATCTGTGGCAAAGCCTTTGCCCTGGGCTCCTACTTAGCCAAACATCAGGCTACCCACACAGGGGCCCGTCCCTTTCGGTGCACTGAATGTGGTAAGGGCTTCCGCCAGAGCTCCAACCTCATTCAGCACCAGAGGACCCACACGGGCGAGAGGCCCTATGTCTGTGCCTCCTGCGGCAAATCCTTCACCCAAAATTCCCACCTGGTCAAGCACCGGCGGGTTCATACAGCTGAAAGGCCCTACTGCTGCCCTGACTGTGGCAAGAGCTTCCGGCAACGGGGCAACCTGGCTGAACACCAGCACCAGCATGCTGGGACCCACCCATATGTCTGTGGGACTTGCGGGAAATCGTTCCGCTGGAGTTCAGCTTTCTCCAAACACCAGCGAACTCACCTTGCGCTCTGATCCTGCAAGGAAGGGGGGAAGCTGGACAGGGCTGTGGGGGCCTTCACACAAACACCAATACGTTTTATTCCTCCTGTCCCATCCCTACATGAGAAGGCCTCCTTGTGGAATCTGAGATGGGTGGGGCAGATCCAACTTTAGGGCTGGATGGAAGGATCCTAGAGATCCTTTTTTAGGCAACAGTGTGCATTGCTGGGTATTCTTGCAGATAAGCCGACCTGTGAAATTGCAACCAAAATACTGCTTATATATTTAATATATTATTAAAAAACAGAAAAACAGAATCTGTTCACTTACCTCAAGTTTTATGGCAGCCACAGAATTGTTCGTCTCCTCTGCTCTACTAAAAGTACTAGCATACTTTTAGCTTGAAAGCTGCATCTTATGCTAACTGTTGGTGATATCCAGACATGGTGATTATCTACCTACCGGAAATGTGTGCAGCGAAAGGCAGGAAATCACAAACTTTTATGTCATTTAAAGCCCATGATTTTTTTTTTTTTAAATCTGAGCTCTGGTCCACAGATAAGTTGAAGCTGATTTTTAGGGTGCATTTTGGAGCCAAAAATTCTTGGCTTATACGTGGGTATATACCAGCAGACTGACCCAAGCAAAAACTGTCACCCCTTGACACAAAATTTGAACCTAAGTCCTGTCTGCAGGCTTTTGCATTGTGCTCCTGGGGCCTGACCTTTATTCAATTATAGGAAGTGTGTTTTGAAAAACTCAGGGCTATAGACAAGTCTGGGAAGTTAAAAAAAAAAATCAGAAAAACACAGGGGCAAATGCTTAAACATGCATCTAGTCATGAGTTCTGCTCAAGGGGCAAAACTACTCATTTCTTTTTTTTTAATGAAACCTCCCCTTTCGAAACTCAGGGCTCCCCAACCCAAATTTTGTGCAGATGGCTCTTTCTCTAAATTTTCCTGTGATTCTTCTGTGGTTCTACAATTTGTCTGACAGCGAGCCTCCTTGATTTGGTCTCGTTCTCCGAGTAGCTGTAGCCTCGTGTGCCACACCTGGATTGTATTCCCTTCTTTTGGCTTCTGATTCCTGACCCTGTACTTTAAAAAGTTTCAGTGGTATGAACTCAGTCCTTTTATTTCAGAAGTGAAATCCTAATTCATGAGTCTTAAGCCACTGTTGTGAAGAAGAATCCATTTGCAGACTGGGAGTGAGGTGCCAGAAGTAGACATACATGCCCACACGTGTACACACACACACACACACACACACACACACACAGAATCTACATTCTTTCTTGTTGCACCTCAACAAGCTTGGATTCCTAAGCCAAGATGTGACAGCTAGGGACCTGGGATCATATGATACGATAAACTTCGTGTCCTTGGAAGGAGCCAAGTGGGTATAGATGGGCACTTTGCCCAAGGATACCACTGACTGCAGGTCAGAATTTGAGGTTATTGCATATAAAAGCCTGAAACAAACATTTATAGCAGCGGATAGTAGCTAATTGTCTCTTTTCAGGAATCGGAAAACTGGCCATCCTTGCTTGAGCTCTAAATCACATTGGCCACGAGAACTGAAACACTGTTATGTTCATGGGAGTAATCATATTAGCTATGTCTCATTAACTCTTCACATTTACATTCAGTGAAATAAAATGGGCACATATTTCTTGAAATGTGCTCTCAAGCACACCACTTAAAGGGTACTTTTGTTCCCTGATCTGGGAAAAGTTGCACTTGTGGATAAGGCCTGAAATAGTGGTGTAGGAACCAAGGGGACAAAAATTCTGCAAGAAGCAGAGTTGAATTTTGCACCTTGCATACATCATGCAAATGCGCTTAGTTTCACTTGTTTTTGTTTAATAGTTCATTCTGCCACTAGATACGGTGAATCAAGGAACACTGAACTGTTACCAGTAAATGCTGGAAATACTGTTTGTCAACCCCTTCAGGCCCTAACAATTTCCTTAACATCTACCTCACATCCTTAGGCGTACCTCAAAAAAACATCAGAACTTGAAACGTGAGACCCTTTTTCGGAGAGAAAAAAATGAAAAGTCTTAGGAGCCTGAATGGAGGTTTTTTTGTTTTGCTGCAGTAGTTCAATCATAGATTTCTTTTTAATGAACGGTTCTGATTACAGACTGGATTGCAAAATGCCATTTATCGTGGTGCGTTGTCTGAATGTCAGGAAGAAAGGAAGAAATGCCTTTCCCATTTGTAATTCGCAGTCTCCTCTTGCTTTGGTAAATGTGAACGAAGAAGCAGATAACAAGCACTGTTGCTTTTTGACAAAAGATTCTTATCCCAGTACTTTCTTCCAGCAGCTTGTGAGTGTGTGTGTGTGTGTCTGTGTGTGTGCACACACATGGGCTATGGCTTTTTCAGAATGAAAAACTGGGTGGTTGTGTAACTGGAATGGAGAGATCAGTGACTGCAGACTTAAAGCCATTATATATGAAGATGCTTTAGTCCAAGAAAGCAGAGTTTGTGGGTCAGGCTTCCAGACAATCACATGGAAAAAATATAAAAGTAAATCCCCAGATGTATGTTCCCAAATCTGAAAATCTTTACCTCTGACTGGTAAAGCTGCTTGGCTGCAGTCTTCAGTTTCTGTAATTGCAGACTGAATTTGGGATTTTCTGCTTACATGGCATGTACTTTTCCATTGAGTTAATAGCCTTCTTTGTACCACCTGTTGCATTTTCCCTTTTTGTGAGGGAAGACCTAGCACAGTGTTGTCCAAACTTGGCCACTTTAAGATGAGTGGACTTCAACTCCCAGAATTCCCCAGCCAGCCATGCTGGCTGGGGAATTCTGGAAGTTGAAGTCCACTCATCTTAAAGTGGCCAAGTTTGGACAACACTGACTTAGCAGAATTTTTTTTTATAAAAGATGCGGGTTTTATAAAATACATAGTTCTCTTTGTCATGGTGTTTCAATTCTGTGGAACTCAAACAGGAATCTGAAAGCTCCATTTTATGTATATACATTTTATATAGTCAGTAACTATATATTCTACTCTTTACAAAACCACATTGCCAACACAGTACTCTAAGCAGTGAAACATATTGGATAATAGAATGGAATTTCCTTGTATTCCATCTCAGAAATACAAAATCAAATCTTGCTGATAGTATAAAATAACATGTGATGCTAGTGTTAAGCCAAATGTGTTTGAGTAGACTTGAAGTAATGAAGGACATAATTCGTAGAAGAAGAGTTGGAAAGGCAAGAGGCAGTTGATTAGGAGAATGATCCCCCCCCCCCCCCGATTTAGTCTCAGTAAAATCTATTGCTGAAAAATCCAGTCCCATCAGGTGGTAGGTCCTAGCTGACCTGGCTGATCTAAAATAATCACCACCGTGTAAGCTGGTTAGACTTTAACACTTGAATGGGGGGATATCAGAAAAACCTAGGGCAATAGATTATACTAGGAAGTTTTTAAAAGTTCCTGGAAATAGGGAACAACAACTATGTCCCTATACTTGCCAGTAAAGCAACATGAATATATTCATGGAGTCACAGGGAGCCAAGTTCAACTTAAAGGAACAAAAGACTGGCTGATTCCCTGGCTGAGAATGCTTTGGATGTGTTAACTCTTTAGAACTCTGTTTTCTCATTCATTACTCATTTTCAGTGTACAGTGTTTGTTAAGATTCCCACAACAGCCCTGTGATATAGGTTGGGATGATGGTAAGGGACTGGCGAAAGTCACTCAGTGAACTTTCATGGTTGAGGGAGGACTTAAACCTGTGTCTCTCCAGTCCTAGTCCAACCCCTTCATTTCCACACCGCAATGGCTCTCCTTTGGGAAATGGGCAAATACTGTCTTAGAGAATGGCGGAAGTGAAGCAGATGAAAGTATAAGAGCTCTTGGCTATGGAATACGGGGACGGCAACCGTGTTCTGTATTGTGTCCCGTTGATTTGATCTGTTGAACGTGGGTGGATAATTGAAAGATGATGAAATTGCAGAGGAAGCTTACCTCACCCTGGATCCCATGTTTGCTCATATTAAAGCAAGGCAAAAGAAAACTGCAACTGTTTTTATCTGTATTGTGGACAATCTTTTGAGTGGGAGAGTTACTCAAGCATTGTAGACTATGGGGAAGTATAACTTTTGCAGAACAGGAGGGAGGATGAGAAAGGGAAGGAAGGAAGGAAGGAAGGAAGGAAGGAAGGAAGGAAGGAAGGAAGGAAGGAAGGAAGGAAGGAAGGAAGGAAGATCCAAATATGTATTCTGCAATATATATTCTAACTTGGATATATGATTACATGACTGATGCTATCCAGCAATTAATACTGAAGCTATTCTGAGTGTAGCAAAGAAGATCCAGATTTCTCACTGTAGTTTTAGATTGTGCCAACATTGGTGAAAGAATTGGAAACTGATGAAGGAGAAAGAAATTACACCAGCTCAAGGATTTCTGATGTTGGAAATCATCCTCTGAGGTAGAAGCACTTTCTGTGGCTTTAAAGGTAAGCTTCAAAAAACTGTGTGGGCCTGGGACACCCTCCAAAGTCCCACAGGATTGCCACCTACAAGAAGTCCTGCTCTGGGCTGTCTTGACTTACAACCCCCTCAAGGGGGCAGTGGAAGCATGCTTTTGGTGCTAAGCTCTCAGTAGAGAGCTCCATTGGCCTTTACTACCTGGAAGGAAAGTAAGCTGTACCTGTTGAATTTCAGCTTGTTCAGTTGTCAAAGGCTGGAGTGTCTGTCCTAGGAAAATCAACCATTGCGTGAATAGGTGAGTGTGAGGTGGGTCTGGGTCCTGAATGTGGATTCATTCATCAGAATACCATAATGAACTCAATCTTCTTTGAAAGGCAAACAGTCAATTGAATGAGCTCATTTACAAGCCAGATTCACATATTTGTGAGAACAAAACAAATAAGTCATGTTGGTCCTTGCAGCGAAGTGTTTGATAGATAAAAGCTAACAGCCTACCTTGTAATATGGTGTCTGAAAATCCGATTCTAGGCTGCCCCCCAAAAAGCACAGTGTGTAGACCATCTAATGGTGCCTTCCATAGTACTTTTAATCAGACACCAAGGGTATTAATTATGCCCTACTTCGGATATCAGTAACCTGAAACGTGTCCAGAGGAGGACAGTAAAGATGAACACCAAGTCTGATGAGGAAAGGTTCAAGTTAGAGAAGATGCTATAAGAGGCCACACAATTCTCCTCTTAGAAGGACTGTCGCCAGAAGGTCCACACAGAGGATTATCAGAAAAGTGAAGATGGCATCTGCAACTGCACAACTGATGCCCGACTCCTTTTCACGCGCATTGTGACATGTAGGAAACAGGCAGGGCTTCATTGTTGCCACCATCTTCACTTCTTCTTTGCCCCCTTGCCCATGGATGCCCCTGACTGTCGCATGGTTGATGGCACAAATTTGCTCTGTTTTCCCTTAGAAGGTTGGATCTGAGCTAAGGATTTTAAATTATAGAAAAGAGTATAGATCAGTGTTTCTCAACCTTGGCAACTTTAAAATGAGTGGACTTCAACTCCCAGAATTCCCCAGCCAGCATGGCTGGCTGGGGAATTCTGGGAATTGAAGTCCACACATCTTAAAGTTGCCAAGGTTGAGAAATACTGGTATAGATGAAACGTTAGGAAGATCGTCCATATGGCAGAAGTATTCCACAGCAGAACTGTCTGCCCCACTTGGAACTGGACTGTCCTTCATTAGAGTTTTTAATCAGAGACTTGATCACTTATTAGAAGTGCTGCAGAAGGGGGCTTCCTGCATTGGCAGGTTGTTGGACTCGACCTTTTGGTCCTTTCCCACTCTGTGAAAGAAGCCATTTGCCTTTCAGGTAGAGGCAGATTCATCTTTCCTGGAAGGATCCAGTTTCAGAGCTTCTGGCCATCAAAATTCCTGCTGCTAGCTTGGAGGTTAAAGAGACATCTGCAGGCATGCCAACAGGGAGGCATGAGTGCACCAGCAGTTTCCTGGCCAACTCACACCATTTTGCTTCTTCAAATTTTCCAGAGTCAGCTTGTGACCCCTGAGATGAACTCTACAGCAATTAGGATCATAAGATTTCAGTATCAGGTCCCCCTTTCTTTCTTTCTTTCTTTCTTTCTTTCTTTCTTTCTTTCTTTCTTTCTTTCTTTCTTTCTTTCTTTCTTTCTTTCTTTCTTTCTTTCTTTCTTTCTCTTTATGTATCTATGTATGTATGTATGTATGTATGTATGTATTTATTTATTTATTTATTTCTAAACTTTGAATACTTTAGAGCAGTGTTTCTCAACCTTAGCAACTTTAAGATGTCTGGACTTGAACTCCCAGAATTCCCCAGTGCTGGCTGGGGAATTCTGGGAGTTGAAGTCCAGACATCTTAAAGTCGCCAAGGTTGAGAAACACTGCTTTAGGAATACAGTACATAGGAAGGCTCAGTTATAAAACCACTCATTTAAAAGCCCTTTAAAAGAAAATGCACTAGTAATAACCAGACCTTTTTCTCTTAGGAGCAGGAATTTGCTCCTTGGCCCAGCTGCTACGAAGAAGGAATTCTACAGCTTCAGAAACCTGAATATGACTGTGTGGGGAAAAAATGTTGCGGTTTCTAGGTAGAGACTTGCGTGCTCTTCAAGTATTTTTACTTTTGCTGACGGGAAATTCAAGCTGAAACACCCATCCATCACTTTACACTGCCAAAAATTCCAGGAAAATAGTGTGTGCAGAAGGATGCAAGATCTTGCTCCAGAAGGATTTCCAACGAACCTCAACAGTAAAAAAAAAAAATATATCAAAAGAATCTGTTCTTGGGCTCTTTACTGAAGTGTGAGTCTAAACAAGCAAAAAATTACTTCACTGGAATATGCTACGTGGCCAGAAAGGTAATTCAAAATCCACTTCAGCAAATTTCCTAAACCTAAGCATTATTTTTTCTTATTCTTTAGAAAAAGAGTTGTGACAAAGGAGGAACTAGAACAGTACAGTAAAAGAGAATCTGTACAAGGAGAGAGAAGAGAGGGTTTAAAGGCTGATTATAAAGGCTGTTTTAAAATATTAAAGCCCAATAAAGTCTTAATTCTTCAGAATAATTATTTCCAGAATGAAGAACTGCAGCAGCATTTGCATGCCCCAAAGCTAATTACATAATTTCTCTAATAGAGACATATACTCTCTTCTAGAGTCATCTAACTATTACTGTTCCAAAATAGTAAATGGACAGGCTTTAAATCTCTGCAATGATAGTTGGAAGATGCTAGGAAGATGCTATAAGCCACTAGAGAGGAAAGGACCCTAAATAAATAGTTCATATTCCCAGAGAATTATGGAAGGTCTGTGATTTAAAAAGGGCAGAATTAAGATCTCAGTCCTTTCATTAAATGACAATTCCCCAGATTCTTCAGGAAAGCTATGTTAGTTACAGGATAAAAAATTAATGCATTATTAGTTTCAGATATTCTGTTTTCTGCAGGTGGTAACTACATGGAAGTAGCCTTATTCCATTTTAAGGCAAACATTAGCCGCTTTGCTGAACATGTATCACAGGAGAAGATAACTTAAGAACCTCAAAGATTTTTTGTGTGGACCAGAATTGTCCTGGCCATAAATTGGGTGCATAATATCCTGCAGTTTTGAGGTAGGAATCCCATGAAAGATGGAAGTCTTGAAATAGGTTTAAGACAGCTAACAAAATAAAGTCCAATTCATGCCACCCTACCCAAGCCAGGACAACATGAAGAGGTCAGACCTACCTACATACATATGTCCCTGCTGATCTGAGTCACCATCCTGCCCAGGCCTACCTTGTTCCCCCAATCAAAACATGTCATCCTACAGCATCCATCCATCCATCCATCCATCCATCCATCCATCCATCCATCCATCCATCCATCCATCCATCCATCATCTATCTGTCTATCCACCCCCCCACCCCCCCGATAAACTGTAAGAGTGGTCTAATACTGAAGAGATCTTAGAGCTAGGAAATGAACCAGGCTACTAATTACATGTTTGTCCCCATCCTTTATGAGTGAGCTTTAATCCTCAGAATAAATTTATGAGGTACAGGAGATTAGGTTGACTCTGCTGGGATTACCAACAACAGCTGATCCTTTCAGGGCTTTAATTTCAAATGTCAGGAAAAAGGCAACTTGTTAGTTCTTTAACCTTGGTTTCTATCATAAGAGTGGCCTACGGAATTTTCTGCCTCAGATGTCAAAAGAAGTAACCTAGAGGCTCTGAATCCTGACCTTGGGCTACAGATAGGGTTACAAGGTGTGCATTGATTCAAACAACAAATAGCTGGCCCCAATGATTCAACAAGTGTGTAAACCTGAACTTTTCAACTCCAGATCCTCTACTCGAATCACTGTCCTACACTAGCTGTTAAGCACTGGCACTTCTATTGATATGGATTCTGTGCATGGCTCCATCACAACTAAGACAACATTTACACCTACAAGCTATTTTGGCATTTGAGGCTTCAGTATTCATACGCTATCAGGCCAAGCGGAATCAAATGTTTGAACCAAAATAATGTAGTCTTTCAAGTGCTGCAGGACACTTTTCTATATGACTGGATCCTGGACAGGGTATCTGCAGGGGAGTGAGTCAAAAAAAGTCAAGACGGTAGCCATGACCATCTGATTGAAATCCTGCTCTTTACTTGCACGCATCACATATGTACAGTGTAGGAAAGAATGAGTGGGGCTTCCGTTGTGTGGTTGTGGCCACAATCTTGACACCCCTTGTGGACATCCCTGATCCTGGATCCACTCTAATAACATTTTATGTAGTTGTAATTATCTGCATCTTATTTTGGAATATTAGCAGTGGACGTTGGCTTCCACTGTGTGTGGAAAGGTGGGAAGTAATTGATAGCATCATCTACTTGAGGAGCCAGGCAATGCTGCTGATTTGGAAATATCTTCTGACATTAAAGTCACCTTTCAGTTCTACCTTTTTTTCCATAAATGTGTGTTGTACCTAAATTTTCTTCTTGAACTCAAAATAACAAAGCCTTACCCAAGATGCTCCGTGGGCTACAACTCTGTCTTGGAACTTGGAGAGCTGTAATTCAACACATTGGAGGCTACCAGGATGCGTAGCCATGGAATATTTCTTGCACTGGAAAGTCACAGAAAAAGTTTTGCACCCATAGCCTATGAATCAGTTGATGCAGTGTTGTCGTGCAGAGATGGGTAATGACGATCCATGCATGAGAAAGTGAGATAAGTGGATTTCATTTCATGTACACTACCAAGGAGGAGTCAGAACAGAAGTATTATCCTGCTATGAAGGGGCAACTGGGGGATATTGGGGAAAATATATTTACTGTATCTTTTAACAGTGCAAGGAAATAGTGCAACAGATGTGGAACAGTTGCACACAAGCAGAAATCACATAGCTCAGCTAAGCAGCAGCATGCCAGAATTAGGCAGGGGGGAGGGGTGTTAAAAAGTCAAGATGGTCATTGTGAAGGTGCAATAAAAGCTTTGATTCTTTTTTTACACATTTACACAAAGGGTTCGAGTTTTGATCATGGGAACATAACTGCCCTCTTGACTTTTTTTTACCCCCTTGTGGATACTTCTAGACCTTATTATACCTGGATGAGAGACACCAAAAATACCAAGGATTTAGTCTAGGCTGGGATGTCGAAAAACATCCTGCAGGAATGCAGTGGTAAACCATTTCTGTATTACTGAAAGATTATTATATGAAGAAGAAGAAGAAAATTAAATGGACATGCCCATGAAGTTTCCAGAAGCTAAGTTCAGTGTGAAGGAGACTTTATTTTTAGAAACCATATAAACATGAAACATTAATTGGCATGTTGTCATGGGCTTAACTCATTATACAAAATCATGTCATGTTACTTGGGAGTGCAATCCTGGGGATTTCTGGGAACCACAGAAACCAGAGATATTCATTAGCGGAATTTGGTCCTAGACTTGTGGATTGTCCAGCCTGAAATAAACCTATTACCTGCCTCCCCCCAATAAAAATTAAAAAGCAGACATAAAACCAACATGAAGTGCGCACTGAATGGCTGCTTAGAAGAGAGAGAAAAAAAAACAATGAGAAATTATCCTTCTAACTTGGGGAAATATTTAGTTAATTTATTTAAACACTGATATGCCACCCACTCCATTTAGTTGCTCTGGACAGCTTAGAAACATTTATTTACAATAAAATCCAATCTAACCAACCAGTAAAAACAAGTAACATAAAAAAAAATTACACTTTTTCACCCCCTCCTAAACTTCAACAGGGAGGAGCCTCTACTCCAGTGCAAATTGTTTCATAATTTAGGATCTGCCATGGGAAAAGTAGAGTTTGATGCTGAGATTACAAATATTTTCAGCAGCTATTGACAAAAGGTCTCCCGTTGAAGATTTAAGAGCCCAGGATAGACTTCACTGAAATAGGTGGTGCCCAAGTTAAGTATTATTCATCCCTGTACAAAAATCTAAAACTGTCCATTGGCATGCACCAAAATGATGAGGAAACACCTTTACCATTTAACTTTCTGCTCTTTGGTTGCTTACAAAACTGGTGTGCATAAAAACCTGGAAATTCTATTCTAGAACAGGCAAGCAGCCTCTAGACGTGGCCACAGAAGTTCTGCTTTTGCCCCAGCAATGAAATGTTTAACAAAGAATGTTGTGCTACATTTTTGTCCAAAGGCACGCTTTCTTTCATCAAGCATGGATGAAGAAGATGTAAGACAAGGGAAAGCTCAGACAGAAGCATCTGAGATACATTTCTTCGTTCCTTAAAGACAGAAAAGACACGAAATCTGCATTAAAGTGAAATTAAGGTGAAAAGCAACAAGATTAATTATAAAAGAGAAGAATCGGGGCCTAAGACTGTGTAGAATCCATTTTCCCAATTTGGAACTCTGCTCTACTAGTTCCAAATAACAAGCTAAGTCACTTTAGACCCTGGATACGATGGTCTTATGCCCCTCAAAAAGTTATACACACCCTCCGTGTATTTTACCTCAGCCATAGAATCTCTTGCCTTGTCCTACAGTTTTATATATCACAACGTCTTCTGTATTCCTGTATATATTACATTCAGAACAAAGCAAATGCTGTTTTTCAATTCTGCTTGATTGTAATTATTATTAGCATTGATGCAATTTCACAATTTTAGCTCATTTAAAACAGCACCATTATAACCAAACATTAATATAGAATTAATTTCTGCTGCTACAATTCTAAATATATTGATTTCAGAATAGGAACCATTTTCTTGGGGGAAAAGGAATTACATTTACAAATTATGTCATTTATTTATATAATTTGCATACCTTATTGTAATACATTTAAAAAGTGAAAATAATAGCATTAACCTCTTTAAATATATACCTATTTGCCTGGGACCCCAAACTATCTTTCTATTATCTATTTATCTATATCTTAACAAAAGAAAGGTTACTGCAGTGAATAATGTTATATTTGGAGAAATAATAATAATAATAATGGTGGATAAAAATGCCAAATCCAGTCTAAACACCTGGCTGATTGTTCAACCAACCATAATAATAATAATGTTCAATGTCTAGCCCCCCGAGAATTCCAAATTACCTAATTAGAAATTATGAATGTTCCTAGATTTAATGTTTTTACAGGTAAATAAATAATTTGGGCAATGTGTGTTTGATCTTAGTGCCTTAAAAATAATGCATAATATATTAGCTAATCTAGAAAATAAAGAATCTTTATTCAGTGAAAAAAAATGGAAAGAGCAATTTTTGTGATTGCCCATTTCCAAGAATTTCAGCAGACTTACTCTAAGCTTAAATCCCAACACATTATATTCTTACATAGATGTAAATCCTATATAAACTCAATAGGATTTTTTTCCAGGTAAGTGAGGGTAGGATTAGAGTTTGAAGTTAATGTATTATTACAAAAATAACAAATTAAAAGTGGGATTTTCTGTTCTGGGGAGCACCCATCACAATGTAAAGCTTTGCTTGCAAGTTCAAAAGAGAGCTCAAATTTTCTTGTTAGTCAGCAACATTTTAGGAATTAGATGGCCCTATTTATCCAACTGAACTTGTTGGAAGCTGAATCTGTAGGGACTTACTTCCAATATTTAAAGATAGGAAATTAGCAAAGCATTTTCAGAGGAAATGCACAATTTTAGTTTCTTTGCCAGATTAATATTTTCAGCATTCCAAAGAGTCACCGTGGGCGGTATGCAGTCTAGTTTTTCTAATGTGAAAGAGAATGGCAAGACACTTGTGATGAAATTAATGATAAGAATAAAGAGGAACTTGGTGTTGTATTAATGCACTACTGTCACAAGAATACACATATTCATTATTCTGGTTTTGTTAGAGCAGCAGAAAACTGACTGATTTTGATAAGTTCAAAATCAAGGCAAGTGTGTGTGTTTTCTTCCTTCAGTTTATAACTAAGAAAAAAACATGCTCATATGTCTGGGTGTGAATGTGTCATATAAAACCTTAAAAATATGATCAGACACGGAACCTTTACTTCTATGACACACTATATTATTTTTAAAAATCTTTTTTCTGTGTGTATTCAAATAAACCCATTATTAATATTTTCTAATCCTAAATATACAGTGATTAAAAATCATGCGCCTTAGAAAACCGTTCAGCATATTTCCCAAAAATTGGGAAGTGTTATTGGCAGATTTCCTATGACTTCCTTAAACCTGATTACGTTCTCTCAATTCATTTTAGAAATCAGTTTGCATTCCTTCCTTTTTATTTTATTGCTGAAGGAAGAATGCTAAAATAAAATTTGCAGCACCAATCTGACCATCTTTATTTGGAGAGCTGTACTTTAGGTTATGATCCTTTTTTAATTAGAAACTCCCTATTCTTCTGCAATCTGTAATCTAACTGTGGGGCTGAGAAGGAAGAAACTCGGGGCAATTAGGGATTACACGGTTTTCAGTCATTGCCATTGACTGGGCGGGCAAGCAGTTTCTTACAGAGAGATGGAATACAAATGCTACAGCTGAATACCAATTAAACGTCCATCCTGTTTTTACTGTGAAGTTGACTCATCTTCCAACTGGGTAGAAAAAGGAGCTTGCTCAATCCATTGCATAAATTATTAAAAGGCCCATCTACTAGCACCGAGAATGAGCTGGTAGCAGAAACAATTTTTACTAAGGGCTTTTATCTCTGGCTCAACAATGAGGACAAGAGGTAGCCCAGTACAGTTTTCTCCATCTTTAATTTTGCATTCCGTTTTCCTACCACCTCATTTCTTACAATCCCAACTTGACTTTGGTACTGGTGGATCTTTTCTGATCTAGAGATTATGGAGGCAGGACAACTGCACAATGGAGACAGAGGAGAGATTAACCTTGCATTATAGATGGAGAGGAGGCCAAATCTTCTCCCAGCTTCTTTTTACTCAGCAGGAGTTATTTCTTCTTGCAGAGCTCCCCCAAGGGAAAAATTACTAAGCGTTTTGGGGAGGGTCTGGAATAAGGGGAAAACTTGACATATATGCTAATTGCTAATGACGCAATTAATGTGGTTTCTCTGATCTGCACATTACAAAGAATTGGAGGCAACCTAATCCGGTGGAGAATTAGGGTTCCTACTGATCACCTTAACGCATGACCTGGGCACACTGGCTGTGCCATTCTCTTGTTTTCCAGATGCGTTGTGGGGATGATTGGGTTGTAGTCCCAAACATCTGAAAAACAACCTTAGTAGTTCTCAATCCTGATTCTCTGAGTTACCCCCGTGCCACCTGTGAGCAAGACTCATCTGGGCATTCCTCCAGTGTCCCCCATTGCTTACCTGTATCTGCTCAGGCGACTGTAGCCCCTTCCCTCTGAGACCCGCTTCTGCTCTGGAGGCATGGCAGAAAGCCCCAGGAAGCCCCTCGTCGGTGAGTACGTAGGTATTCACGGTAGTTGCGTGTGAGCAGAGTGTAGAGGAAAGGGTTGATGCAGCTGTTCCCGTAGGTCAAGCAGGTCACCAGGTGATTGACAGAGATCTCCGTGTGGATGGGCAGGTGGGCTGCCGATGGGCAGTAAAGGGGAAGGAGTTGCCAGATCCAAAAGGGCAAATAGCAGGCCCAAAAGGCCAAGACAATCACAAGGATGAGGAGGAAGACACGGTTCTTGGGGGAACGTCCCAGGCCTCCACGGGTCTGCGACAGCCAATAGCTTCTTGCCAGGCGCCAGTAGAGTGACCCAATGACTATCCCAGGTGCCACTATGCTGGTGCCAAAAAGGATGCTCAGGTACACTCTGTACTGCTCCTCACTCCAGGTGGGGGAGCAGAGGCGGCGTACCCCAGCTCCATTCCCCATTGTACGCTCCTCCTGGTGAATCATGACCATCATGGGGAGGGCCAGAGCAAAGGACAGGAGCCAAACAGCAATGGCCAGAGGTCGGCTGCATCGCCGAGCACGGCTGGCAGCCTGGAACGGGTGCACCACGGCAGTGTAGCGCTCACAGCTCATCAGGGTCAGCAAGAAGATGCTGGCATGCATGGTGAGGAGGTCTAGGCTGAGCAGAATCCGGCACCCAGCCTCCCCAAAAGGCCAATCTTTCACCAGCCCATTATGAACAATGAAGGGGGCTGTCAAGAGATACAAAAGGTCAGCCAAGGCTAGGTTAACCAGGTGGACGTACAGAGAGGAGGCCGAGGCTGAGGCCCGCACTACTGCCAGGGCATAGAGGTTGCCGGCCACCCCAGTAACACACATCAGACTCAACACAGCTCCTAGGACTGCAGCTGATTCACCTCCTTCTGATAAGGAGCCATTACCTAGCAGTAGCCACGAAGAAAAGTTTGTTGATGATGTCATCATGGGGAAATGGTCCAGGGTAAGTTGCTCAGAAGAATTTTTTAACATTCTAGTCCTCAGGAGAGAGTTCAAGGAAAGCGTACTAGATGTCCATCAGTCTCTGTTTCTACTTATCAATTAAGTTTGGCACATATCTTATCATCTCTTTGTCTCTCTACGTTTTGGTCTACTGCTCCATCCATAAGTCTATCTGTTTTCTTCTTGATCCTTCCCATTCTTCTTTTTGCTCCATCCTATTGCTGTATTAAAAAAATTGGTTTGAGGTTGTAAAGGATATTTTGGGGGGGTCACTTTCCCCCCATCTCTCTTGTCTCTGATGCATATGGTCACTGGTTTGAATACAGACATGAAGAAGCTTTTTCTTCCAATCCTTGTTCCCTTCTTCCTTTCCTCTACACACTCAAAGCCGGTGATGGCGCAAGGTCTCCTGTGTGTGAAGAGGATCTGTGTGTATCTGAGTTTGCAAATTCTCTTCTCTCACATTCTTCGCACCCTGCTAATATCGGTATGTTGGGGTTGAACCTTGGTGCAGCTCCCGTCTATTTTGAGAAGCCTGTTTATTTCAACCCTGAGGTGGGACTCTGACAGCACGTCAGCAACAGGGACTACAGGGCGGGTGGTGGGACAACATTTAGGGGTCTGATTGGTCTGAAGATGGAAACAGACAGAATTTTCTCCACCTCCTCCACCCCAAACAGACATACACTCAGGGTCCAACTCCCTGCTGGCATAACTATACAACTTTCCATGGAATGATGCCAACCAGGAGAAAGAAAAAATAACCAAGAGATAGAAAGACAGAAGGGGACTGTATTGATCAATGGACAAAAGAAACTCATAAATGCAGACACAGAAAGACAGACCTTAGATGAAAAGGAGTGAAATAAAAATAATCCATGACTTTTGACCCATCTGTTTCCTACACTAGAATAAGGTGATGGCAACAGATAGCTTTTCCATACTCTTGTCTTTGATTTTGTTTTCATGTCTACCCGTCTATTCACACTCTCGCTATTACATCATTTAAATATGCCAGATTTAATGTTCATCAAACTATCCTAGTTTTAATCAAACTGTCCAAAACAAATCAACTGTATTTAACTATAAACAGCCCACCCCATCTAAGCTTAGCATGTTGTGTGAACCTAGTCACACTGGGCAATATCTACACAGTAGCTACGGTACATATTTTTTAATGATACGGGTTGCACACTCATGTTCAACAAGTCAAATAATGAACACAGGATTTGTAGGCAGCATTAGTCATATTGCATGTTAATTTTTGTGACTGTCACAGAAATGCAACCCCCAAGTAACAAGGTAATGCTTTAAAAAAAAATTTACTACTTCAACTTTTTCATTCATGGTTTGGATGAATCGGTAGAAGGAATTCTTACCAGATTTTCACATTATTGAAAACAAGATGGCATACTAATATTCTCGAAGACAGGCACCTACATTTAAAAGGATTTTGACTGAAAAATAGCAAAATGAAATTTAACTCAGATAGATGCAAACAAAGTTCTTCACTGGCAAAAGGAAATCAAATGCAGAGGTATAGCATGTGAGATATTTGACTTGGAAATATTGTATATAAAAAGGATTGTGAAATGTAGCTGTTCAAAGTTAATAATGTGATGGGGTTCCAGAAAGGGAAATAGATTTTAGGCAGCATTGATCAAATTAATAGTTGTAAGCTACTTTGAGTGCCCCATAAAAAGAAAGGTGAAAATATCAATTTCAAAACAAATACATGTATAAGACATACATTTCCAAATCTTGGAAGGTAATAATTACAGTTATAATTATTCTTCATTGGCTAGATTTTGCTTCAGAAATCTAGCATATGAAGAACATTCTGTCCTGGGCACCACATTTTAAGAAAGATTTAGTGAAACTAGAACTGGTGCAAAAACGGGAAAGGAGGATGGAAAATAAGTCCTAAGGAAATACTGAAAGAACTGGATTTGTTTAGCATTGAGAAAATACGCTTTTCTCAAAAAAAAAAAAAGTGGTGTGGTTATTGTAATGCTTTTCAAGCCTGCAAAGGGATGCCCTGTAGAAGGTCAAAAACAGTTGTTTTTGTCTCAAAATGGAGGATATAAAATGATGGTCCTCAATTACAGGAAGGCAGATTCTGGCTGAATGTTAGGAAAAACTTCCTAAAAGGAACAGCTGTTTGTCAGCAGTACAATTTACTGAGTTAGTTGGTGAGTTAATTTTCACTGAAAGTGTTCAAGCAGAGGCTGGACGGCCATCTGTGAGAGATACTTTAATTTGGATTCCTGCATTGAGCACAGGGTTGCACTTAAGTGGCTCCTTCCAGAAAGGCCCAGGTTCCATTTGCTTTATGTCTGTAGCAAATATGTTATTTGACAAGGCGATGCTCGTAAGTGAGATGTAAGTCTCTTGGCTGTGAATGAAACACTGTGCAGATGTGAAATGTTGGTGTCAGTCTGTTTTCGGTTAGATGTCTCTCAGAATTTCATGTGCATATCATCCTGTGGGGTGTTTGAATGCATATGTGCTTTACCACTAGTGTGTTTCATTGGCGTGGGTGTGAACAGAAGCAAGGGTCTGGGGACCAAATAAACAAACAGAACTTTTATTTATAACACCCTCCCCACGAGGGCACAGCCCAACCACAATTTTGCAAAATTAACCAATAGGCACTAAACAGCAGTTAAAATTATACAAAAGGAATAAAATCAAGCAGAATACATTGGTGATCGCAGTGAAGATAATGCAGTACAATTATAAAATTCTAAACCTACCTTCCATCTGCCTTTACTAGTGAGATTTACAGCAAAACAGCCCTATTACTATTCTTAGCATCTGTTCATAGCCACTTCCACCAGTCTGTCTCCTTTATTGAATAAACAGATTTTCAGATCCTTCTTCAAGACACTCAGGGATATGCAGAGCCACAGTATGGTGGGAGGAACACTCCATAATCCATCATCCAATGCTTAACGCATTGGATTGCTTAATGCCCCTCTTCCGTTGTGTGTTGCTGTATCCTGAACTCATGTTTGCGTCACTGCTGTTTAGTGCCCCTTCTCTTTGGCCCCCTCCTTTCCTCACTTCAGGGATGGTCTCAGTCCCTCCTGCTTTTAGATGTCCCTCCCTCCTTCTCGCCTCCAGCACCAGCTTCTCCATCCTTACCGCCATTTCATTAATCCCTGGCTTGGCTTGAGAAGAGGTTCTTGCTGGCTTGAGCTGCATGGATCTGCTGAGCCAGGAAGCAGAGCGTGTGGAGGGGGAATCCTCGTCAGCAATCCAGAACTTGGCCAAAGCAAACTTGTGTGGCGCTGCTGGGTTTGTCTAACCTCACGACCCTCCAATGCATGGGGTTTTCTTGGAGAGCAATCTAAGCATTCAGACTGGGGACAGGGCAAGACCCCAGAAACAATGTCTGGGCTTGAGGCAGTGGACAGGAAGTCCTGGATCACATCTTACAAAGGTGGAATAAGGAATATCGCATCTGAGCACATGCAAAGTTTTTTCCTCACACAGTCAGCTCCCTGAAAATTGGGAGCTCCACGTTTCCAGGTTGCCTTGGAAACCAGATTTCTCCTGGTGAGATGCCATGGGGCTGGGTGGCAAGCTTTCCCCCCTACAGCTCCTCTGTGCAGGTCATCTTCTCACTCATGGTGTCTAGAAACATGATGACTAAAGAGAATACTTTGGGGGGCGTAGACACTATTCCTCCCTGGCATCTCATTCTGGTGTTATGTTTTGATATACAGCTTTTCACTTGAGTTCTGTCTCTCAACTGTGTTGGTTGTTCTCTACAGTACAACAATCCTCCATTTGCACAGCAGACCCTTCGTTCTGGATAGCCCTTGAAATAAACCTTGGTTTCTGGGTAGCAATGATGTGGTGGGATATGGCTCTTTTGAGGTCCCTGGAAGTTTAAACTGTCCCTTGGAGGTTGCAAATGGGAGGCACTGCCATAAGGGCCAGGGCCGGCCCCAAACTTGTTACAGCTTGAGGTGGAGAACAAGATGGCTTCCTCCCCAGTCTGTGTGCAGAAACTGTTGAACCTTTACTTCAACCCTGGCAAAGAGAGAACATTTTTATCACACTGAAAGGTAGGAAACAAGTTGCATGAGGATGCTGGACAGGCTCCCAGGTATGGGGTGTCCACAGGTGTGTGTGTATGTGTGCATGTGTGAAAAAGTCAAGATGGTGGCCATATGATCATGGCTGCCATTTTGACTTTCTTGACACACACATAGACACCCTTGGTTGCCCCTGGTTGGGTTTTGTTTTATGGCCACATCAACAGATGACTTCAAGAAATCTTAATGCACTTCTTTTGCCCCTTATGGTCATTCAAAAATATGAAAGCTGCGCTCCTGAAAAGCAGTGATTTGCCACTAAATTCTAGCAGAATGAAAATGGGGGGTTTCAGAAATGGGGCCAGGGAGGCCATATTTGAGCTGCAGTTTGCCCCCCCTTGTCCCATGGGGAGGCCAAAACTGGGGATGTTCTGTAGCTCCTCTTGCCAGCAAGTCACACACCCTAAAAGCACCGAGGATAAATTCCTCTTGAGCTCAGATCCCATGTTGCCGGAGCCTAGACCAACTGTTCCATGAGATCTTCAGATCAAATGTCAGGGCGTCCTTCTGCCTCACACAGCTTGCAGATGGGGTGCTGGAAATACGACCATCACTAGCTCTCCTGCTCTCTGCTTTTGTGTGCTGCTTCCCCCCTCCCTTATGCCTTCCACCTGGTAGCCAGACACCATTTGGGGATGGGAGGGCAAGATTGTGTGATTTGGGGGGAACAGCCCACGCCCTCCCTTGGCTGCTATCCCAAATCCAAGCCCCAAGCCAGCAAGGGGCTCCCACCCACCGTGCCTAATTTGTACACCAGCGCCAACCTCTTGCAGAAAAATAAACAAAGAGGGAACAGCAGCAGCACTACAGCAGATGTGGGTCAGAAAACCCCACAGTTCAACTTACAAATACTCAACTTTGCTCTCTCAAGAACAATGAAAGACCCTGGGTTTTGAGCTGAGCCTGTCCAAGAGGGATTTTTTTTTCCCTTTTCCAATATCTTGACTGTTTCAGTGAAGTTTTAATATAAATTATGATTTATATTAGCTCTTGCTAGCATGTGTAAGATGAAATGCATGATGTCATTCCTCTATTATCCAAAATAAGCTCATGAATGCTGTTCGTGTTTTATAAATATGGAGGACAAAGAGACCTGGCTAGTTAAAATGTTGTTGATGAACGTTCATATAGGTTCCCCATAGAACCACAGAATTGGAGGGATCATATAGCATCTAGTCCAACTCACTGCTCAGTTCAAAATCCACATTACATTATCTCAGAGAATTGACTGTCCAGCCTCTGAACACTTCCCATGAAAGAGAGCTCACCAGTATCTTAGGTCTACATGTGACCGCCTTCATATACCAACCTGTCTTCCTGATTGAAAACAGACATTTCAATCTGGATGGACATGAATGTGTGCAAAATGAAATAACCCTGAACATTTTTCTGGGCACAACAGGCCTCACTCCAGAAGAGGTGACCCTTTTCTGGTCCTTTCAGCAGAAGAAAGCTGACACAGGAGCCAAGAGGGCCAGTGAAGAAATTATGGACAAAAACACCTCCCTCTGTGCAAGGCTTGGCCTCTCACACTCACCTGTGAACATGAGAGTGATCTTTGCTCATGCACAGAGTTTGTTTTGCCACCCTAGTGTGAGAAGCAGTTTGAGGTGAGGCATGGAGGTCTGGAAAGAGGCTTTTGATTCCACTTTTGGAGGAAGAGGACAGAGCAGGGCTTGGATGCCTGATTCTTGCTGTTCCAAGGACCCAGACCTGCCTCCAACAATCAATCTGCAGAACTATCCTATGCGTAGTTAACTCAGAAGTGAGAAAACAAGCCCCCTTATATTTACTGAATCTCCCTAGTAAGTGGGTTTAGGATTGAAACTTAAAGTTTACATCACTTAGGAATAGTGGATTTATTAAATCACAAGTCATGTAATAAATATACAGCCCAACTCTATTCGTATTTCTTTTGATTGCAGCCCCATGATCCACTTGCTCATAGTCTTCCCCACCACGAGGAATAAGAACTGTATTGTATTTTTATTCAATTACAGTATATGGTAGTCCTTCGGGTTCAGAGAAGACACACTGTTTGCAGTTTATCTTTGGACACGGAGGTGGCTCTGCAGTCCCAGTCTGGAAGCTCAGGGTCTAGCACAAGGGGGGCCCTGAAAGTCCACTGTTGTAGAAACTGTGGGTGTTATTCTGTGACACCGCTCACGGTTTTCTCTCAGTTTTTGGTGGTGCCTGTCTTCAAAACCGGTGGAGGCTTCATAGCACAGGGCTCGCCAGCGGGTTCTGTCAGCAGCCACAGCATCTAGTTCCCTTGGCTGGATGTCACAGTGGCGTAGGGTTTCTTTCACAGTGTCTTTGTAGCACTTGCGTGGTTGACTTCGAAGTCTCTTCCCAGACTCCTGTACACTATAGAGCAACTGATATGATGGTCATCCATTCTGATGACATGTCCCACCCACCGCATCTGGGCTCTGATAATCAGGGACTCTGTGCGATCCAAGACCTCCAGGTTGGAGACATGGTCTTGCCAACGAATACCAAGGATGGAGCGGAGAGCGCGCATGTGAAATTTCTCCAGTTGTTTGAAGTGTCTTCAGTACAGAGTCCAGGACTCACATCCATTTAGGAGAGAAGGGATAACCACAGTGTTGTAGACTTTCAGCTTTGTGGAGATATGGATGTTGTGTTGATTGAGCACTCTAGTACCCAGCTGCCCGAGTGCCTGGCTGGCCTTGCTGATCCTGGAGTCAATTTCTTTGTCCAATGACCCATCGCTCAAGATGATGCTTCCCAAGTATTTGAAGCTGTTTACATTTGTCAGCTAGATGTCGACAACAAAGGAAAGGAAAGGAAAGGAAAGGAAAGGAAAGGAAAGGAAAGGAAAGGAAAGGAAAGGAAAGGAAAGGAAAGGAAAGGAAAGGAAAGGAAAGGAAAGGAAAGGAAAGGAAAGGAAAGGAAAGGAAAGGAAAGGAAAGGAAAGGAAAGGAAGTTTTGAAGGCCAGAAGGGGCAGGGAGCACTGATATTCCAGAAGGCATGGGGCTGGGGGGAGCATTTTTTTTCCTGGTTGTTCAGAGAGAGTGGAGGCTTTAAGGTGAGAATCATCATCTTTAAGAATGGCAGTATTTTGCTTCACAGAGGCTGAGCCCACCCTTTCTGCCCTTCTTTTTTAAAACTAAAAACAGTTTTAAAACTAAAAAAGCATGTATAGTTGAAATATGAGAACGTTGCTGACAAAATTTGGGGATGCAATCACAGAGATCTGTTGGATCCAGAGTGGGGCGGGATAGGGTGTATGAGACTTGTGAGCGAATGTTATCTCTTTCTATTTTTTAAAATAGGCATTTTAAGGAAAAGTGGGGGGGGGGGAATAAGAAAAGCCCCCTGCAAAGCAACAAAAAGAAAAAAGGCAAAGATAATAAAACACAATGCCAATAAAGAGGGAGCTTGCAAGCATCAAAGAGTTAAGTAAAAATTATCAGTATTTTATTAATTAGCTTAAATGTACAAAGAAAAGTATACTGTATTGTTTTAAAAACTACTGATCAGTGCTGAGATCCAAATAATATATGAATATCAATGGTAATAGTCAATACCATATACATCATGAAGTAAGATTGGGAATTAACAGCGATTTCTATCCAAACAAACAAAGACTTTATGCTAAGAGAAACCCAGAGGGCTGAAGGTTATTGATTCCAGTTTTAGCTTGTTTTCCCAGGTGATACGCTCTTTCCCAAGATCTCAACTGCCTGAAAGAGGAATACTGAGATACTATAAGATTATTGTTCCCTTCCCCTGCTATTGCTTTGTTTCTGCTTTGCTTTTATGGCCTCCTTTCAGCCCTCCACCACCACGGTCCCTGAAAGTTTGCTCCTCATAAAACAGCCCTGACAACAAATTTACCCCCTTTCCTTATTATTTTGCGTGATGGCTCTTAACATGCAAGCAGTTGACTTTGCCCTCTGAGGTATTCATATCAGCAGCCAAACAGCTGATAATGAGCTAGATTGTTGAGCACAGGAAGTTGGAAAGGAGAGGGCGATATTGGTTAAACCTTTGCATTGACTCAACAATTATTTCTCATTCTCGTCTTCCCACCTTTCTTTCTGGGAGCAGAGAGGCTGTGTTTAATGGCAAATACGACGACCAATTACTTTATAATTGCCTTTATAATGCAGGACGTTCGCTCGGGGTGCTAAGATGAAGGGGAAGGCCAGCAAGTGTGTGGACTTCTTTTGTGCTAACGAATTCTCCCCCGTGGCTGGTATCTCCATGGTGCCTTGAATGCTCAGCGACCAGTGAAGGTGAGGACATCTGAAATGGGTGAAAGTGGCAATAACAGCCACATCCTAGGGACAAATATGTGCTAATGAGGAAGCTCCTGCTGAGGGTCTCAACCTGAGGGGCTATAAAACACCAGGAGAGAATAAGTGAAGGTGGGGGGAAGGAAATGAAAGCAACAATAATTTGGTGAGTATTGCAGAAAATAATTAGCTATAGATTTAACCTATTGCCTCCAAAAAGTGTCTGCAAGCCCAGTTAGTGAATGGGGTGACGTTGCATGAAATATTAACAATAATAATTAAGAGGAGTGGATATAAAGGCCTAGAACAGGCAGAATGCAGACATGATTTACACTTGCTAACTTTTTTCCACCCCGTACCTGGAAAACTATGTTGCCTTTAATCACAGCCTTGCGGGAAGAAATTAACGAGGTTGCGTTTTCATCACCACTTATTTTTACAGGAAAGAAGAGAGATGGGCATTATTAGGAGTAAAGTGAGGGAACCGAGTCAAAAGTGATTTTATGCTACAATCGGCAGAGGTTTACTCAGAAGTAAGCCCATTAAGTTAAAGGAGACCTGTGCGGATAGAGGACCTCAGCTCTATAGAACATTTTAGATAAGCTCTGGAGGGAGAAGAAAATATAGAGATATCTCTAAGTCGTCACCTAGAGAAGCTAAGATGGGGAGTGGGATTCTGATGACCCTGCCAGAAGCTCTAAGGTACTCTTTCCAGATATCTTGCCAAAGTCTTTGTCTCTTGAGTTACCAAAGCTTTTAAGATACCCTGTTGAAATGTTGATCCCTGAAGTTAAACTGGGGCTATATTTCCTGCATTAGAGCCAACACCACTGATGGAGAAGACGGGCCCGTTATCTCCCCCTTAGCTAACAAGCAAACAACCCTGTGCGGTTTTGTTGGTTTTTTTAAAGCATTGTGGGTGTGCTTTAGGAGGAGGAGGAGAAGAAAGTGGTGGCGTTCCTAAGCTTCATTATCATCCTTTATTCTGTGCTGGGTACCAGTTTCAGGCAGCCCTCCCAAAAGAGGTAGAAAACATAGTGGAAAAGGACTGATCGGAGCAGCATGGGGTAAGGGTCAGGCTGGAAAAATGAATAGAATGGAAAACGACGCAGGAACGACTGGCTGAAGATTGGCACATATTGGCACCTTTAATGGGAATCTTCCTTCCTCGTCAAAGAACAGGTAGGTGAGATTGGAAGCATGTTTTCCTTTCTGTCTATACAACCTCTTCTTTTTATGTTCAAAGGTAGATTGTCAAAGGTTGTGTCTGAATGAGAGAACAGGAACTGTCAGTCAGATAATCAGAATTATAGTTAGTTACTTGCTGCTATAAGCCACTGTTGAAATTCCTTGAGGGCAACGTTGCATGTCCTAGAAATTGCAAACATAAAAAAGTACCTTCTTCTGAGTCAGACTATTGGTCCAACTTGTTCAGTAGGGTTGATGTTAACTAGCAGCAGCTGTCCAGGAATTCAAGGGAGAATTTATCCAGCTTTACCTGCAGATGTAGGGACCTAACCAAGGACTTCTGTCTATGAAGAGTGTACCATAGCACTAATGTACTGCCCTTCCCTAATTGTAGCTAACCGGTTAACTGTATCCATCAGCCCTATGAAGTAGACCAGATCTGAAACCTGGATGAAGGTTTGATCTCAAACCTGAATGAAGTAGACCAGCTCTGAAACCACAGAAGGACTAGAAATAAGCTATTGAGATAGGCTATTGGAATTTTGCAGATCTGATGACGCTTTTTTCTCCTTCCTCTTATATCCCAGTAAGTCATGGAGGATCCATCCTGAGTCTCTTCTTAATACTATCTCCCTTCCCGTTAAATAATGCTTCTGTCCTTTTTGTTAAAGTAATGATATCTGAATGTTTGCTTCAAGGTCACCTCCATGGTTCTCTACAATAACAAACTTTTGGCCCTAACCTAAACTGGCTCATCAAATCTAGTCGGAAAGGGCCACCAATCCAGATTTCTGTGTTGAGCTGGTTGTCTAGTCTCTGCATGAACACATTCAGCAAAGGGAAGCACACCACTTCTTTAGCTTATTTGTAGCTTCTGGTTCCTTAAGGCATAGCCTGAATAAAGAATTTAGATTTGAAATGAATTCTACACTACCCAAATCCTAAGCCAGCTGCAATTTAGGACTAGGAACCAATGACAGGACAATGACATTTGAAAAAGGACACCATTTATAGATGGTTCTATACCAGTGCTCCAAGTTTCTGAGCTAGGATGGGTGAATTAGAGTATTTTATTGCGAACAAGAACATAAATATAGTGGCTACACAAGAAACCTGATAGAATAGAGAGAATCAGTGTGCTACAGTCCTTCTGGGATACAAAGTTTATAGAAAGGACAGGGAAGGATACAATGGGGAGATGTCACTCTCCATAGCCAAAGAAGGTTTAAAAGGTAACATACCAGAAAACAATGGAAGACCAGGTCCCTCCATAGAATCTTATGCTATCATCCATCTGATCAAAATGCTGATGGTGGTATGGGAAGGAATCAGGGAGGTATGCAAAGGAGAAATTCACTTCAGTCACCCTCACATGGACTGCTCAGAACATGACAAAGAATTTACATTTCTTAGACACCTTAAATGATCAAGGCATAGAACAGCTGGGCTTGACAACAACTGCAAGGGAGGCCACCCTAGATATAATCTTAAGTAATGATCCAATGCAAGGTGTAACTGTTGTGGAATCAGTAGGAATCAGTGACCATAATGCTCTTGCATTCAGCAAACATGCAAGTGGGAAGCTACCATCAGGGTCCAACTCAGTTGTATTTGACTAAAAAGGGGGGAACTTTTCAAAAATGAAGGGACTTGCAAAAAAGTTATGAAGCCTTCCTTCAGGAAAGGGAAGTCTTTCCCAATAAGAACAAAAAGGAATGCAAGCTCTAATAGAAAAAGTATAAGGTGATAATAAGAAATGCAGAAGAATTTGAGAAGCTTATGGGGAAAAAAATAAATAAAAGAAATATATTCAAAGGAGAAAACCAGCCAAGGAAAGAGTTTTCTGCTTCAAGGCTGTTAAATGAGGAAGGAATGAAGGAGACTGCAGAGAAATTAAATGGATAAATGATATAGGAAAGATACCTTAGCCTTCATTATGTTTCTCTGGGAGGGAATCAGAGTAAACAACAACTATCTATTCTAGATATTTTTTTCAAGTACTTTTATTAAAGATTATAATTACAGTAGTAAAAACTAATACAAACAAAAAGAAAGATGGAAAAATAGAAAGGAAGAGTAAAAGGCGCAAAGGGGGAAAAAAAAGAAAGATGTAAAGAATAGAAAGGAAAAAAGAAAAGAAAAGAATGTAGTAAAGAAAAATAAAAGAAATATATAAAGAAGTGACTCCCAAGCTTTATCACCAGTATAAACAATTTTAGTAACTTTTCATCTCTTAAATTACAACAAATGATCTCTTCTTCCCATATCTCATCTCTTATCTATAAACAAATCCATAAAGAATCATCGTTTCAGTCTTGGTGTCAGCAAAAGTCCATTAAGGGCTACCAGAAATAACAACATATCTATTTTAACCTTGATCAAATAAACCAACTTTATATTCCTTCCTTTTATTTTTAACAATCTTAATCATTATTCCATTCAAATAACGTCATAGAACTTGATTTCTTTTCATTTCTTCTTTGTCCTTTCCAATGAGATTCTTCAAAGCTTTAACAAGTCTCTTTTGTAAGACCAATATAGAAAAATTATCCAGGTCACTCTCTTGGCTTATTGTTCGTAAGTCCCTTTTAATTATTAAAACATCAGCCAGTTTCTTTTGTATGTCCAGTGTAACATCTTTTTCCATGTCATTCTTGTAACCTGTCATTTGTAAATCCACTTTCAACTCAGTCTCTGTCTTGTCAGGTAAAACTTGCTTCTCTTCCATGACATTTTTTAGACACAGTCTATCCATAGAGACAGAAAGTGCTGTTGACATTGTTAATATTAATTTCTGACTCAATTTTTCAAAAGTGTCCTTCAATATTTCCAGTGTTAGAATATTTGTGCCATTCTATAACTGTTAGTCAAGTTTTTGGGTTCTTCTCCTTTAATTGAAATCTTTAGTTCCCTCTAGCGCCCAATTTGTAAAATCTTATATATATATATATACATATACATAAATTCAAAATCAAAAGCATTTTCCCATAGAAAGGATTCTTTTATAATTAATTCTAAAATCTTATTTCAAATTTATCTGGACCCTTAGTCTGTTTGTAGCTTTCTAAAATCATAGCTTTAATTCACCTTTTGCTGTTTATTTTTTAAAAAATTAATGCTCTTAAGCTTATAGTTTAAACTTTATTTCTTTAAGAAGGCAAAGTCACCTAATGCTTTCAAACTTGTCAATCCAAAGTTTTCTAATAACTGAAAAGTAGTTAACAAGCAATTTCTGAAAGAGATTAGAAAAGGAAGTATGTGAACATAGTGTCCCTTTCAAAGGCGCCGACCCCAGTTGGAGTAAGATGACTATTCCCTCATCTCCCAGTGCTCAAAACGCACTGGAGACGGCTGTCTTGAGGTCTCCTTGCAACTGTCTGGAGCACTTGTGGGCAATCTCTCATCCTGTCCTTTGTCCAGAAAGAGGTTTGAAGAGCCAGCCTACTTATTCTTTGTTGCGGTCATCAGCTCCACTTTTTGCGGAACCATCTTCAATACACCGTTCTTCCTCCAGAAGTCTTGATATTCTAGATACCTTAAGAGACTACCTGTAACAAATCACTGGCTCCTGACAGTGAACTCTTGAGAGTTCTCAATTCAGATGTGAAATTGCTTACCACCTAACAAAAGTATGTGACTTGTCACTCAAATCAGGTTCAGTGCAGAAAATTGGAAGGTAACTGATATGACACCATTTTTTAAAAAGGGACCCAGGGGTGATCTGGGAAACCACAGTCATTCATCTTGTTGTATAATTGGCCATGACCTCTGTGCACTGCAGTTGGAACTGAACCTCGCTCCCACAGAGACAGAGAATGCTTCACCCCAACCACCGAATTTTGGCACCTCCACCACAGCCCCTGACTCCTGCTGAAGGTGGGAGCGATCTGTACACCTTTGTGTCAGCAGCAACATCCCATGTGATGCGTGCTCTGCAGAGGCCCCGCAAGAGCCGACCTACTAAGCGGAAAGTGAATCTCCGGCGGTTCCTTCAGAACCAGATATGCAGGTACTGTTGGAATGGTTTCAGCCTCCCTACCTCTGGAGTAACCAGACCTGTTCTAAGCCACCATCCTAAAATGAATAGGGACCTTCTAGGTCTGCTGGTGGAAGAAGGCAGTTCCCCATGCAGTGTCTGGATATAACAGTACAGCATCTCCCAACCAATGCTTTCAGATTTGTTGGTCCCTTAACTCTGAGAATTCCCAGCTGACATAGACTTCTGGAAGTTGTAACCATCCATTTAGTCTCAGCATCTCTAGAGGGCTTCAGGTTGGGGAAGGATGCAGTAGTAGTCCTCTTTACACCAGGGATTTATTTTTTAATTGGATTTTGGAGGGGAGGGCCACAAGGACAGTTTTGGCTTTGCAGAGAATTCAGTTTTTTTTAATGCAGAATAAGCGAAATCTTATTTTAACACAAAGAAAATGGAGGATTAATAGTCCCGTATTTGTTCTTATATGATAGGAAATTGGCCAAGAATGGTAGCAATGAAGGTGGGGGGGGGGTGTTGAATTTTAATGGCATAATTTTGGAGTTTGGGGGAGCAATAAAATGGGGCTCAAGAACATCACGAGGAATGCCACTTGATCACCCTTACTTTTACAAGTGCTTATTGAGGATGAACGTCCCATATATTACTTTGGTATTCTCTGCAATAGTCCTGTGAGATGGTAACATCCCCATTATTGTACTGAAATGTGACACTTTCTTAACTGTTCTTCAGGCTACAGCAGCGTTGTCCAAACTTGGCCACTTTAAGATGAGTGGACTTCAATTCCCAGAATTTCCCAGCCAGCATGGCTGGCTGGGGAATTCTGGGAGTTGAAGTCCACTCATCTTAAAGTGGCCAAGTTTGGACAACACTGGGCTACAGTCATTCTCCCCCACCCAACACTCTGCTGTGAATAATTTTTAGCATTTCATTAATGCTTTTCGCTCTTGCAGGAAACCTCACTGCTTTTTTCTCCTTTCCTCCCACCTCCAGAAGCTTTTCGGACATCGAGGCTGCAACTCACGGCTTGGCCTCCTCCATCCTTTCGCAAGAAGCTCTGGCACTGCCTAAGGCACTCCAGCAAACGGCCCCTCTGAAGCCCCACACATCCCAGCCAGCCCAGACCTCATCTGGCTCTTTCTCAGGCATAGCGGAAGCTTTTGCGGCTCCAGACCCAAGCCCCAGTTGGTGCCTCTCGCCTGAGTCACTCATGCCAGAGCCCGATGAATTTTTTGAACCCATCGCCAAGGAGAACTTGCTTGGCCTGGATCCCCTTGCTCCAAACCTGCTGGGATATGATACATACCCCGATTCCCAGCCCTGTGTGCTTTCTACAACTTATGGAATCCTTATGGAGCCAAATGTCTACCCTCCAGTAGGAGTCCAATGTCTCGCCTCTGCTGCCACCCCAAAGGCAATGTCGGTTTCTGCCTATGACATCTACACGCCCTTCTGAGATGTGGAAATGGGATGGTTTCCAAGCATACCGCTGTTTCAGTGACCTGCTCCTGCCTAGGAAGAAGAAGAAGAAGGCATCTTCAAAGGTACCCCCACTATGGTGAAGAAAGAACAGCAACCTCATTGCTGGGGCACTTTGGGGAGACATGCTCCTAGGCGTGCTTTCGTGTTAAATCTCTGCCATGCCAGTCTTCTGTAATGGGAAGAAGGAAGAACCTAGAGGAACAGAAGAAAGAATTGCAACAAAAATAATGATCAGATAAAAGAAATCTGAGTATGGGCCCAAACCCTAACCCGCAAAAGCCTCTCAGACAATACCTTCCCTAGTTCTCATGAAGATAAAGGGAGGGAGGGAGGGAGGGAGGGAGGGAGCACATTCAGATTTGCAAGATTCTGTTACAACAGCTCTATAATAAAAGTATTATTCGCCTGCATGACTTTGGTTCCCTAGTCTGGTTTGCCCTGAAGGTCTGACACCTTTTAATGCCCTTAAGTTATGTTAAAATGCCAACTTCTAGCATTTCATAGCCAGTGGTTATGTTGGCTGAAATTCTGGTACAATCTAGAAAGCATCAGATTGAAGAAGGCTATTCAATGGTGGTCCCCCCCCCCCATTTCTGATGGCTTCTCCCTGCCAAAATCTTAAAGAAGACAGCTTTAAGTCCCTAAGATCATCTTCTGTGGACTGCCCCCCCCATCATAGTTGAGAAGAACTGGTGGCAGTTTGAAAGGGAAAAACTCAAAAACTGTTCCATAATCTCTAAAATTGGCTTAACATAGTATAATAAAATAAAGAGACCCCCCCTCCAACTACCTCCAACCACAAGGGAAAAATCATACAACCCAGACGCTTTGCATCATTATTCCACCCACTGCAATATTGGATACCCAAAATATTGTCCACCAATAGCTCAAATAGATCCTTTCCTTTCCTTTCCTTTCCTTTCCTTTCCTTTCCTTTCCTTTCCTTTCCTTTCCTTTCCTTTCCTTTCCTCCCCAGAAGAATTGTGCAGTTCACGATACAGAGTTTCCCATGTCACTCTGCCCCATCACAGGATAAATTGCTTATTTGTAATACTTATATTCCAATGAGAGCCATTTTGGTGTGGTAGTTAAGAAGTCAGGAGGCTGTGAGTCTCGCCTTAGGTATGAAACCAAGTGGGTGACCTTGGGCTGCTGCTTCTCTCTCAGCCCTAGAAAGAAGAAGGCAAGGGCAAACCACTTCCAAAGATCTTGCCAAGAAAACTGCAGGGACCAGTCACCAGGAGTCAACTCTAACTGGAAGGTGTACACACACACACATACACACACACACAAAACTAAATTCCACCTGGAGAGAGCTGAATATAGTGTACATACTATTCTCTTTTCTAGTTTTTCACAAGGACACCACCACCGTAAGATGAGCTGAGGGTGAGTGACTGGCCTGAAGTCTTAGTGTGTTTCCATGGTTGTGAGTGGACTTGAGGCTGGGTCTCCCACTATTGTTCTAGTATCTTAACCATAATTGATGTGTTCAGCTCTGTGTCTTAATTATTCAATCAGAGTTACAAGGAAGGAAGGAAGGAAGGTTCTAGATCAGAATGTTGCTGTCAGTACTAAATGTTCATTTCTTTCTGCCACCTAGTGGTCTGATCAATTATTATCCTGCTTTTTGCCAAATTTCCAGCATGCTGACTGTGAAATCCCATCACCACCACCTTTTAAACCCTTTTAAAGCAAGGATTACACAGAATCAGATCAGGGATAAAAGCCACTTTTTGTCTTCCTTTGGTCATTTGCAAGAAGATTTTAGTTCTTTATGGAGGTGAATGACAATTCATTTATGGGAGAAATTAAATGGGGTTATAAATGATGTGAGCACTAAAGTCAACGGATGCCCTTGCTTAAGAATCACATCTGCTTCCAACTAGTTATTGGTAGCTGTTTTCTGTCTTAGCCATTGTCAAATACTGCAGAATATTGGGAACTCCAACTAAGAGTAGACTCAGCGAGTGCCAACGGCCTTGGAGAAAGATTTTTTTGCAGTCTCATTTCTCCCCCTATCCACAAAACGCTCAGCTAGCCTGCACCATTCTCCTCATTCCTTTCTGTTTTTCTCCTTTTTATTTCCTCCTTACTCTGAGTGTCAACAGTGGATGGGCAATTATGTCTACTAAGTTGAGGCTGATGTGCGTTTTCTCCAATTATTTTTGTTACACAGTATGGATGCTTTCTTCCTTCTTTATTTATGTCTATTGTTCGATTTGATTCAGTGTTCAAGGTGGCTAACAAAATTAGAATACGAAACACAGGGCAAGTTCAGAAACTAATACCCAAATTAACAATTACGCTGTCGAGCATACTGCACGGAAATTTCCGGGTCGTTCCCTATCCAAGACCTAATCAACAACCACTATGCCTCTCGGGATAATAACAAGTTGGACTTTACTTTTCTCTGGCTTCCTAAAGATGTATATTCCTTGCATGTATAGAACAGAGGAGGAGGAAGAAAAGGAGGAAAAACAGTAACATTTTGTAAGACTAAGAAACCAAGGGGGAAAAGAAATAAAAATCTCCATACTAATTTTTCTTTTCTTTAGAAGGTAAAATTCCAAGGATAAGGACGGGCAGGAGTAACATACCTTGCCTTTTCAATAAAAAGATAAAGGAACAGGAGACACTTTCCAAGGGAAGCTTTTATTTGCTGGTAGGAAATATTTCTGGCTTTCCTTAAAGAGCACCCATGCACCATAGTGCAGTTCTAGACCTACAATGATCCCGTTATCTTGGTCTCAGTGTTTCCACCCTTCAGGCTCTCAAGTGTCTTGGCAAGAGAGTCTACCTGTGACAGTAGATGTAGGTTCATAGTAAGACTATTTATATATAATTGTAATGTAATATATAATAATATATATAATTGTCAATCAGAGGTAAGCATCTTAGGACTATCTAAATGGTCTGAACTACAATTCCCGCAATTCATTGCCTTTGACCATGCTGGCTAGTGCTGATAGGAGTTCAAGTCAAGCTGCTAGGCTATATAATTTTTGCACCAAGAAGGGAGCAGCCAAAAAGCCAATGAACAGACTTCTCTGCTCCTTGATTCCATATTCAGCAAGGAAAGGGATAAATCAGCCCTTCCCAACTGTTTCTCTTCCTGTCAACTATATAAATAAACATGTTCAAAAGCTAAACTGTGAAGTCACTCCATGTGATGTTACATGCATTTCAGGAATGATATTAAAGTTCTCTTGATCTTTTCTTTTGAGTTGCCCTCAAAAGGAATGGACAGTTATAAAGGAATAGGATATCTATGGATGGTAGGGAGAGAAACTGATAATGACCAGCAGGGTTGCTATCTCTAACTGAATCCCACAACTTTAGTTGCAGTAGTAGTAATCATAATAGTAATAAAAATTTCTTGGCTTTCCTCAAGTAGCAAAAGGCAGTATACTTGGTGGGGGTCCCTATGGATAGTCTCTGCAACAACCCTGTAAAATAAGGTGGGTTGAGAGACAGTGACTAGCCCAAAGTCACTTGTTTCCTCCATATTCCACTGTTATAATGGAAAATGTGTTTAACTTGGGTACCATAGTTGGCATTCTGCCTACAATAACAGAATGATCTCATTTGCAGCTTGACTTGTGATGTGCAAGGTTGCATTTTTAAAGAACAGTTGTTTCACTGAAACCAAATTTAATTTCCCCTAGTTGAAATCCAAATAGCATTGGCTGAATTTAGCCTACAATACGTAGAGAAGAGTATAGAACACATCTTATATGGCATTCTTTCTGAATCAATCTCAGTCATGAGATGCTAAAGGCCAAGGAGCGACATAGGAAGAGATGAATGCCGGTAGGACTCTGCGGCACAACAAAAGGAAATATTAGAAACATTATAACTGATTTGGTAATTAAAATTATGGATCACTTCTTTGACTCTGATGTCCACGTATATTTAAATTCTTCCTCTGTTTCTACAGTTTTTTTGTATGCTTGACTGGGTCCCTTCATCATGAATCCAAGAACTAATATTCTTATATCTGATCTGGGATCAATGGCTACTAGCTTTGAGGACAGTGGGGTTGCCTCTGAAGACCCTCTGCTGGGGGACCGGTGGGCTTCCTTGTGCAGTTGGTCGGCCACTATGAGAACAGACCACTGGACTAGATGGGCCAGGGGTCCGATCCAGCAGGCACTGCTTATGTTCTTAGGGTAATTATGGGAGATGATGTCCAATCATTCCAAAGACTTCCAGGTTAAGAACTCAGATAAACTTGGTTAACTTCCAATTACTCCCATCCTCCACTGTTATGAGCTACTCAAAGGCAATTATTCTATATGCCATTCAGCTTCAATTCCCAGTACAAATCTATAACAAAAACCTGAACCATTGTAGGATGGAGGAATTTTAAAAGGTAGAACTAAAAAGAAAGCTACATCAATGAAACACTTCCTACTTCTCAGAGTTAAACCAAATTGAACTGACATAGACCCTCCAGTCAACAAGAAAAAAAGAAATCGTTTTTAAAATACTATCAACGGTTAGGGATCTCGCAATTGTAATCGATTGCTACCGATAATTTCTTGAAAGAATAAAAGTATTAAGTCCTAAATTCGAAGAGTTTTACCAGCAAAGGACCGTCACCCCGAGTCCAAAGTTAATGAATGAATGTGTTACTTGGGATAATTCAAGCGGCTTTTATAGCGAGACCCCCGTTCGGGGACAGTTGCCTTTCTCGCCACGCCGCCCCAGAGCCCCCCAAGAGTGGCCTGGCCCCCTTCTGCGGCCCCGCACTCGAAAGAGGAGGTTTTAATTTACACGAAAACGCCAAACATTTCCAAGGCGAAGACGCGCGAAGCTGGGAGCCGCTCCGCTTCTGCCCGCTTTTCCCCCGCCCGCCGCCGCCCCCGCGCCGGGCGCCGCCACGAGCGCAAAGGCCGGGTGCCCCTGCCCCGTTTCCGCCGGGACCGGGCGCGCTCCGCAGCCCGGGCGCCAACCGGGGGGCGCTTTTGTGGCACCCAAAAAGCACAAAGTGGCGGTGACCGGAGCCATGTCTGGCCGGCGGAGAGCAGCGTCCGCGAACGCACCAATCAGGGCGCAGCTCCGCCCCTATAAATAGCAGGCAGCTCCTTTGCCTCACTTCAGACTTTACTTTTCGGCTCCGAGCGACTCCACGCGAGCGATCCGCTGCCCCGAGAGCGCCCGCCGGCCGACGCGAGAAAGGAAGGAACGAAGGGAGGGAGAGAGAGACCATGTCCGAGACGGCGCCCGAAGCCCCCGCGGCCGCTGCGCCGGCAGCCAAGGCGCCGGCCAAGAAGGCCAAGAAGCCCGCGGGCGCCGCCAAGCCGCGCAAGGCGTCCGGGCCCAGCGTCACCGAGCTGCTGACCAAGGCGGTGGCCGCCTCGAAGGAGCGCAACGGCGTGTCCCTGGCCGCGCTGAAGAAGGCGCTGGCGGCGGCCGGCTACGACGTGGAGAAGAACAACAGCCGCATCAAGCTGGGGCTGAAGAGCCTGGTGGGCAAGGGCACGCTGGTGCAGACCAAAGGCACGGGCGCCTCGGGCTCCTTCAAGCTCAACAAGAAGCAGCAGGAAGGCAAGGACAAGGTGGTCAAGAAGAAGCCGGCCGTCAAGAGCAAGAAGCCCGCCGCCAAGAAGCCGGCCAGCGCCGCCAAGAAGCCCAAGAAGCCCGCCGCCAAGAAGAGCCCCAAGAAGGCTGTCAAGAAGCCGGCCGCGGGCGCCAAGAAGGCGGCGAAGAGCCCCAAGAAGGCCAAGCCGGCCAAGCCCACGAAGGCGGCTAAGAGCCCTGCCAAGGCCAAAACGAAGGCGGCCAAGCCCAAGACGCCCAAGGCGAAGGTGGCCAAGCCCAAGAAGACGGCGGCTAAGAAGAAGTGAAGCAGCTTCTGTGACTTTTAATCCCAAAGGCTCTTTTAAGAGCCACCCACTCTTTCAGTTGAAAAGGGCTGGTTTCCTTCCCGAGGTACACTTCTCCATGACAGTGACACATTAACATTAGGCCTGACATGCAAAGCTCCACAATACAGACTTAACATTAAAAGCTCCCCAATAGTCCTTGCTGCCAGTCCCATGGGCTTACTGTTTTACAAGCGTGAGACCTAGTTTAGAAAGGAGACTAAGTTTAGTCACGTCTGTAGTCTCAACCCTAGGAAGAGACCATGGGAAACCACTGAACGTCGCCAGGGACTTCTTGTCCAGGCAGTTCCCAGGAGTGAAAACACACGAAAAAAATAACGTAAGATAGTAACGACCAGGCTCTTTTGAAATGAAAGAGTAGGTGGCTCTTAAAAGAGCCTTTGGGGTGATAACGAAGTCTCCGAGGTGAAAGTCTTAAGCTCGCTCGCCGCGAATACGGCGAGCCAGCTGGATGTCTTTGGGCATGATGGTGACTCGCTTGGCATGGATGGCGCAGAGGTTAGTATCTTCAAAAAGCCCCACCAAGTAAGCCTCGCTGGCCTCCTGCAGAGCCATCACAGCTGAACTCTGGAAACGCAGGTCGGTCTTGAAATCCTGAGCAATCTCACGCACCAAGCGCTGGAAAGGTAGTTTGCGAATCAACAGCTCTGTGGACTTCTGATAGCGCCGGATCTCCCGGAGAGCCACGGTGCCGGGACGGTAACGGTGAGGTTTTTTCACGCCCCCGGTGGCGGGTGCGCTTTTGCGAGCTGCCTTAGTAGCGAGTTGCTTCCGTGGCGCTTTACCACCAGTGGACTTCCGAGCCGTCTGCTTGGTCCTGGCCATCCTTCAAACAACACGACTTCACTCTCCAAAAGTTCGGATGTATGAATTCGGTGGCCGAACTGGTGGGTATTTATAGGCAGCGTCCCCTCGTCCTATTGGCTGAGAGTGGCAATGATGCTATTAACCTTGTTTGAATATCCCGGCCTCTACCATGATTGGTCAATGGCAGCACAACTCTGATTGGTCTCTTTTCCTCTTGCAGTAGCCAATCGCGGTTCTCTGGCTTAACTGACTACAGGCTTCGGTCTGTCTCCCCATCGTCCGCGTTCCTCGGATGCTAAGAGGAGATGGCGATTCCGTCCATACAGTATACAATATAATGGAAATACTAAATCCAGAGGGTCTTGTAGTCTGCCCAGGATTTTATGAAAACGATGAAATTCCAGCCATTGTGAATTCTCTGTAATGGAAAGATCTGATAACTGCTCCATGGCTTCCTTTTACTTTGTAAATACCCGAAGCAGAGTTCCTCAGTATATCATATGCATTTTTATCTGAACTTCTTTTTGCTAAGGCCATTTTTCTTAGAACATAAACATTTCTTTCCCCCACATAGCCTGCACTCAAAATGGGGAGTGGGTCAAACTAGATCTTTGCTAATTGCAACACTGTCTCTAGGAAATCACAAACTGGGAGACTATACTGTAATATTCCTTTGTTCTCAGGAAACGTCAGCAAAATTTTGTATTGCTCCTGAATATGGCTGCTCTATGGCTGGTTTTGGCCCAAACTTGGAAAGAAGGGATCTTTGTTCCATCTGTAGTTTAAAACTTCACAAGCACAAATTACAACATATTTCCTGTATAAGCGCATGTACGATTTCCCTAGGTTATTTCCTTCCAGATATATTGGATTTCAACTTCCTTATTTCCCTTCCATCTGTAGATTTAGTGATGGAGGTAAAATTCCAAAACATCTGGCTCATCTGCAGTGAACCAGACTGGGGAAAGATGAAAAGTTCAACCTCTGCCTTTTTTGCTATGTGGAGGAAGGATTAGCAATCTGTTTAGCAGATATAATTAGCAGAATGGTCTTAAAGAAGCATGAGGTTATTGCAGTGAGAGTTTTAATGCATTCAACAAATTAACTACTAAATCCTTGTGACAAAAACACTCCAAAGCCTGATTAAAAGAGAATGTGTCCATGAGGGGGGGAAAAAAAAAATCAGCAACACCTGAGTTATACTTTTATTAAAAGTAAATCTGATCCTGGAATAAAGCATGAACTCTATACCAATCAAATTACAGTAACAGAAAAGCTTAAACATTCTCCAGAACTGGTCAAAATGTGATAGTGAAAAAACATGACCAAAAGTCAATGCCTATATTGTAATTCCCAAAGGAAGAGGATGATTCCATTTGCCTTCTCAGCTCTGGAGCAGAACTGGTCCCATCTGTGACCTTGGTCCATCAACAGAGTTTAAACATTTACCTTTCTCCTGTTTTCATCAGTCATCAATGAAAGCAAAAATCAAGCTATTCAATGCACATAAATTTAACAAAAACAGAAGGAATCCTTTGCAATGTTATTGTTCAGTTTATGAGAACAGTACGGTATTGATTTTTTAAAACATTTTTCAGATTAGACCCACTGAATTAGGACTGCAATTCTTATTCCAGAGCAATTCCCACTGAATTCAACAAAACTTTTGAAAGTAGAACTGCGTTACACTAGTTGGAAATATCCTTTTTCAAAAAGTTACACCATACCTTTGATATAGTGCTTACATCTTGTTTCTTATGCAAATCCACAAGTATTTGTTCTTCAGTTGCTTCAGTTTTATGAATATTTTTCCTGGGTTACTGATGAAGGAGAGCCTGTTTGATGCAGCAGTTAAAGCTCTCAGCTACAAACCACACTATGAGCTGTGCCTTGAACAGCAGGGTGACCTCAGCCCAGTCACTTTCTCTCAAGCCTATTGAGAGGAAGGCAGTAGCAAACCATTTCCAAACATCTTGGTTAAGAAAACTGCAGGGACCATTCTGGACAGTCACTAGCAATCAGTTGAAAGCAAACATACACACAAAGGACTCTGCAGTTAAGGCTTGAGCGTTTTACCAATCAAGTTCTCATGTGACAAAAACAGCATGCACCAGGACTCAGCTCTTTTTCTGACAGAATTGGCGGCCCTGAAAAGGGCCTTTGGGTTTTATATTCTGTAATTCAGCTTTCTAGCCTCCGAAGCCATACAGAGTACGACCTTGGCGCTTCAGAGCATACACAACGTCCATCGCAGTCACGGTCTTTCGCTTTGCATGCTCGGTGTAGGTCACGGCATCCCGAATGACGTTTTCTAGGAAGACCTTCAAGACGCCCCGAGTCTCTTCATAAATCAAGCCAGAAATACGCTTTACTCCCCCACGGCGGGCCAAACGACGAATAGCGGGCTTGGTAATGCCTTGAATGTTATCGCGAAGCACCTTACGGTGCCTCTTAGCGCCCCCTTTTCCGAGCCCTTTCCCACCTTTCCCGCGTCCAGACATGTTTTTCTACAAACGCTAACTGGCTCCCCTGCAACAAAACAAGTGCTGTAAGGCAGCCGAATCGCTCGGTTTATATTGCACAGCGTCCGACCAGAATGAAAACGGTTGGGAGATTTTTTAAAAACTAACCGTATTGTTCCTACGTCCAATGAATGACCAGTGCGGAACTAAACTTCCAATCAGAATACAGCAAATAATATTCAAAGCTATGGGCGATTTTGGCGCTCTTTTTTTTTCTTTTAAAAATTAAATTATGTGGAGCATTTAAATTAGCGACATGCACCGTTGCGAGCCTCCTACAATTTACCTATTGAACATGTATTGTTATAAAATTTAAAATTAATAAAGGGATAACACTTTTTAAAAAATCTACTGGGAATAACGTTTCTAAAACATCTATTGAAATATTTTTGCAGATTGCTTAAGAACGGTATTCCACTGTTACTTTCCAGTTGTTTTGTGAGGCAATTGGAATAATGGAAAGAAAGTGTGACAAAAAGCAAAGAAGGCAGAAAATACACTGTTGATTTTCATTTAATACACCATTCTTATAACTAAGTTGCCTGTACCAATAAATTATTTCTTGGGCTCAGTATTCTTCACCTGTTCAATAATAATAAGAAACTCAGGCTTCAAGCTTACTGTTTTAAGAACTTCGTTTCACATCCAGGCTAACATAGGTGTAAATTTTATTTGCTTAATAGAAAAGGAAAGACACAGTTAAGTCATGGATATCAGTATTCTTGGCAGCAGGATGAATGTGCTTTGCCACTGCCTTTTTCGGAGACATGTTTTCAGCTTCCCAGTCTAGCCTAATTTCCCTAAAATCCTGGGATTTGCTGGTGATCTCCTATCCAAGTCCTTACAAACTCTGGCCCTGCTGAGCTCCTGAGTGTGGGACAGAGCAAAACACACACACACTCTTTCTCTCTCCCCTTCCCACTCCGTGTTTTGCATCATCTGGATGTGATTCCTGAAACTTTACTAGCATTCTGAGATTCACTAAAAGCATAATCCTATGGGAAGCAGTTCAAGCTGCTTAGTTACAAAAAGTCATTTAAAACCTTTTGCCCAAAACAGCCAGGTTTAATTTACCTTATGAACCAAATGAGTTACACAAGATTCTGTGGCTGCTAGGCTAAAATGTGTAATTTTGGCTACTGCTGTTAGGCTAGAATATACAACAGATAGAATATGCAATCCAGGTGGGTTAATTATGAAGAACAGCTCCGTTAACTAAAAGCATACTGTACCAGCTCAGCTAATTATAGTTTATTATACACATATTCTCCTCTATAGATAGTTTATTGGGTAAATCACAGTGAAGCAAATCATGAGTTGACAGGTTAGGTGAATACAGCCTATTAATAAAACCTTTCTTCCACTTTTAAGACAGCAGGTTTTCCACCAAGCTCAAAGATGGGACTCTCTTCAGAATCAAGAACCGCGAGAAAGGACAATTAATCGCACGCTCCTTATTGCATCAACACTTTGCCCAATCGGTGCCATGAATTTAAACTTCTCACGCTGCATTTCCGCGGCATAAGTCCCCGCGTGTTTTACTTTGATGTGTTCCTAATCATATCCTTCCATTTTCCCGCTATTAGCATACAAGTGGGGGGTGAGAGGGGAGACAGGCGAAAATACCGGCTAGAAAATGTGAGAGCAGGTACCTTTAATGGCAGAAACAAGGGGGAACCAGGCTATTGAAAATATGGCATGAAATGAGAACCAGCAGAACAGCCCAGAAAAACGGCGCCAAATCAGTTGAGCCATTCGTGTTTCTCTTGAGACTCGCGGGGCAGGACAGAGGTCTCGCTCACCTTTTTTTTTTTCTTCTCCTTATTAAGATTCCTGAAAACAGGTTGATTTTTAAAGGAGCTGCCTTATTTTCTTAAAGCGCTACAAGGTATGAATGGACAGAACATTGTTATAACAGTTTCAGATTGTGTCAACTTCTTTCAAATAGCTTGTATCAACTATTAAGTTACAATGTTCCTCCAAGGGAGTTTCCCGATCAACCCCAGACTTCTGATTTTTTGTAAGAGAAGAGCCAGTCCATGATGGCAATGTTCCTCCGAGTACTTTACACTTAAATTTACACGCACAAACGAAAACATTTAACATTTAAACTTATATTCACAAGCGAACACAGCTCTTTCCACGAATGTGTGGGTGGCCCTGATAAGGGCCTTTTACATTAGTTATTACAATGAGTTTTACAAGCTTATCCACCAAAACCGTACAGAGTACGACCTTGGCGTTTCAAAGCATACACAACGTCCATCGCAGTCACGGTCTTTCGCTTCGCGTGTTCGGTGTAGGTCACGGCATCCCGAATGACGTTCTCCAAAAAGACCTTCAATACGCCGCGAGTCTCTTCGTAAATCAAGCCTGAAATACGCTTCACGCCTCCGCGGCGAGCCAAACGGCGGATAGCAGGCTTAGTAATACCTTGGATATTATCACGAAGCACTTTACGGTGCCTCTTGGCGCCGCCTTTCCCAAGACCTTTACCTCCTTTCCCGCGACCAGACATGGTAAAAATCAGCAGTACCAATCCGTAACCGAAACAGAATACGACCTAACCACGAGAGCGCGAGAGCAACATTTATATAGCACTTTTTCCGACCTGAGTGAGAACTTCAAGAGGGGGGCGTGCACCGCTTTCGGCCCAACCTCCTTAAGTATATAAATCAAAGGAGGCGGGCTTTTCCATCAATAAATCAATCAGGAACTGGAATGTGACCAATCAGATTTTTCATTTACAAAGGCGCAACTTTTCTTTTTACTCTTACAAAGTACTGTAGCTTCATATACAATTTGGTATATTTTCTTTAAAAAAGGGATACAAAAATATTTTTGAAATTGAATGCACCTCAGAAAATTCTGAGCCATGATTTGCAACAATTGTAACAAAGCCGTTTACCAAGGAAGATTTTAGCAACATTCTAGCAGAAACATTTATTGTCTATTATTTCTTTTTGCTCTCAATACTCGATTTGATTTCGGTGCAAGGGCGCATGCCTTTTTTTTCTTTTAAAAAACAACCTCGCAAAAAAAATCCATTCTTTGTGACATGAAACAGTTCTTCAGTGATGTTTAATACGCATTTCTTCTTCCCTTGACTTAAGGATGCCTCATTTTGTCTCGAGACATGAATAGTCCTCATGTGGAATGATTGATGGCATTTACTTGGATAGCTACACTATTAAAAATGTGTCTCATGATCTGCTCCCAAAATTAGGGTACTCATATCGGCACCAATCACTTTCACACGCCTTCCTACGTTGTAACTAAGTATCGGGGAAAGCAGCATGGCAATTAGGTCATCACTGTGCGCAGTCACCAAACCTGCCCTGATTGGTTGAAAATGAAGTCACCGCCCAATCCCCGTGCAGCCCGGGTTATTTTTTTTTAATAAATCATGGTTCTCAACCAATCAGAAATTTCAGAAATTGCAAGGGTTGCAATATATGTGCACGACGTCTATATTCATTCGTTTTAGTGATTTTCTGGGTATTTACCCCCTTTCACTAAGCATCCTATTTGTGCATTCCCTGTCCAACGCTTAGAGTACATGAGGCCGCCCAGGGTTTTTAAACTCACCTATGGTTTGGGAAGCCAGTCGCTAGGGTGGATTGCAAGGTAAGAGCTACAAGGAAGATCCCCCACCCACCCACGCACGCACGCACGCACGCTTCAGCCGCCAGCGCCTCCACCCAAAACAGCTGAGACTTTGGGAAAGCCTAAGAGCTTCCCTCGTGCAAGGATTTCAGGCAGGCACTTCAAGATGTACTTGAGTGTTCCCCCATTGAAAAGAGGGTTGACTTTAAGCACAGTGAGCGCCTGGAATCAAATAATGCAAGTCAGCCCTTTTCAAATGAAAACGTGGGTGGCTCTTAAAAGAGCCTTTGGGATCAAAACAGTCACAGAAGCTGCTTCACTTCTTCTTGGCCGCCGTCTTCTTGGGCTTGGCCACCTTCGCCTTGGGCGTCTTGGGCTTGGCCGCCTTTGCCTTCGCCTTCACCGCCTTGGCCTTGGCGGGGCTCTTGACCGCCTTCTTGGGCTTGGCCGGCTTGGCCTTCTTGGGGCTCTTCGCCGCCTTCTTGGCGCCCGCGGCCGGCTTCTTGACAGCCTTCTTGGGGCTCTTCTTGGCGGCGGGCTTCTTGGGCTTCTTGGCGGCGCTGGCCGGCTTCTTGGCGGCGGGCTTCTTGCTCTTGACGGCCGGCTTCTTCTTGACCACCTTGTCCTTGCCTTCCTGCTGCTTCTTGTTGAGCTTGAAGGAGCCCGAGGCGCCCGTGCCTTTGGTCTGCACCAGCGTGCCCTTGCCCACCAGGCTCTTCAGCCCCAGCTTGATGCGGCTGTTGTTCTTCTCCACGTCGTAGCCGGCCGCCGCCAGCGCCTTCTTCAGCGCGGCCAGGGACACGCCGTTGCGCTCCTTCGAGGCGGCCACCGCCTTGGTCAGCAGCTCGGTGACGCTGGGCCCGGACGCCTTGCGCGGCTTGGCGGCGCCCGCGGGCTTCTTGGCCTTCTTGGCCGGCGCCTTGGCTGCCGGCGCAGCGGCCGCGGGGGCTTCGGGCGCCGTCTCGGACATGGTCTCTCTCTCCCTCCCTTCGTTCCTTCCTTTCTCGCGTCGGCCGGCGGGCGCTCTCGGGGCAGCGGATCGCTCGCGTGGAGTCGCTCGGAGCCGAAAAGTAAAGTCTGAAGTGAGGCAAAGGAGCTGCCTGCTATTTATAGGGGCGGAGCTGCGCCCTGATTGGTGCGTTCGCGGACGCTGCTCTCCGCCGGCCAGACATGGCTCCGGTCACCGCCACTTTGTGCTTTTTGGGTGCCACAAAGCGCCCCCCGGTTGGCGCCCGGGCTGCGGAGCGCGCCCGGTCCCGGCGGAAACGGGGCAGGGGCACCCGGCCTTTGCGCTCGTGGCGGCGCCCGGCGCGGGGGCGGCGGCGGGCGGGGGAAAAGCGGGCAGAAGCGGAGCGGCTCCCAGCTTCGCGCGTCTTCGCCTTGGAAATGTTTGGCGTTTTCGTGTAAATTAAAACCTCCTCTTTCGAGTGCGGGGCCGCAGAAGGGGGCCAGGCCACTCTTGGGGGGCTCTGGGGCGGCGTGGCGAGAAAGGCAACTGTCCCCGAACGGGGGTCTCGCTATAAAAGCCGCTTGAATTATCCCAAGTAACACATTCATTCATTAACTTTGGACTCGGGGTGACGGTCCTTTGCTGGTAAAACTCTTCGAATTTAGGACTTAATACTTTTATTCTTTCAAGAAAAAAGTATTGTTGCCTTCTTTCTTTGACGGTGATTATCACCCTTAATATCTGGTTCCTCAGGCCAGCCGCAGAATTTTAGTTGTCTACCGACGCTATCACCATTGCAATGATCGTATATATCTAACAAGGAGTGATTCATTACAGGCTGCAAAGATTTAAGGTTTTAAAATATCTCCTTAGTTACATCTCTTATTCTCCATGCTGTTGCTTAATTAAAAGATCCTAACTTTAAATCCAAAAATAGACAGAGTAAATAAATATATGAAGAATATATTGCGGATGGCTCCTGGATAAACGGACATAGATTCATATAAAATTCCAATGGAATAAAATGGTGAAGGCTACCATAGTGATTAATAAACACTCCATCTATGTGTTTTGTTCACAGTACTTGAACATCACTTTTCAGAAATACGGTACAGTAGCAACATTATGATATCCAATCACTAAAACTAGAATAATAATAGAATTATAGAATTGCAAGAGATCATTTAAGCTGTGAGTTGACTTCCCTGCTCAGCGAAGGAATCCAAATGAAAATGAAAGCACCCCCATAGTTTTCAAGACTCCAACGGGACACATCCAGTGAAGGGGACCCCTCCCATCCCCCTGCTCTTCTTGTTAGCAAGTTTTTCCTCACATTCTGTTGACCTCTGTCTTTCAGTACTAAAATGATTCTTCTTTGTTCTATCCTCTGGAATCATGGAGAACAGCTTCTGGCAACGTTACCTATGACTCTGTAGGTACTTGAAAATGTTATATCCCGTCCTTCACCTCTGTTGTCCTTTTTAAATGGTATATAAACCCCACCCCATCTCTCCTTAAAGGATCTAGTTCCTTGTCTCCTGATCATTCCTGATGCTCTTCTCTGAACCCATTCCAGATTGTCTCATACTGGTGTCCCAAGCTGGGCACTATATACAAAGTGCACTTCTAAAATCTGAAACAGAAATGAATAATGCATGGGATACCAGCACAGTGTCATGAAATATTTCTAAATAATTGAACCAAAGGCAACCATTCTACAACTCTTCTTCCTTCCTCTATTTCTGGTGTTACTATATGATATTTGGTTACCTCATCCTAATATAAATCCACTGGAATACCAAGATTCCAGTTGAGTGAATGCCAAATGCTCACATCTCCCATTAAAAAGGGGCACCTAATCACTTTTCTGACTGCACGTGAGTTATAGATGTGATTTAAGCCCACACCACTATAAGGAGCATGGGAAAAGTGGATCCACATAGAAAGGGAACTGTATCCTTTTCAGCGTTGATATAAATGTCCAGTGCATTGACCTAGATAATTTTTAATAGTAACTGACATCAATTCAGATGAGGCTGTCTCTTTCAGGCTCATTCCTCTTTGGCCTTTGGTTTCCCCTCCCTCTTTCTCTTTCCTTTCCCATGTGCATGTGCACCAACTTCACTCTTCATGAAAATGACCAAGCTTATGCCATACTATTTTGCCAATTTGGAGGACTTTTGTGGTAACAAAAAACCTTGGCTGGAGCTTGTCTCCTTCACTTGGCTGTTTCAAAGCCATCAGTGGGTGAGTTGGGTGGGGTAAGCTAGAGATGGTGATGACAGCAGTTTCCTTCTTGTCCAAAGCCTTTTCTAAACATTTAAGAATGTTCAAATCATCTGCTTTATTATCTAAGAGGTAGCAAATAACAGAAACCACATAAATGTGATGTTCATATAGAAAAATGGACAGCGTAACTAGAAGCAGGATGGTTCCAGAACTCATTTTGGGGACAGGGGACTCTCCTGCCTTAGTACTGGCTTTTTAGTTGGGATATATCTGAATTAAAGGATCTTTACTTTAGAAGTTATGATGCAGCCTTCAAATCACGAATGTATCTTAGTGCTTCGGTGGGATAACTAAGCTATGCTGCTAACAGGTTGTGTGAAGGATCCTACTATCCCTCTGAAACTGATTTTGAGGCAAATAAGGAGTCCATTGCCTTATTTTTCCTCATATACACTGGAGACCCTTTTTTCCCTTGCAGAAAGAGAAAAAGATCATTCCAGCACTGAAGTAGGGAACTTCATTATTTTTTCCTTGTGCAAAATCTAGATGGTTAGCTTTAAAAATTCAGATTACCATGAGCAAATGGAAAACTCAGAAACACTGATAGCAATTCAGGATATAAATGAATATTTTAAATTGTTGATTGCTTATTATTTCAAGCCATAAGTATCCCCTCATAATATTCTTAGTAAGGTACCTTGAAGTCAAATTTCTCTACTATCCAGCGTTTGATCAGTTGCGACATTCAGAGTATGTTCTAGCCTTTTCACGTTATAATACAGATCTTTTAATGATGGGGGGGGGGGGGGCTCGGTATTCCTTGTTCTCTGCTGCCATCTCGCGGCAGCTTTCTCATATAATCTACTCTTCAATAACAAGGTTTGAATTTGCCGCGCT